>NC_090926.1:1119904819-1120217511 GCF_040938575.1 Ambystoma mexicanum
TTGTTGTTGTAATATTTGAAGATGGATCGATCCGGAATCTGACTTGTTTGAACGATTTTTGGGCACCCTTCTTGTACCTTTTTATTTGTCCTAAAAAACCTATTCAACATGTGCTACTTGTTGAGGAACTAGTTCCAGATATAGATGCTTCTTCTTCCGAATCAGGGTCTGAGCTGACTGGAGAAGAGATGGGAGTGTTATTACCTGAGCTGGCTGTGCCATTGCCGTATTTTGTTTGAAAAGTGTAGACTCTATCAAGTCTATAATCTTTATCGTCTCTGAACAACTTACGACATTTCCTAAGTTTAATCTCGTCTTGATATTCAGTCAATATTTCATACATTTTCTCAAAATTCTTTTTTGTGGCCTCTGGATTAGTCATTTTGGCAATTTCTCCCTTTAATGTAGTAATCTGTTCAGTCACCCTTTTGTGTTCTCTTTCGGCATGAGTGATTAGAAGGTGTAGCATGTTTTTAGAACTAAGACGTAAATTAGCTTCCCATTGATCTGCCAGATCTTTATCATCATCTTTATCGAAATTGGGAAATATGAGTATTCTCAGTCCCCTGGGGATTTTAGAATTGTCTAAGTAATTAGTGAGGGTAGTAATTACTTCAGGATTTTCAGAAGCACACCTGCGCACATATGAAACACTAGTTCCATTACATCGGGCGCATGCGCTCCTCTACAACACTACTCTTACTCATGGAGCACGCGCACAAGAATAGCGAACGGCTCCAGACAAATGCGCGTCAGCACACGATTGCGGCCGGTACAGATTCCCTTTTTCTTTGTTGATACAGTATTTAAGACGCCACGTTCAGCAGGTGCGCTCTTGACATTATCACAACCTTTTCTGTCTGGGATTTAACCCTTATATATGGTAAGTGCACACCTTCTACAGGAATACTATCTCAGGAAGTTATGAAGAATTATTCATTTGCTCTTTGGTAGTTTTACATCCAATTGATAGGTAATCCTTAATTGACCGAGCATAAAGGGAATACCTAAATATATGGACTTGGAATATTTTTGTAATTCAAGAGCTAGAATATTATTGGTATCCAGAGGGTAAGCATGCATGCCTATGGGTAACTCACGTTGAGAGTGCTATAATCACCTGCACACCAATATTGACTTTCACATTGTTCTCATTCCTGTGTTTACAGGCAACATACTGATTTTTACATTTGTCATGGACACTTCTACATCAGGAAATTCTCCTGAATGATGCATTTGTTTGGATCCTATCTACAATAAATTAGCAGATGATAGGTGAGACTCACTTTCTATAATAATGTAAGAGCACTCCTTACCAATCTAAATAGTCAGCCACATATGTAACTAACAAGCACACAGAATCAGGGCGGAGAAGATAAAATGGTGTCACTTTGAGGTGCTGCACGTGCACAAACAATGCATGATCAACGTGCTAATCCACAATTTTAATATCTTTTGACCCAAAATCATTATTGAACATAGTAACATATTGCCCTTCTGTCTTTCCCTGTTCTTTCCCCGTAATGAACACATTGACTTCTACAAACTGGGTATGTGAACCTCATTTTTCATTCATTTACTTATTATTATTCACTATTTGCAATATTTTTGATGTTTTTCTTTATAAATTGGACATTTATTATATATTTTTTATTTGACTGAAACTTTACCATATTAATTTGGTTTGCATCATTTCTCGTTATGGTATTGCCATCCTTGAGAAAGACGCCTTCATCGAAACAGTGTATCAATAAATCACACCAATATATGGACTTTTGATTGTTCCTATATATAATTGTCGAATTGAATATTATTGATACATATCACAAATCAGGAGAAGTGCGATTTGCGGGTCATTGCCCTTTTCACCCTGCTGTGTGATTGACAGCCAGGCTGTGTGAATGGGGCAAAACGGCATAAAAAGCAGGTCTCTGGGACTGAGAAGGCAGGGTCACCACTGGATCGAGAGAACTGAAGAGAAGCTGACAGAAGAGGACCTCTACCACGACTGAACCTCCCGAGCCCTGCTGTGGGTCCGAATCTCCAAACTTCGACGACAGGGAAGATCTGCAAGGAATCTTCTCCCCTTGAGCTGGCGGAAACAACCCGTTTGGCAAACTGAAAGCCAGGCCTCCCTCCTCTGGTTGAATTTGCTGTGCACAGCTACATTGAACCGTATAGCCAGGAGGAACGGACCCAGCTTGGGTTTTAAGGAGCACACCTTTTATTTGTTGCTTTGCTCTGCTGTTGGTTTCTTCCCTGGGCAGTGCAGGACCCTCCAGTCTTCCTACTTCGTGTCCGTCTGACAGTCGCTTCATGAACCTTGAGCCTGCAGGACCTGCAAGAAGGTCCCCGCCTCAGCTACAGCCTTCTTCTCCATTTAAGGGACTGTTCAAATCCGGTCGTTCGTTCCGTCTGACCGCGGTAAAAGTGTTTGAAATCTTTTGCCAATCTGAGGGCTTGTCCTTCTCTATTCTTTAAAGTAACTTTCCATCTGACCAACTTCGTTCTGAACTTTTGGCAAAGACTTAACCGCGAACTACCCTGAACTGTGTGATCCTCTGCAAAGACTTTGGTCCATTGACTTTGGTCCTGGCCTCTTAATTTGATTTCCTCACTATAGTTCCTTTTTCTAGATTGCCCTGCTTACTTACTTTTTGGTGCTGCTCAACTTTTGTCTAACTTTGTCTGTCCCTCCCTTCTAAATTACTGGAGTGCCATTTTTCTCACAATTCATTCTGAGCTTAACTTGTCCAGAATCTATTGGGTATGGTGTGGTGTATTAAAAGTGTGATTTTTCAACTTCTTGATAATAGTGAAATGTTTAATAACTGATGTGTATTCTTTTACTCAGAAACCTTCAGTCAGTGTTTGTTTGAATCATAGTAATTGCTGTCCTTTGTGTAACTATTGATACTGCTCATTTTACTCTTGAGATAAGTCTGTCTGCGCAGCCATCGCTACAACTTTACTGTGTAGTACAGGCTTGTACCAAAGGTGAATTTGTACTGTCACTTGTAGTCATAATTGTGTGTGGTGTTCCCAAAGGGTACTGCATATAATTCTAACACTGGTGTACAGAAGTGAGGATCAAGTATAGTGATTACACTTAGAGTGCTGCTATTACCTTGGATCAACTAACCACAAGGCTAAACATCACTAAAAAGCAATGTTAATCATGTCCGATATGGAAAGCAACAGCCAGGAGACCCTCCTTTGTTACACTGTGGAATATCTGAAACATCTGTGTAGAAAAAGGAATCTCTCTGTTAAAGGCAAAAAGTCTGAATTGATTGAAAGGTTGTTAGAGAAACAAAGTCTGGAGGGCGGATATGAAATACCTAACCCCTCAGCAAATGTGGAAAATGATGAGGACGATAGTGTGTCTATTATTGATGAGTTAGATGAAACAGTTGTGTCCCACAATGTAGGCCTCACTGCTCCTTTACCTGCTCAGCAACCTCAACCTTTGTCCACTGGTACCCCTACAGGTCCTACACTCAGTCCTGAAATCATTGCTCTAGAAAAGATGAGGCTTGAATTTAAACGCTTAAATGCTCAAACTGAACAGCTGCATCAAGAACTTAAGCTCAGAGAAATGGAGATGAACCATGCCTTAGAAATGAAAAAGTTGTCTTTGGAAAACGCTTCTCTCCCAGAGTCGTCTACGTCTTCCAGTCCTAATAGACCCTGTATGCCTAAAGAAATTGTGGGTATGTATGAGGTTAAGCTTGATATTTTGGATTGCTTGGCAATGTTTGAATATAACCATGGGATTTCAAGACATTACAAGGAATCAGTAGCTTCCTTGGCTCTTCTCTAGGCTCCCCTCTGTTGTATATGATGTTGTGATGGAGTTGGGGAAGGTGGATAGGATGGATTATGAGTGCATGAAGCTAGCTTCAATTGCTAGATTTGGGAAGACCCCTTCCCAGTACCTTAAGTGGTTTAGGACCCGCATGATGGTACCCCTTGGGCTACCTGGGTATGTGAATGTTTGAAGAACTTAGATGGTTGGGTTAAGGTTTACAGAGTGAACACTTATGAAGCTATGAGAAATCTTGTTATGTTGGAGTCAATTTATGATGCCTGCTCTCCTGAGCTCAGACAGCACTTGGCTGATTCTAAGGAGATAGATCCAAAGAAGTTAGCTAAGGCTGCTGACTTGTGGGTTTCCAACAGGGCTACTCACAAGGATTCTGGGGCAACTCAGAAGAAGGATGAGGGAAAGCAGCCAAAGAAAGATAACAAGGAGAATTCAAATACCTCCAATCCAAAAGAGGGCCCCAAACAGCAACATAAGGGTAAATCACAAGGGAAACCGAATCAGGCTAGTGCACCATCTGGACCCAAACCAGATGGCGGTCAGAACAAACCACCATTCATCAAGACATTTGGGAAATGATATGTTTGTGGGTCAACTGACCATGTGAATGGGGATCCCAGATGTAAGGGTAAACCTTCAGGGGTCTACACTGTCTCCTTAGCTTTCTCCCCAGAGGAAGAAAGTACCTATGGCAAGTGGAAACTCTCACCTACTGGCTGATGAACCCATGAGAGTCTCAGCTAGTGTTTCTTTAGTGTCCCTGGGCTTGTGGGAACTAAAGAACTTAGATGTCTCTAATTCCATTCCGGATAATACTAAAGAGTATTATAAAGATATTGTTCTTTAGAATGGCAGGAGACTCCTGCCATCAGAGACACTGGAGTCAGTTAGCTGGAGGCCCTGTGCAAATGCTTCCCCAGTTACCAGCTCTTATCCAGTGTAATGATATGACTGTCAAAATACCTGTTAGTGGGCAGAGCGAAGTGTCTGGGAGTGTCCTGTTGGGTAATGACCTGAAAACTCTTGGAGTTGTGTCCAGCACCTAACGGCAATGTTCCCTCTAATTATTGTTCTCTAAGTGCAGAAATGATTTGTCTTTGTTCGCACATTATTTTACATGTGCGCAACTGAATAACGATTTAAGCCACTTTTTGAACATGCGTAGTTAGTGAGATTCCATCTCCGAAGAGTTTGGAAGGCAATTTCCCCTTCCCAACCACAGCAATCCTTTACAAATCATCAACCCGTCCAAGACTTCAAGATATGCCATATACCTAACAAAAGTACTCCTAGGCGCAGAGAGAAAAACGTTTTTGCACAAAAAGCTTTGCATGCTCAGGATAAACAATAGGTTTATTGGTGGCTATTTATTTGTCAGCACTGCTCAGAGACAATATAGAAAGTGCGTAATGCCATTTGGAAACAACTCAAGTTCATGACAAAAACCAAGTATCGCTAATCACTGATGTGGCTGTCACAAAATTCAGACGTTGTGCAATTTTTTCAAATTGAATAATTGTAACTGAAAGGAATGTGTCAGAAAACATGCCAATAACGGTACATGTGCCACTTTAATGGAGTAATTCAAGGGCCAGGAGAAAATGGCTCTCATAATTTGGGTGACTGTGATAATTGCACATAATAACTGCACCACAGAATATGATGATCAGAATTCCTGGGCCTCTGCTCACTACCCACATTATGTTGGTCTGTGAGTTGTGACATTTACTCAAAACCAGCCTTACAGCTAAGAGACCTGTGCACCGTCCATTTTACTGCCTAAAAACAGTGCAATGTGCCCAACAAAAATGGGGAGCCATGAACATATAGGAATCTAGCCCCTGCTTCTACTCACAAAGTTCCACCAATATCTTTTTCGAATCAATGACCAGCAGAGCAGTGGCATTGGTAGAAACTAGAATACTATCAATGCCCGATCGCAAGAGGAATTTTAACGGGAAATAACATATTTTAATAAGCATGAAATATCCCTACTGGCAAAGCCAACTACTTTCTTATTCCCTGAAAAACCTTTTGATTCCAAGTATAGAGTAACATCATATGAAAGCCCTGCTTGTAACCCTGACACAGGAAGGGAAAATACAGGGCACATAACACAGATTATAGTTTTGCCCACTCTTGCTTGACAAAAATCAACAAGAGCCTTAGTGAGGTTTCTTCTGGTGCCCTGTTGAAGAAAATTACATATATTTTTCCTTTAAGTCAACAGTAGCAATGCTCACAGGTACAGCATGTTGAGCAGCTTCTTCTTTAACTAGTGATCCCTCCTCTGAAATACACTGTTGTCAGTTGAACATGATGCATGGGTATGATTGAGGAACCTCCCCGGCTCCTGTACTAGCCTCCAATATTAGTTGACAGGGCTCTGTAAAAAGTGAGGGATTGTAGCAACAAAACACTAACGGGGATATGTGCATACCCACAATACTTTGCAAGCAAATCCAATCTAAAGCCTCCCAATGAAGGTATGTGGAGTTTAAGAAAATTACATAAATCTGCATGTGCACAATTACTGTGAAGTGCATACAAGATTGTTTGCAACATACCTCACCTTTCGATTGTTGGGCAGGATTATACAAGGGCTCAGTGCAACAATTTTTGTATAGCAGCGAGCTAACATATAATTCGTTAATGTCACATTCTAGTTATGTGAATATGGTTGCACTCATTTTATATACGAATAATGCCAGGCAAAGTCCATACCAATTACCCGATGCAGGCTAAGTAAATGATATTGAAATGTTGCTCTCCACTTATAGGGTAATGATAGGAATGCTAAAGTAGGAGACGCTAAGCATGACATTTGCCTACTCAAAATCCTTACAGAGCAAATTAATATTTTAGTTTTATAATGTGTTAACTTGCAAGGGGGTGGTTTCAAAGTTCTTGTGTGACATTATGTACAAAGAATAGGAAACATGGGATGAGGTTACACATCCTAGAAGCCTGCTTACTTACATCCAGTATCAATATTTGAGCTGAAACTTGGGTTACATAGTGTGGGTAGCGCTTTTGCTAAGGCACCATGAGTAATAGAAATTCTTGTGCTTGAACGTTATTCATATTTAACAAACATAAAACAAGACTAGTTGGTAACCTTTTGCAGAGCTAAGGTAGGCAGATTCCACGTTGTTTGGTAATATCTGAATATGGCCTTGGGCGGAGTTAGAGTCATGTGGTAGAATCAAGTTTAGGAGTCATCAGTGGGGAGGGACGATAATTTGGTTAATGTGTACAGGCATATCTTAGTTATATGTTCTGTTCATGGAGCCACTTTTTCATATTTATTTTTTAAACTCTTGTCAGTGTATTCTGTTTTTAGAGTTTTTAGGTTTTTAAGGTCAAGCTTGCATAGTAGGTCAATGTAAAAAGGTTAGACCAGAATATCAAGAATAATTAGTATAATTTATCTTCTTTTTGAGAGACAGCAAATATAAGATAGCTGCTGTGGCCTGTCCCTTATTACATCTTTTTGAATAGGTTGGAATTGTCTGTGTGCGCTGCTAAAATTCTTCTGAGCGGCACCCAGCAGGAAGCTAGACACGTGCACATGCGCACAGCTTAGAGGGAACATTGCCCCCAGGCCTCCCAGTAAAAGGAAACAGGAGCTCACTAGGCCTGCAAGGGAGAGGACCTTGAGAGGCTCTCCAGAGGAGTTGACAGAGGAAACTATCACTCCCACTCCACAGGAATTGCTCACTGTTATTTCCGGGAAGAAAGAGGCAAAGGGGACACTCAAGACCTCAAAGAAAAAGACAGATGGCACCCCTGTGCTACCAACAAGGACATCCCCAAGATTGTCCAATGTCACACCTGTGACTCCTCCACCTGCTGAGGCAGAGTGTGAGGTACAACCTTATGTTGTTGATCCAGTTTTTGAAGAGTCAGATCTGGAGGAAGACACTGTTTTGGTTGGAAATCTTGACCCTGTTGACCATTCTGAGCTGCAGTCTTTACTGGCAGAAGGTGGACGCAACAGGGTAGACTTCAGCAGAGGACAAAGAGAGTGTCCTACTCTCGAAGGTCTTCGACAACAGGCAGCTTCTCAACTTGATGGGCAAGAAATTGGGAGGCATAGGTTGAGCTGGGAAGATGGCCTCTTCTACAGTGAACCGACTGAGTCTATCCCTGGGGACTGCAAAAGAATTGTAGTGCTCCTAGCAAACAGACTCCAATTCCTACAGTTGGCCCATGAGATACCTTTAGCTGGTCATTTGAGTTTCAAAAAGACCAAGGAAAGGCTCTCCTTATACTTCTACTGACCTAAGATGGGTTCAGAAGTTGGCAAATTCTGTAGGACTGTCACTCTTGCCAAACCTCTGGCAAGAGTGGAGCGAAGAATGTGGCACCCTTGGTGCCTCTCCCAGTGGTGGGAGTTCCTTTTGGGAGGGTGGGCATCAACATTGTTGGTCCCCTTGACCCTCCCACATCTTCAGGAAACAGGTTTATCCTGGTTGTAGTAGACCATGCTACTAGGTTGTAACGCTCACCTGATTCCCACGGAGGCGCGGGTCTTGGCAGGAAGGTGTCTGTAACACGAAACGTGATGTGCAGGATTCGGTTGGCTTCTAGGGTCGACCCTCTCCGCACTGTGTGTCGAACTCGAAGGGTGAGGTTTCTGCAGGTGAAATAATATGGGGATTAAAGGTCTGGGTTGCTGAATGTCCCTATCTCTCTCCTCCCAGCTTGACCGTTGAACCCCCCTCCCAGGTCAACGTGGTCACCTTAGATAGGTGAATGCTGGGCTCTCCATCTGCGTCTAGTGCAGGGTGCCGTTGCCAGTTCCTTCACTGGTGAAACGTGGGCCTCTTGACTTCAGAGGATGGGTACCGTCGTTGACTGCACGACCGGTAAGTTTCTGGACACCTTTAGTCTTTATAGTCTTTTATGCATGGCACTGAAGCGCCTGGAGTTGCGTAAGTATGGCAGCGCTCTTACTGTCTCTTTCTTTGTCTTTGCAGGAGACGATGCAGAATGAAGAAATCCGGAATTCGCCACGTGCCGGTAAGTGTGACACTGCTGTTGTCTTTGCAGGTGAAGATGCGGCGTGAAGAATCCGGAATGCACTGCGTGCCAGTAAGTAGAATAATGCTGTTTATCTTTGCAGGTGCAGATGCAGCGTGAAGAATCTGGAGTGCACAGCGTGCCAGCAAGTATAATAATACTGTTTATCTTTGCCGGCGGAGGTGCAGCATTAGACACGGCCACTGCCGATGGATCAGGTAAGCAAGCACTGCGTGTGAAAGTTCGTTCTGCTAACCTGTTGTTTCTGGTCTTTTGCAGGTGCTGATGTTGCTCAGGTACAGGAATGGTAAGTATAATTCTTGCAGGTTCAGGATCCCAAGAAGAAATGCTGGAACAGACTCGGTGAGCGTTCTGCTGCAGATGCAGAATAACGCGAAGCACGTTTCATCAATCGGGTGTGGTTTAAATAGCCTTGGAGTGATGAGGCGTCTCCTTCCACGGCCCCGCCTAAGTAAGAAAAGAGTTCCTGCTTCCAGAAGAGTTCCAGTGCTGTATCCAGGGAGTGGAGCTGCCCCACCCAGGTAAGAAAGTAGTCCCAGTTCACCGAGGACTTCTAAGAGTCTGGCAAGTAAGCAGCATGGTCTGCCGCAGGTAAGTCCACCCAAGCACCTTCACACCAATGATGAGCCCGGCGCTTCCAGTGCCGGGACCGATGCTTCTGATGAGCCTGGTGCCACCGGCGCCAGGACAAGGTCCAAAAGGTCCCTGTGGGGACCGGCTGGTGCCTAGGATCAGGGTTAGGGGCCTGCTTCCAAGGACGTTGGGCTGGTCCTGGCTCCTTGGAAGCAGTGATCATGACAGTATCCCCCCTCAAGGCCCCTCCTAAGTGTGTCTTCTCTGGGGGCTTTGGCTTGTCGGGGTGATTCAGATGGAATCTCTTGACCAGACGAGGTGCGTGGACGTGTTCTGAGGGTTCCCACGACCTTTCCTGGGGACCGTATCCTTTCCAATCAACCAGATAGTATAATTTAGACCTGGAAATCTTGGAGTCTAGGATGTTCTTCACTTCAAATTCGAGTTCTCCGTCTACCAAAACGGGTTCTGGGAGTTCAGTCAATCGGGTTTCTGGTTGTACTGGTTTTAATAAGGAGACATGGAATACTGGATGTATTTTCATATGCGTAGGTAATTCCAATTTGGCAGCCACCGGATTGATTATGGCAGATATGAGGTAGGGCCCAAGGTATCTCGGAATGAAAGTGCGGGGTCCTTTTAAAGGCAGGTGCTTCGTGGATAACCAGACTTGATCTCCTACAGCGTAGTGAGGGGCCTCTTTACGGTGCCGATCGGCTGCCTTTTTGAATTGAGCTTTAGCTCTTTGCAGATGGGCAGTGGCTTCCTTAAAAGCACAGGTAATCTCTGAATGCCAGTGATCCACAGCAGGTGCTTCAATTTCTTGGGGAGGATCCAGGTTGGAGGTTCTAGGATGGTGTCCATATAATAGGAAAAAAGGAGTCTTCCCGGTTCCAGAATGAGTCGAATTGTTGTACGCGTATTCCGCGATCCAAAGAATGTCCTTCCAGGGGTTTTCTGTTTGTTGGAGCATGCAGCGTAGATATTGTTCTAGTGTCTGGTTTGTCCTTTCGGTTTGTCCGTCCGTTTGGGGATGGTGACTGGTTGAAAGTCTTACATCGACTTGGGCTAGACGACAGCAACTGCGCCAGAAGTGGGAGATGAATTGACTTCCCCTATCGGAGACTAAAACCGAAGGAAAACCGTGTAAGCGAACGATGTTCGCCAAGAATTCCCGGGCCAATACTGAGGCTGAAGGCAGACCCTTCAAGGGTATGAAGTGCGCCATTTTCGAGAATAGATCCACGACTACTAAGATGGTAGTATATCCCAAGCATGGAGGTAAGTCTGTGATAAAATCCATGGACAGGGTATGCCATGGACAGGGAGGGATGTCAAGTGGCTGTAATAGGCCGGCTGGTTTTTGCTTTTGACTTTTATTCTGGGCACACACACCACAGGAGATTACAAAGTCTCTAATATCCCTTTTCCACGATGGCCACCAGAAATTTCTTTTAATCTTTTCCATGGTTTTGGTAATGCCAGGGTGCCCCTCCATTAGAGAATCATGATAACCGGAGATTACTTGTTTTTGTAGTCTCTCACAGGGCAAGTGCAATCGTCCTCGGAAATATGGTAGGTCTTGATCTACTGAGAACTCTTTTCCCTTTAATTGCCAGTCCTGCAAATCGGTCGGAGTTAGGAGCGATTTCACCGTGTTCTTGATGTCTTCAAAAGATTGAGTGCTGACCAAACCCAAAATCCTTTGTTCTGGGATTATGGGTATTGGATCTGGATTGATCAACTGTTCATCTACTCCCATCCGGGAGAGGGCATCCGCCTTTCCGTTCTTACTACCTGGTCGATAAGTAATTATAAAGTCAAATTCTGCCAGGAACAGGGCCCAGCGAAGTTGTCTGGAAGACTGAGCTTTGGCTGTCTTTAGGTATTGTAGATTGCGGTGGTCAGTCATTACGGTGACTGTGTGTCTGGCTCCTAGAAGATAATGCCGCCAGGCTTTAAAGGCCGATCTGATGGCCAAAAGTTCCTTGTCCGTAATTGAATAGTTGATCTCAGGAGGCGAAAACTTGCGGGACCAAAAGGCAACCGGATGTAGTTGGTTTGTGACCAAATCTCTTTGTGATAACACTGCTCCCATAGCAAGACTAGAAGCATCCGTTTCCATGATGTAAGGAAGTTCTGGGCGAGGATGTTTTAAAACAGGTGCAGAAATGAATTTAGCTTTTAAGTCTTGAAAAGCTTGTTCCGCTTCAGAAGACCACTCAAAACGTTTGTTCTTTTTCAACAGAGCGGTGATGGGCTGGACTATCCGGGAAAATTCAGGAATGAATCTGCGGTAAAAGTTAGCGAATCCTAACATGCTTTGAACTCCTTTTACAGAGGTTGGTGATGGCCACTTGATAATTGCATCAACCTTCTTTGAATCCATATGGACTCCGTTAGGTGACAATATGAATCCCAGGAACTCGACTTCTGTTGCGTTGAAGACGCATTTCTCAAGTTTAGCAAAAAGACTATGTTGACGCAATCTCTCGAGAACCTTTTTAACATGTCTCTGATGTTCTTCTTCCGATGATGAATAGACGAGGATGTCGTCAATGTAGACAACTACACACACGTCAATGAGTTCCCTAAGGACATCGTTCATAAAATATTGGAAAGCAGCAGGAGCATTACACAGTCCAAAGGGCATCACTTGATATTCGAATAGCCCGTACTTGGTGCGGAAGGCCGTTTTCCATTCATCGCCCTCTTTGATCCTTACCAAGTGGTAGGCTCCTCTGAGATCCAGCTTTGTGTATATACGGGCGTCTTTGACTTGGTCCAGGAGTTCAGGGATCAAAGGTAACGGGTATCTGTTTTTAACAGTGATCTGATTCAGGGCGCGGTAATCTATGCAAGTTCTAAGGTCTCCTTCCTTTTTCGGAACGAAGAACAAAGCCGATGAAGCTGGAGATTTGGAAGGACGGATAAACCCGTTAGCTAGGTATTGGTCCAGGTACTGTCTGAGGTGAAGGTTCTCTGGCTCGGTGAGGGCATAGATCCTGCTGCAAGGAGGAGTTGTTCCAGGTATAAGATCTATTTGACAGTCGTAAGACCTATGAGGGGGTAGGGTGTTAGCTTGATCCTTCTGGAAGACGTCTTGGAACTCCTGGTATTCGGGAGGTAATTTGAGAATCTCCTCAGAAGAGATCGCTGCCAGTGAAACATCAGGTCGAGGATAACACGTGGTAGAACACTCTGGAAACTGAACCGTCTTTGCTCGCCAATCAATCTGAGGATTGTGCTTCTCCAACCAAGGGATTCCCAGAATGATCTGGAACTGAGGGGCCTTGATTACATCGAACACTATTCTCTCCCGGTGTCCATTATGACTCAACAGCGTCACTTCTTGGGTGGCATGCGTTACTGGTCCGGAGGCTATCTCCGTGCCATCCACAGTAGTGATGACGTCTTTTACTGCCTTAGGGACAAGGGGTAGATTCATCCTTGACACCATTTCACGGTCCACATAGTTACCGATTGCTCCGCTGTCAATGTAAGCTTCAATTGCGTGCAAACGATCCGGACGTTCAGGACTAATGAGGACCATGGGTATCACGAAATGCGAGGTCACGGGACAGATCTTAACGCTCGGCAAGAGGACCTCTACTCTTGTCGGGCGAGGTCGTTTCCCTGCTCAGAATTTGTGGTACAGGTATCCGCGGCTCCTACAGTCTTCTTAGCTGGTTTCACGGGACAGTCCCGAAGAAAGTGTCCTGAATTACCGCAATAGAGGCATAATTGCAGCTGCCTTCTTCTTTCCCGCTCTTTCTGGGTTAAAGGTCCTCTCATGCCCCCTATTTGCATGGGTTCCGCAGTGTCAGCTCCCTTATTCGAGGTCTGTGGTTTGGAAAACACTCGGGTATCAAATCTGGAGCGATCTGCCTTCCTGTTCTGTAGTCTATGGTCTAGTTGAACAACTAAGTCAATATAGTCTGAACATTCTTGTGGAGGATTCACAACCTGCGCTAGCACATCCTTGAGCTCTCCACGCAGACCTCTGTAGAAAAGCGTTATTCTCTTGTCCTCGGGCCATTGTGTTTCCACTATGAGTCTATTGAAAGAGGCTATATAAGTCAAGAGGTCTTGGTTACCCTGTCGTAATGAGAGAAGTTCATTGTCCAAGGCCTGCCCTTGTGCATGTCTTGCGAACAGTTTCTCCATGCTGGCCTGGAAGGCTTGAAAATCGTGTAAAACCGGATCATCCTGGGTGACTAAAGGGATCGACCAATCTGCAGCGCTGCCACTGAGATAAGAAAGCACGAAAGCCACCTTGGCCTGGTCAGTTGGGAATGCAGCTGGTCGACATAAGAAGTGCAGGCGGCACTGGTTGATGAACACTGCGAATTTCTTTGGATCACCAGCAAAGCGTTCGGGCGGAGCCAAGGGCACATTACCGGGCAGATTGATTTGCACTGGATTTGAAGCTGAGGCAGAAGGGTAACTTCCTCCTGGAACGGGCAAAGGTGTCTGTCCTGCCTGCGTTTGTAACAACTGCCTAGCAAGGTCCTCTGTTCGCTCCTTAGAAATTATCAGTTCTCTTCTTAGAGAGCTCGTTTCCTGGCGAGCTGCATGTACTTCTGCTCTTAATTCCCCAAGCAACTGGGCTAGTTGATCAGTATCTGAAGTTTCCATTGCGCCTGGGTAGGAGTTTAGTGGTGGGCTTCGCGTTCTGTAACGCTCACCTGATTCCCACGGAGGCGCGGGTCTTGGCAGGAAGGTGTCTGTAACACGAAACGTGATGTGCAGGATTCGGTTGGCTTCTGGGGTCGACCCTCTCCGCACTGTGTGTCGAACTCGAAGGGTGAGGTTTCTGCAGGTGAAATAATATGGGGATTAAAGGTCTGGGTTGCTGAATGTCCCTATCTCTCTCCTCCCAGCTTGACCGTTGAACCCCCCTCCCAGGTCAACGTGCTCACCTTAGATAGGTGAATGCTGGGCTCTCCATCTGCGTCTAGTGCAGGGTGCCGTTGCCAGTTCCTTCACTGGTGAAACGTGGGCCTCTTGACTTCAGAGGATGGGTACCGTCGTTGACTGCACGACCGGTAAGTTTCTGGACACCTTTAGTCTTTATAGTCTTTTATGCATGGCACTGAAGCGCCTGGAGTTGCGTAAGTATGGCAGCGCTCTTACTGTCTCTTTCTTTGTCTTTGCAGGAGACGATGCAGAATGAAGAAATCCGGAATTCGCCACGTGCCGGTAAGTGTGACACTGCTGTTGTCTTTGCAGGTGAAGATGCGGCGTGAAGAATCCGGAATGCACTGCGTGCCAGTAAGTAGAATAATGCTGTTTATCTTTGCAGGTGCAGATGCAGCGTGAAGAATCTGGAGTGCACAGCGTGCCAGCAAGTATAATAATACTGTTTATCTTTGCCGGCGGAGGTGCAGCGTTAGACACGGCCGCTGCCGATGGATCAGGTAAGCAAGCACTGCGTGTGAAAGTTCGTTCTGCTAACCTGTTGTTTCTGGTCTTTTGCAGGTGCTGATGTTGCTCAGGTACAGGAATGGTAAGTATAATTCTTGCAGGTTCAGGATCCCAAGAAGAAATGCTGGAACAGACTCGGTGAGCGTTCTGCTGCAGATGCAGAATAACGCGAAGCACGTTTCATCAATCGGGTGTGGTTTAAATAGCCTTGGAGTGATGAGGCGTCTCCTTCCACGGCCCCGCCTAAGTAAGAAAAGAGTTCCTGCTTCCAGAAGAGTTCCAGTGCTGTATCCAGGGAGTGGAGCTGCCCCACCCAGGTAAGAAAGTAGTCCCAGTTCACCGAGGACTTCTAAGAGTCTGGCAAGTAAGCAGCATGGTCTGCCGCAGGTAAGTCCACCCAAGCACCTTCACACCAATGATGAGCCCGGCGCTTCCAGTGCCGGGACCGATGCTTCTGATGAGCCTGGTGCCACCGGCGCCAGGACAAGGTCCAAAAGGTCCCTGTGGGGACCGGCTGGTGCCTAGGATCAGGGTTAGGGGCCTGCTTCCAAGGACGTTGGGCTGGTCCTGGCTCCTTGGAAGCAGTGATCATGACATAGGTATCCTGAAGCAATACCTATGAGGACTGTTACGGCTCATGCTGTGGCTAAGGCTCTACTTGGTATTTTTACCAGAGTAGGGTTTCCTAAGGAAGTGATATCCGACAGGGGATCCAATTTTATGTCCCACTACATGCAAGCCATGTGTAAAAACTGTGGTGTCACTTACAAGTTCTCTACAGCCTACCATCTACAAACAACTGAACTGGTAGAGAGGTTTAATCATACTATGAAGAGCATGATAGGTGCTTTAGAGGAACCCCTTCAAAGAAAGTGGGACCTTCTACTGCCTCTTTGCTTATAGAGAAGTCCCTCAGGAGGGACTCGGTTACAGTTCTTTTGCACTTCTCTATGGCCATCCATTCAGAGGCCCCTTGGCCATGATTAAGGAGGGATTGGAGAGTTCTCCTTCCCCCAAGCCATTCAGAGTGACTGACTATGTGATAGGTCTCCGGAGGAGAATGTCACACATGATGGCAGAAGCTAGTGATAACTTAAAAGCAGGTCAGGCTCTGGTCAGACATTGGCATGACCAGAAGGCCAGCGTGGTTGAGTTTAGTCAAGACCAGCTTGTACTAGTTATGGTGCCAACAAGGCAGAAGGCCTTGCAGGGCAACTGGATAAGACCCTTCAAGGGTGTTAGGCAGAACCCTGTGCGTTGCCCTTAGGGACCACTACACACAATTAAGACTACAGGTGGCAATATAATTTTTACCTTTGGTACAAGCCTGTACTACTATGTCAGAGTGGTAGCAGTGGCGGAGCAGCCAGGCTTATCTCAAGAGTATATGAGCAGTAGCAGAGATTACACAAAGGGACCACAATTACTGTGACTCAAGCAAACACTGACTCAAGGTTTCAGGTAAAGAAATATAAGTACATTTATTTTTAAACCATTCGTTAGAAACACAGCACTTCTATTAAACTTCAATAAAAACCATACGTTAAATATACTACAACTAACCAATTCACTTTGTACAGTATGTCTCAAGGTAAGTAGCCTGTGTTTGAATGGATCGGTGTTAGGCACAAAACACGTTACTGCAAACACAGTTGATATCACTTTTTGACAGTTCAGTCTACTAAATAAACGTGTATCCGTGACATAAAATGCATCCGGGGCAAAAACACACCTAGCACCTGAGATACCCAGAGGGAGTTGGAGGTAAAAATCACAGGCAATATTTTGGTTAGGCAGACAGAATCGAGAAACACTCGGAGACAGGAGTTCAAAAGTCAAAGGGCCGGAGCCAGGGTCGAAAGACACCGGGGCCTGTTGCCGAAGATCACACAGTCAGACAGTTCACGATTCAACGTAGCCAAAAGTACTTCGATATTGTCAATGTTAAGAAGCAAAAGTTATAAGAAGGAGGGAAGACAAGGGCAAGCTTTGGAAATGAAGAAGAAGGAATTCACCCTGTTTCCTCAACAGAACACAGTACCTTGTTCCAGTGGTGCAGCTGGTGCTCTGGCAGATGTTCCTGTTGGTTTCCCGCAGACCCACGATTCCTGGAGCTTTGTTGTGAAGGAGGACGTCTGAAGGGGGTCTGCACCACACAGGGATGAAGCCGGCAGCAGCGACAAGGAATAAAAGGTGCGCTCCTTAAAAACAGGAGAGGCTCTTCAGGTGGCTATCCGGACCACTACAGCAGTGTGCAGCGATTTTGACCAAGGAAGAGGATCCTCTGGCTGTAGAAGATGAGCTGGTTATCCCCACCAAGCTCAAGGGAAGAAGACTCCGGACTGGATCTTCTCTAAGTCGTTGAAGGGAAGATAGCTCAGGACTGCAGCAGGGCTTCACTGGGACAGGGTAGTTGCAGCAGCTGTCATTCTCTCTGCTTCTCTTCGGTTCCTTGTAGTTCCAGTGGCAACTCTCTGACTTCTAGCCCAAGAGACCTGATTTTTATGTGAAAATCCCCCATTCACACAGCGTGGCTGTCAATCACCCAGCAGGGGGGATGTCCAGCCCGGACAACTACCCTGGCCAATCATGACAAAGTGCGACTTGGGTTTCCTAGGATATCCTATGCAGGGGGTGACTACACCCCTCCCTCACACTCACCCGCCTAGACACCCAGGCGCCTCGTGGAGGGCTTCTGAACAGAAAGCCTGCCAAAAGACAGTGAACAAAGGAGGCAAACCTAGTTTGCCGCGCAAAGTAAGACACAGGAAGGACTTTAACAAAAAGAAATGGCGAATTAACCCAACCGGAGCCAAAAGAAAGACGATTTGGTCAAGCGGGTTTATGTTCGAGGCTAATATAGTAGCCAAGAACAGTACCACGTTTATCTAATATAATCGCGGTAGAAAAGTTAGGGTAGATACCACTGCCACCAGCCAAGTCTAAATGTTAAGAGCGAAACAATGCTCTAGGAGGTACAGATAAAAAGGGATACGAGTTAACCCATTCCAGTACTCCATGGAAGATGGGTTGCGGTAGATTGACTAAGTAAAGTTAATGGTAACTTTACCCTTTTCTGGGGGACAGTAGTTGCCTCAGAAATGGAGTCAAGGGAAGTCTTAAAGACAACCCTGTGCCACGGCACTGAAGGTGCTGTGTGACACACAAAAAGAAGGGGGCTGCTGAAGTGGTGTGCTTCCACAATCACAAAAACAGATGGAAACACATAGTAAAACACAGGTAAGAGTTGGGAAAAGCTCTCACTCTTACCAAGTGGAAAAAAAATAAACTCCAGAAGTCCAGCAAAGCTGCTGGGGGGCTCACTAGGTGAGGGAAATGAGTCATAAATTAGAATAACCAGGTTACTCACCGTAGTGACCACCTTACTCCTAGTCCATAGTCCCCTTTCCTCCATACTTATGGGACATCTCTCCGTCCTGTGGGACGAGACCGGAGCACTTTGTAAAAAGCATCCAAAAATGTTTTTCAAAAATGTGTCCTTCCTCTCTTTCTGCGCGGGGACCGGCATGCGCCCGTAACCCCGCCCACCATGGCTCCGCCCCGCGCATCGCCCATCAGTCCTTTTCTATCGCCAGGTCAGAGACCTATTAGCAATAACAGAGGAACCTTATTAGAGGGGACGGCGGGCAGGCGTATGGAGGAAAGGGGACTATGGACTAGGAGTAAGGTGGTCACTACGGTGCGTAACCTGGTTATACTCCTACGTCCCGTCCCCTTTCCTCCATACTTATGGGAGATTCCCAAGCACTCCTAACAGGAACTACGGGTGGATGGAAATGCCCTTTATTGAAAAAGGGTCTTTAGCACAGCCTGACCAAACTGAGTATCAGCTTTCGAACTCATGTCAAGACAATAATGTTTACACATAACATTCCATAAAAGAACCTATACTGAAAATCAATTATCTTGACCAGTTGGTTTGAACTGAACACATTTGTCAGATACTGGTGATGTAGTGAGGTTAGTAAACATATAAGGTGACATCCTATTATTAAATGAAACCTTGATACAATTCACTATCCTTGACTTTGTCAGTTTTTCTGTCCTTGACTTTGTCGACACCAAAGAGTGTGTTTCTGGGTCCTGGCAAAAGATGGTTAAACAGGCTCAGTAGCTAGTTATTTAATGCTATCAGGCATGCGTCGGACCCGTCTTCAGGACTTGATTTATATAGATCTCCCAAATTGGAATTTCAGAAATAGATCATTGGTTAATTTCCTAAAAACCAAACTAAAAAACCGTGTTGGTAACAAGATAAAAACAAAGTGTAATGTCTCTATGTGTATGCACATGCAACTAATTCAACTAATCTTTTCATAGTTTATTTGGCGTGTGTGGCCTTGATTTTAGAACAGATGCGGACAGGATTCACTGGTCCCAACTGTGATTTCTTCTCAAAGATTTGGAAACTGCAACAAACGAAGATGATTTTTATGAAATGTTTGTTTTCTCTTTTGCGCTACATTCATTAGAAGGCAAAAGTTCAAAAATGACTGGCAACAGAGCCACCTAAATGAGCCAAATCGAGTTTGTATCTAAAGCGGTACAGACTGCCTTTGAGTGTTTGTCTTTTATATTACATTCGTTAGAAAGCGGGAGTTCAAAACGAAAATGAAAATGAAATAGCAGCGAAGCCAACTAAATGAGCCAAGTCAAGTTCGTATCTAAAGTGATACAAACTACCTTCAAATCAATTATGTTGCACTATTGTTTTGAGCATTTTTTAATAATTTTTTAATAAAATACTACATGTCTTTTTGAAAAGTGAGGAACATACCTCTTAATCCAAGCGAAGATATGCTACGATATAGCTTCAATCGTGGACACACATATCACGTATGTGGTGTTTTTCGCATTGTAAATGGAAGTTTACCTAGTTTGTTAAAGGAAATGTAACAATCCGTATGTAGCTAACAGAATAGTGCTGTTTACATATCACAAAGGCGTGATATGAGTACTTACAATTGCTGCTTTTCAAGGAACTTGCTTGATCACAAGCGTTGTTGCTTCAACTTGAAACGAACGCGGGTAGTTACTGCGGGTTCGCTTTCACTCACGTTAGGAAAAGGCTAGACTCGCTGTATTTATAAATTCATCTAATCGCGACCGCCATCTTAGAAGGAAAAATGGCGGACGCGGCCAGATTACTAAAGGGAAACGGGCTGCAATGACTTAATGAACTGAGAAAAAGTATGCTGCGCAAGAATGAAGCATCCTAATTGCAAGCATTAAATAGAATTGCTTTATTATACTTTGGTAATACTCTATTTGTTATTTCAAAGAAAATGTGGAAAAATGGTCAATACATATTGTGACATTTCCACCCAATATTGTGCACTCTTCAAGGAGAGGGCATTAAAAAGCTGTGTTGTAAGCATGCATATTTGATGGCTCAGCATGCACTAATGAATGTTTTACGTGTGCTTCATGAATGTCACTTGCGCAAAAGACAATGGGGACAATGGAGGCAAAGGCAGAAGAGTCAGGGGAGGCACCGCAGGCAAGGGAGGCGCCGGCGGAACCACTGGAGGAACGGGTGGAGCTGGAGGCGCAGGCCGACATATCTCCCTAAAAAGCCCTTTGAAATACTCCCTCCTGGAGTCGGTACGCATTAGTGTTTGAAATGTACTGAAAAAGGCCTCCTCCGGGGACTGTTTCGTAACCTGAGGAGGCCTCTCACGAGGTGGACAAATCCAGGGACGTAACGGGGAAGGGTGCCACACAGGCCCCTCCACCGACGCATCCACAGAAATCAAAGGTGCCGACCCCGCAGGCAACGAAACATTGTGCGGAAGAGGCATCCGGGCATTCCAATCGTAAACTGGCCGATAAGGAGGCGCACAAGGGACTCTATGTTCACCCAAGGAACCAAGCCCTACACCCGAGGCCGATGGCGTAGTTGTAGGGGTAGCACCCAAAATGGCCACCGCGTTCGTTGTGGGAACGGGCGCCATTTTGTCATCGCCTGAGGGGAACTGCGGCACGTGAGGAAGTGAGGCAGGGGTCCCCGTCAATGGATCAGGGGGCTTAACTTTAGCCTTAACATAAGGAACCTCGGCAGAGCCGGTACTATGAGGCCTGGAATGTTTCTGTGACATACCAACTGTCAAATTAGCCTTCCCAGGAAGGATCTCGGCACTGCCGGTTAAAGAAGAATGTTTCTTCTTTGCCCCCTCAACAGATCTGTTGTCTCTGCAAGAGCGGGAACAGTGAGAAACAGCCTTCGCCGGTAAGGCCTTGTCAGGCCTCTCAGAAATGTTGGTAGCTTTAGCCTCTGAAAGACGGACCTCGGACCCAAGTCCGGTGACTGCCTTATCCGCGCGGGCCTTGAACATCCGTTCGGTAACAGCAAGCCCCACCAAGGCCTCGGGGTGCACCCCGGTCTTATTTTTGAGGTAAGCCGACAGAGAGGCCTCAGAGCGAGCTCCGGTATCCCACGATTCAGTAGAACTGGGTCTACAAACAGCCCCCAGAGGAGGGGCCTCTGAGCATGCTCGGGTATCCACAGGCCCCTTACGGAGACCCTCGGAGAAAACTCCGGTACAATTATTAGGCCCAACGGGCACCTCAGGGTGAACCCTGGTGACAGAGCGATCAACGCTCCTCCCGGCCCGAGAGCAACCTGGAAAGGTATCCCCCAGCCGGGGTGCTCTGAAAAGTAAAGAACTTACTGGGCGTTTTTTCTTCTTGTCGATGAGCGCCTGAAAATGTGAAGGAGGATTTTGTCGGAACACCTCCTCCCACCGCTCCAACCGACGTTGAAGTGCCCGGACCGAAAGGGAGTCGCAGTAAAAACAGGAGTCCCAACGGTGATCCGGACCCAAGCACTCTAAACAAAGGGGATGGGGATCCGCCTTCGCGAAACGACAGTGACACGATGAACAATCTGGAAAGTCTAGTTTGAACGACATAGACAGAGTAGTACATGATCGCTAGCGAGAGCCAGAGAGGAAAAAAGGGAAGAAAATCTTCTGATGATGCAAGTGCGTCCAGTCCCGAACGAGCGGAGAAAAGGACTGATGGGCTATGTGCGTGGCGGAGCCAAGGTGGGTGGGGTTACGGCCGCGTGCTGGGCCCCGCGCAGAAAGAGAGGAAGGACACATTTTTGAAAAAAAGTTTTGGATGCTTTTTACAAAGTGCTCCGGTCCCGTCCCACAGGACGGAGAGATGTCCCATAAGTATGGAGGAAAGGGGACAGGAGGTAGGAGTATACTCCCTAACACCTAGCACAAAGAACATAGTACATGGTGGAAACCCCTAATATAAAATACCTGACCCTGAAGGTGAGGGCTCTAAATTGGCCAGTAAAGGGAAAAGCCTTCATCAAGTGGCTCACCTCCATGGAAATAGACATTGCATTCCTCCAGGAGACCCACCTATTAGGACGATGAAAAACAACTGATCTGTAAAGGGTACGCACTGGCATGCTTTGCAACGAGTGGAAACAAGAATCGGGGGTTTCTCAAGGCGTCCCCCCCTTCTCACCTGAGTTCGATCTTTGCTGGATTTCTTGATCGATGCCTTCTTGCATACTGCTCGAGTCTTGAATAAGGCTGCACGAGTCTCTTCCGACTCCAGCGTGCGTTCAAGTACCGGGATGCAGCGATCCAGGAATCCAGGAAATAACAGGGTGCGCAACTAGCACACGAGTCCAGGAATCAAGAAAGGAAGGAAAGGGACTAGAATTGGGTTAGAGTGGAAGAAGCAAGGGAAACAATACCGTGAGCTATGGAGCACACGTCTGGTCGCTACTTCGCAATAGCATTGAGACGTGCGGAGCCGCGGGGGCGTGGCATATTTATGGAACGTACTACGTCCGCCGTGAAGGCTGGTGCGAGGCGTGTCACGTGATACGGCCATGTTGGAAGAAACAATGAATGCAAGCCCCGCCGTGACAAGGACCAGGAAGTCCAGAAGGGGCGCGTTCTGTGGGTCATGACAGCATGCCTCCTCCGAAAACCTGTTCCACCAGGTTTGTCCAGCTGTATAAAGTGAAATCCTCTGAGTAGTCGAGGGGTCTTGAGATTCGAAAGTGGTTCCCAGGTTCTTTCACTAGGTATTGAAGCTGTTTATACTTGGAGTCACATATTCAAGATACTTCATATTCCAATTGGTTGTCGACCAGTAGAGGAGGAGGTCGGTAGGATTTCCGGGAGGATTGGTGGTAGGGTTTTAATAAGGATGTGTGGAATACTGGGTGAATTTTCTTCCAAGAGTCTGGTAGACTAATCCGGTATGAAACTGGGTTGATAATTTCCTTGATGGGAAATGGACGATACTACCGAGGGGCCAACTTGTTTGGCCGTAGATGCCGGGGTAGTAATTTCAAGGACAACCAGACTTGATCAGCGATTGCATAAGAAGGACCAGCTCTCCTTTTTAAATCCGCATACCTCTTAGTCTGTGTTCTGGCCTTCTCTAAATTTTCTTTGGCCTCTTGGTGTAGGTTGATGAGGGTTTCAATCCAGGAGTTGACAGTAGGTACTGGTGTAGGATTAGGGAGAACAGAAGGTAGAACTGATGGATGGAAACCTTGGCTACAATAAAAGTGGCTAGTCTTAATTGCTGAATGGTCAGAAATGTTGTAGGCGAATTCAGCCATGGGTATCAGGAGCGACCAGTCATCCTGAACCTTGGTGGCGAAACATCGAAGATACTGTTCCAGGGTCTGATTAGCACGTTCTGTGGCCCCGTTGGTCTGGGGATGATAACCAGATGAGAGGGCGCGTTGGATTCCCAAAATGCGACAAAGATGTTTCCAGAATTGAGAGACGTACTGAGGTCCTCGATCAGATATGATCTTGGAAGGAAGTCCATGTAAACGAAATATGTGTTCCAGGAAGATTCCAGCAAGTTTGGACGAGGATGGTAACTTACACAGGGGTGTAAAATCAGCCATATGAGTGAACAAATCTATGTTAACCATGATGGTCGTGTACCCTCGGGAAGGTGGTAATTCCACAATGAAGTCTGTAGCAATGAATTCCCATGGCCTTGTTGGCAGCGATGGTTTCATTAGAAGACCCGCCGGTCTCTTGTTATCATGTTTGTTTTGACTGCAGACAGCACAAGCTTTGATGTACTGCTGTACGTCGGTCTTCATTCCAGGCCACCAAAACTGTCTTTGTATAAGACGGAGGGTGTTGGTTATGCCACAATGTCCAGAGTGAAGGGTATCATAACAGGGGTTTATCATTCTTTGTTGTAATTTCTGTGTAGGAATGACCAGTGCATTGTCCTTGAATAAGTATCCTTCCTTAAGTCTTAGGTTCCATGGATTCTTCCTTGAAATATCCTTCCACAGGTCAGAGGATTGGGTTTGTACTTGAATTTCTTCCAGGAGGTTGACTGCTTGAGCTACAAAGATTGTGTGGGGAAACATCTTAGGATAGGCCTTGTCTTCAGTAGTTACATAGTCAGAACGTCCAGATAAGGCGTCAGCAATCATGTTTTGTGATCCGGGAACATGAGTGATTTGGGTTTGGTATTGGGCAAAGAAGTAGGCCCAACGCGCCTGACGACTGTTCCTGCACTCCAATGATTGTAGAATTTGAAGATTCCGATGGTCCGTGCGGACCTGAACTGGATATCTAGCACCCAGAAGTAGATGTCGCCATTCAGTGAAGGCCCGGCGGATGGCTAACAGTTCCTTTTCCAGGACGGAATAGTGTGTCTCACTGGGAGTCAGGGTTCGTGAGAGGTAAGCAATGGGGTGTTGCAGTTTATCCTCAAGTTCCTGTTTCAAGACCGCTCCTATGGCGTAGTTAGAGGCATCCGTTTCCACTAGGAATGGGCGATTTATGTCTGGTTGGGCCAGGATGGGGGCTTGCGTGAACTCTGTCTTCAATAGTCGGAATGCTTTGTCTTGCGGTGTAGACCAGATAAAGGGAGTGTCTTTCTTCAAGAGAGCCACAATCGGCTGGACGATCTCGGAAAAGGTAGAAATGAACTTCCGGTAGAAGTTGGCAAGCCCCAGGAAGGATTGAACTTGTTTCATGGAGGTGGGAGCAGGCCATGCCAGTATGTCCTTTACCTTTGAAGGGTCCATACCAATTCCTTCTGGGCTAAGGATGAATCCCAGGTAGTGAACAGAAGTAACGTGAAACAAGCATTTTTCGGGTTTGGCTAAAAGTTTATGTTCACAGAGTTGTTGCAGTACTGCCTTTACATGCTCATCATGCTTTAGAGGATCCTTGGAAAAGATCAATATGTCATCCAGATAGACAATGACAAAAAAGAATAACATGTCAGAAAACACCCTATCCATAAAACGTTGAAAATCCCCGGGGGCATTAGCTAGTCCAAAGGGCATAACTAGATATTCATAGTGACAAAAGGGTGTTCTAAAGGCTGTTTTCCATTCGTCTCCTTCCCAGACACGGATCAAATGATAGGCACCCTGGAGATCCAACTTCGTGATTACTATGGCGCCTCTCACAGCTTCCAGGATATCCGAGATCAGGGGTAGTGGGTACCGATGTTTGAGGGTGCATTGATTTAAGCCACGATAGTCGAGGCAAGGTCTGAGTTCCTTGGTGTCCTTCTTGGGAACAAAGAACAATGAAGCACCCGCTGGAGATTTTGAGGGTCTTATGGTGCCGTTTTCAAGGTTGGTATCCAGGTATTCTCTGAGGGCCTTTTTCTCAGGTTCGGAAAGAATGAACATTCTGCCAAAAGGAATCACTGCTGAGGGATCTGTATCTATGGCACAGTCCTCAGGTCTGTGAGGGGGTAAGGCCTGGACTATGGCAGTTGAAAATACATCAGCATACCCCTGATAGGCCTCTGGGACTTGTATGATATTAGAAACCATGAGTGGTGTTTTCAGGTCTCTTGGTGGTTCTTTAAGGGGTGTCGAGGAGGGATCCAGGATTAGACAGTGGGAAATACAAAACTCTGAGCCTAGGAATAGTGAGCCTGCTGTCCAATTGATATACGGATTGTGCTTCTGTAACCAGGGTATACCCAATACCATGGGGTAATGGGCTGACTTAATGATGTCGAATGTAATCCGCTCTTGGTGATGGTTTATGGAAAGTTGGATCTCTTTTGTCTGCAGGCTTATAGGTCCTGAAGAGAGGGGTCTTCCGTCGATTGCTTCCACCGGCTGCATGGTGCTTCGTGTCTCATACGGAATATGATGACTAACAACCCAGTCTTGATCAATGAAAATTCCCATAGCTCCGCAGTCCACCAAGGCCAGAATGGGATAGGTCTTATTCTTGGAGGGCGACAGGAAGGCTTGTAGTATCACCAAATTGATTTGTCCAGGAGAGTTCAAGGATGGAATTGATGTGGAGCAAACATCTCTCTCCCGAAGCTCTGCTCCATCTAGGATCGGGAGCTGGCGTTTCCCGAACGCCGAGGAGGGGCCAGAGGACACTCCCTAACCAGGTGTTTGTCTGAGGCACAATACATGCAGAACCCCGTATGAATCCTTCTCATTCTTTCTTGCGGGGATATAGGTTCACGGAAGGCTCCTATCTGCATGGGTTCTGGTTCAGAGATTGAGCCTGGGTTTGTGTCCGCCTTGGTGGTACTCTCAAAGGACGGCTTCGGAGGATTCGTTTTTGATGTCTTCTTCACTGCCTTTCTTTCCTGGATACGAAAATCTATTTGCATGGCAAGGTCCATTAGTGCCTGGAATGAGTTTGGGCGAGCCACTCTGGCCAACTCATCCTTAATCTCCTCATTCAGTCCTCTCCTGAAAAGGGTAAGACTAACTACTTGAATCGGGTAACATAGGTGAGCATATCCTGGGATCCTTGCTGAAAGTCTAACAGGCGTTCCTGGGCAATATAGACCTGTTCTGGACGGTCAAACATGGTCTTAAGGGCTTGTATGAAGCCATCATAGTCATCTAGAAGAACGTCACCGGAATTAACGAGGGGCGTGGCCCAGGTTAAGGCATTTCCTGAAAGGTGGGAAATTATGAAGCCCACTTTAGCCCTGAGAGTTGAAAAGTAGTAGGGCTTAAAAGTAAAGTGAACCAAACATGAATCCAGGAATCCTCGAAGGGTTTTTGGTGAGCCATCATATTTGTCCACTATACCGCCCAGCAATACAATTTCTTTTGGTAGCAGAATCGCGGGATAGAACTAGTTGTTTTGAGAGCAGCGTTTTCCGCCTTTAGATTTTGCACCTCGGTTGATAGCTCTTGCATGCCACGCATCAGGTCTGGACGGCCGCTTCCATGTCCATATCGAGTTCGGTCGGTTGGCGTCTCAAACTGTCAAGGAGTTTCCCTCTTCTCACCTGAGTTCGATCTTTGCTGGATTTCTTGATCGATGCCTTCTTGCGTACTGCTCGAGTCTTGAATAAGGCTGCACGAGTCTCTTCCGACTCCAGCGTACGTTCAAGTACCGGGATGCAGGGATCCAGGAATCCAGGAAATAACAGGGTACGCAACTAGCACACGAGTCCAGGAATCAAGAAAGGAAGGAAAGGGACAATACCGCGAGCTACGGAGCACACGTCTGGTCGCTACTTCGCAATAGCATTGGGAGGCGCGGGGCAGCGGGGGCGTGGCATATTTATGGAACGTACTACATCCGCCGTGAAGGCTGGTGCGAGGCGTGTCACGTGATACGGCCATGTTGGGAGAAACAATGAATGCAAGCCCCGCCGTGACAAGGGCCAGGAAGTCCAGAAGGGGCGTGTTCTGTGGGTCATGACAGGGGTGGCTATAATGGTCCGCAAGGGACTACCACTACGTGGCACTTTGCCCATCCAGGGGAAAAGGGATGCACTTTCTATTCAGCAGTACACAGGGGCTTCTCCAAGTTAAATATGATTCTGGTCTCCCCCACTCTCATACCATTAGTCACTGCTATAGAAATCTTGCTGAAGGCGCTTACGGACCACTCCCCAGTGAAATTAGAAATTGACCTTGAACAAGAAACCTCATGTCAAAACCCCCCTTGGAGACTTAACAAACACATCCTTGGGGACACAGTAGTTAGAACGTCGATAGAGGAAGCAATAACCCAATACTTCCAAGAAAACATGACAGAGGGTATTGACATCCGCACTATAAGGGATGCAGGGAAGGCAGAATTCAGAGCGGTCATAATAGGTCAAACCGTATCTTGGAGGAGGAATCAGTGGCTGATCCTCAATGAACTAGAAGAAATGGTGCAGGAGAAAGAAGAAACACATGTTAATAAAGGAAACAGACGTACGCTAAGAGATCTTATCATAGTCAGACAGGTCTTAGAAGCCCATCTGATGGGGAAAGCAGTTAAATCACTACTCATGACAAAGCAATTTTATTACTCTGCCGGCGAAGCTTAAGAAGAAGTCTACCCGTAACTATGTAGGGGCCCTGAGAACCGGGGATGGACAGAGGGTAGCCACGGAAATGGGGAAGCTGCAGGTCATGGAGAATTGCTTTAAGAACGCCTCTGCCTCACATAAAGGGGATCCCATCCAATTTCAGGAATTCATTAAGCAAGCCCAACTCCCTCAATTCCCAGGGATGCTGAGAGAACCATTAGAAAACCCCATATCAGCCCAGGAAGTCGCTCAAGCAATACGATCCCTCCCTGGGGGGAAAGCTCCTGGCCCAGACAGGCTCACTAATAAATTTTATGAAGCCTTCGCTGGGCCACTGACCCCACATCTCACAGCACTCTTTAACTTCTTCTCCACCTCTGGAAAGGTGACTAACTCCATGACTGAATCCATAACCACCTTGCTACTAAATCCAGAGAAGGACCCTGAGCTCTGCGTTTTTATCGTTCAATAGCTATATTGAATATGGATGCTAAGCTGTATAGTAAAATCCTAGCCACAACACTGAAGGAAGTCCTCCCACGTATAATAGACGCAGATCAAACAGTGTTCATCAAGCATAGAGGGGCCCATGACAATATCAGAAGGGTGGGTGACCTAATAACAATGGCCCCGAAACTCCCGAGGGGATTATCGCTCATATCCCTAGATGTAAATCGTGCATTTGACAGCATGGCCTGGGATTTTCTACAACCCCTCTTACCACTATATGTGTCACGCCTCGGCACCGTTCCACACTAAGACCCTGTGCTTCATACTTACCTCAGGGCCGACAGCGGAAAGGGACATCTGGCAAAACTATTGCGCTTCGCCGTTCTGTAGCGCCATTCCTGATGAAGTGGAGAATGCCCTGGAGGCTAACGACTACTGCACCAGCCAGACGGTTTTCGAACTACGGTTCCCATGAAACCTAAGGGAATTCGTAGTCCATGACATCACGAGTGCCTCCCTCACTCTGCTCCACCTCCTCATTGATTTAAGCGGCTGCAGCCCGGAGGACGCTGCTTCTGTTTGAAAGTTACAGCCGGCGCCTAAGTTCCGTTTTATCGCCTTGTTTCTGAAGCTCCTCTGTATCGTCTCCAGTCCGCTCCGCGGATTCCTGTTCCTTCTCCTTCATACCGCGCTCCGTGTATCGAACCCTCTTTCTGAACTAAGGACTGCCTGCCTGCCTGCTGATTCTGTTACCTTCTTGCTCGTCTGTGTACCGAATCTTCCGTTTTTGCTATACTGTTAAAGGACGTTTGCTATTTTGGATTCTACCTGGTTCCGCCCTTTAAGTGCACCTTGGGACGCCTTGCAGTTGTGCACCCACCCGGATCTAGTGCGTCCCTCGTTCCGCCCGGGATTAGCTACCCAACTAACATTCCCCGTTTATTATTTTGCACTGTCGTTGTGTTCTGCATCCTGGGGTATAAGGGAACTTCGGCTTCCTAGGGTAAGACCTTCAGTGCCTTTTTTTTGTTCTCTTTGTTACCTACACCACTCAGGATAGTTTCTAATTCCTTGTCTATAACTCCAGGGGGGGATCAGGGCATTGTGGTTTCAGGATCCAGGGACTGGGTGGTTCCGGTACTATTCTGTCTTATCTCCACTTATTGGTAATTGCTGTTATTCCAAGTGATTAATCGTGTGTTGTTTCTTGCAGCTGGGTCCATGGCGGCGTATTTCTCCCCGCTCTTTCGGGTGATCGGTCCCTCTGTCTGGCAGAATAATCAGCAGTGGGTCATATCATCAGGAAGGTCATTTTTTCCCTCATAGAGAGGAGGCTCGGGTGGAGGCTCCAACCCGAGCTCTTCAATCAAGGCACAGTCTCGCTGGTTTGGCCTCCTGTCTTGTCCACTCCCGTTCGGTGAGTAACAATATGGATTCAGACCAAATATCATCAGGCAATCCTAGTGAACTTTCAAATCCCCTCCACTATGATCAAGCTTAATGGGAACAACTCAACCCTGATCTCTTTGTGCAGGGGAGCAAGGCAAGGGTGCCTGTTGTCACCCTTCGTCTTTGCGTTGGCCAAAGAATTCGGACCAGACACCTCATTGAGGTGAAGCTCTCCTGTGCATGTGACCTGTGACCAATGTGCGCTACCTCGGCAAGCTATTAGCCTGCGAGCTAATCGTCAATGACTGTAACCTGCTACCTCTGTAAGCAACTCATGTAACCAACCTTCTTAAGCTAAAAGCGCCTATATGCCTCTTGGCCCGGATACAGGGCCCGGAATATGCAGTGACCACACATAAAGTGGTGCTTTATGGGGATGATTTTATCTGCTTCCTACAAAACCCCAAAATTCGATCCCCCCCTTACTGGACGTTCTAGATGAGTTCCACAGGGTCTCTGGTTTCCATATTAATCACCAGAAATCAATAGGCATGTCAATAGAAAAACTGCGGGACACGCAGTTAGAACTACAATCAGCCTTCCTGTTCAAATTGGTGGAAAGTGAGTTCACATACATGGGGGTAAATATTACTAATCCATATAGAGCCCTCCATTGGGCAAATATCCCGCAGTTATGGAAAGAAACAAAAGCCACCTTGAAAAGCTGGAAAATCAAAGAAATATCGTGGCTGGGGAGAGGGGCCGCAATCAAAATGACAATCTTGCCCAGACTCTTGTACACTTTTCAGGCCTTTCCAATTAGTATCTTCGATAAAGAGCTGACATATCTGCAAAGGGCAGTCGGGCAGTACATTTGGAAAGGGAAACGTCCTGGAAACTCGCAGCAAACGCTCCTCAGAATAAAAGAGGTAGGGGGATTGGGAGTCCCCAACCTGCACAGGTACTACCAAGCAGCCCAGATTGCACTAATGCTCGCCTGGGCAAAAGATGAAAATAGGCTACAATGGAAGGGGATAGAGCAGGACATGAGTGATATCCCTCTAACTCACCTGCCCTTCTTAACTAGACATGCTTGAATCCACACAAACATCTCTTACAATTTGGGGCAGGGCCTGCGCACGATTGAGAATCAAAACAGACCTAGGACTATTAACACTGGTACTGCAGAACTCTCAACAGGCATGGCAAAATAGTCATTCAGCTGCTGGGAGTCGGTCTCCCTCTTACATTCCTAGAATACAAAACCAAATTCACACTCCCTGAATCAGAATGCTTCCGATATTGTCAGATCAGACACTGGGTTTCCAATCATAGTGTAAAGCAGGCGAGCACACACCCTCAAAAGCGAATTGAACTTCAGCTCATTGACGGGCAAAGCACCCATAGGATTACCCGCTGTTATTGCTTACGAGACTAAGCTCAGCTGGAGGATAAACTCTCATATATGAAACAGTGGGAGGAAGATATAGGGGCGGAGATCCCGTTGGATTCCTGGCAAAGTATATGGGCTCGAACTAATAGGAGCTCCAGATGCACTGGGTATAAAGAATGTGCACTCAAACTCTGTTTTAGGTGGAACATGACACTGCAGCGCCTGCATGCGATGTCAGCAGACTACCCCGAACACTGCTGGCACGGATGTGGACAATTGGGGGACTTCTTTCATATGTGGTGGCAATGCCCAGTAATACAAACTTATCCGGCACTTGAATTCCCAGTGACACCAGAACATTACAAGTCACAGCGGCGCAGGAAGTCAGGTGCTGGATTTCGTTAGTCCCAAATGGTGCTTCCGTGATGCCTACCGGGGCTGTTGCAAACCGATAGGGTCAGACCTGCCGGGCGCAGCAGCCTCTTCAGGCAGACTCGTAGAGTGGCAGACTTGTTCCCAAACCGCCACACTCATAATGAGGCCCACAGTGTCAGTTGGGCTGGCTTTAAATCTATCTATATGAGGATTGTGTGACCAGAAATAGATGTTTCTTGTGGTCCCCTAAAATTCATTATATACAACAATGACGTCCAGTTAAGCTGGAAGGTTGCTGAGACTACATGCACCCTGATGGTTAGTACTGTAAACTCCAAGAGACTCACAGTGCTGATGAAGAATGTATTCTCAGATTCTTCTGTTGCTATGGGAATTTGCCAATATTTTTTGGTCGAAGCATGGGTAGAAATGCATTCTGACAGTACAACCGCTTTGATCATCTTGTCAATTCTTGTCACAGTATTCCTCATAGCGTAGGCACTCTTGTAAAAGTAATCTCCAGCAATGTGCTACTAAATGGAGTTTAGTTGCCATAGACACATATATCAGTCCTAGCTGTGTGCTCAAAATGGAATCAATCTGTCTATGGTCGTACTCACATTATCTTTCACTGGTATTGCACTAACTTAAAATTGTCCTGTTCTTTGCACTGTTGTTAAACGGTTGTAGCTGTGTTCAACAAAAAAACGGACCCTCGCTGTCCTGCACTCTATAAAATCAAGCATTTCTTCATTTTGAATCAAGGCATCTGATTTATGCTGCCTCAGGCCTTCAAAGCATTCACAATGAACACTTTCATATGTCCCATCTTCACAAACTGTTACTCCTGGTCTGCCAATTGTTGATACCTACCTGCACTGTATGTCAAATGAAAAGATTACAGATATCCTGCTTTTGTCATATCACCCTAATGCATGGATCCAATGTCGTCTGGGCTAACTTTGCCATTTCTGATTTCTGTGCTATTAATTATGAGTGCAGGTGGTCCACTTATTCTCTTTGGTGTCTTTTGTTCCACAGCACAGTAGTAATTTGCTGCAAGAAAAGATTGACTTCTTTAAGCTGATAAAAAACTGAAGTTTAAGGTGTTTTTTGACTCATTGGAACAACAAAGTGAGAACGAGGAAGAACCTAAACACCTAGAGATGGCGCCTAAAAGCACATTTTACCCACCCATCCAGAATTCGATCCTCAATTCCTTGAGAAGCTGGCATTGGATAGTTTCAAAAATGTCAGTTTTCAACAAAGCAGACATGGGAACTTTAACCTCAGGGAGCAACAAATCCTAAGGGGACTATTGGATAAAGAAGACCTAAACTTCAAACCAGCAGATAAAGGATGTCATGCCTGCGCCATGGGCGCATCCATTTACGCTCAATTTGGACTATATGTTTATCATTTATTTACAACAGACTCTTCGATCTATCTATATTTACTTTGGAAACTGTATTTCCCATTTGCGAGACTTTGCTGCTTAATTATTATTTCCAACAAACTACGCATACCATAATGCACCTGGCTACAAGCATTGATTCCTGGCTGTTCCTAGTGGTTATCAATGGAACTACACCCCCCAGAAGCCCTAGAGACTTGCCCTGCTTCCACCAGCCCAGGAACAGAAAGGGAGGTGGCCGATTGCCTGCAGGTGTGTTTAGCCAGGTGCAACCAATTAGCCTGCCTCTGTGCTGGGCTAGGCAGTATAAAGGCTGCTGCCTGCAGTGGCTCAGCCTCTTGCATCTGAGAGTCCTTCCTCCACCTTTTGCATCTTCCTACGGATCTTGTATGCTGCTTACCTTCACTCTTGCTTGGACCCTGCCTTGTTTGCTTGATCCACCCTGCTGCCTCCAGCCATAGCCTTCCAGGCTCCCTGCCTCACAGCCCTGCTCCTCTGGGCTCTCCACACTGCAGCGGATCACACTCTGCTGCCTTCCAGCCTTCGCCCTTGCCCTGCCGGGCTCTCCACATTACAGCGGATCACGCTCTGCTGTCTTCCAGTCTTCGCCCTCGCCCTGCCGGGCTCTCCACATTACAGCGGATCACGCTCTGCTGCCTTCCAGCCTTCGCCCTCGCCCTGCCGGGCTCTCCACATTACAGCGGATCACGCTCTGCTGTCTTCCAGTCTTCGCCCTCGCCCTGCCGGGCTCTCCACATTACAGCGGATCACGCTCTGCTGCCTTCCAGCCTTGGCCCTTGCCCTGCCGGGCTCTCCACATTGCAGCCGATCACGCTCTGCTGCCTTCCAGCCTTCGCCCTTGCCCTGCCGGGCTCTTCACATTGCAGCGGATCACGCTCTGCTGCCTTCCAGCCTTCGCCCTTGCCCTGCCGGGCTCTCCACATTACAGCAGATCACGCTCTGCTGTCTTCCAGTCTTCGCCCTTGCCCTGCCGGGCTCTCCACATTACAGCGGATCACGCTCTGCTGCCTTCCAGCCTTCGCCCTTGCCCTGCCGGGCTCTCCACATTGCAGCCGATCACGCTCTGCTGCCTTCCAGCCTTCGCCCTTGCCCTGCCGGGCTCTTCACATTGCAGCCGATCACGCTCTGCTGCCTTCCAGCCTCCGCCCTTGCCCTGCCGGGCTCTCCACATTGCAGCCGATCACGCTCTGCTGCCTTCCAGTCTCCGCCCTTGCCCTGCCGGGCTCTCCACATTACAGCGGATCGCTCTGCTGTCTTCCAGTCTCCGCCCTTGCCCTGTCGGGCACTCCACATTACAGCGGATCACGCTCTGCTGTCTTCCAGTCTCTGCCCTTGCCCTGCCGGGCTCTCCACATTACAGCGGATCACGCTCTGCTGCCTTCCAGCCTTCGCCCTTGCCCTGCCGGGCTCTCCACATTACAGCGGATCACGCTCTGCTGTCTTCCAGTCTCCGCCCTTGCCCTGCCAGGCACTCCACATTACAGCGGATCACGCTCTGCTGTCTTCCAGTCTCTGCCCTTGCCCTGCCGGGCTCTGCACATTGCAGCGGATCACGCTCTGCTGCCTTCCAGCCTTCGCCCTTGCCGTGCCGGGCTCTCCACATTGCAGCCGATCACGCTCTGCTGCCTTCCAGCCTCCGCCCTTGCCCTGCGCACCCTCTACATTGCAGCTGATCACGCTCTGCTGCTTTCCTGCCTCAGCCCTCGTCCTCTGGGCTCCCTGCTCTGCAGCCTGCCTCACTCCGGCTGCCTTCAGCCCTTGTCCTCTGGGGCTCCCTGCTCTGCAGCCTACCTCTCTCTGGCTACCTATAGCCCTTGTCCTCTGGGCCTTCCTACTTTGCAGTTTATCCTTGCCGTGCAGTCTGCTTTACTCTGCTGCCCTAAGCCCTTTTCCTCTGGGCGTTCTACCTTACAGTCTTACCCCTGTGGGCTTACTCATTGCTTTCCTGCTCCTCTGAGCTCTCAACCTTGTTCCTTACTGTCCTCTGCTATCCTATCCTGTTACACGTCTTTCCTTTCATTTCCTTCTGCTAGTTTGCTATCACCTCATTTACTGGATTTGTCTGTAGTATCTTCTCTTGTACTGTTTGTAGACCCTTTTGTACAGAGCTTGTCTGTTGGTTCCCATCAGTCAACCTCTGCCCCTTCCCTTGTCCTGTTTCTACATTACAGACACCCAGAGCTGCTGTTCCAAGTCATGAGCAATCAACATGGGCCTCTGTTATAGCAAACTGTGCAGAAGGCTAGAGTATTTCCAAGGTTCGTGGAATACTCTTTTCCTATATCTGCATACACCCCAAGAGGGTATTCATTCTGTATCTTTTCCCTTGCTACTCTTGCTTACTCTTCGTTCTCTTTCCTTTCCGCTGTGTGTGTTCTTATCTGTCCACTTTATTTGGCACAACCACCCAAACCCTTTCTGGGTGTCCTGTGCCACTCTTAATAGAGTGCCACTCCTGACAAAGGAGGAGCGTTGGTTGTGATGTACAAACAGGACTACATAAATGAAGCTTATAGAGAGCTGAGAGATGAAGAAACCTACTAGGAGATTCTCTATGATTCTGCTGAGAAAGTGAAGGTGATCAAGGAGGTCTTAGATGAAGAAGAAAGTCGAGAAGTGAAATCGGAACAGACAAGGAGGTTCATTGAGACAACAAGTCCAGTGCTACCTAAGATTCACAAAAGTCTTATTAACCCTCCAGGGCGTCCCATTATTGCTGCAAGGGGCAGCTTGCTTTCACCATTGGCACAATATATAAAGTAGCACAACCACTTATCCAAGAAAGTCGTACTTATATCAAAGACACTACAAACTTTCTAAATAAATTCAATGGCATCCAATTCATCCATGGCCGGGACATCTTATTCACCATGGATTCACCATCCTTGTACACAAGCATAATACATGAAGCAAGACTTGAGGCAATGCAATGGCTCTTGTTATCATCTGAGAGCTGCAAAGCAGATAGGATATTTCTTCTATCCCTCTTGAAAATGGTACTTCAAAATAATTTCTTTACATTTGATGACACTTTCTATTTACAACTATCTGGTACTAGCATGGGAGCGGCTATCGCCCCTAACTACGCCGACACCTTTATGTTATATTTGCAAACAGAACACGTTCTTAATTCAGAAAGATAGATGCAAAATTTGGCAATGTATATCCGATACATTGATGACATCTTTCGAATCTGGACAGAACCAGTAGAGGAACTGTAAAACCTTTTTGAAATAATGAACAATATGTACACACACATTAAATGTACTACACAACGCAGCATGACCAGTATCCATTTGTTGGATGTTGAAATATACCAGTACAATAATGTACTTAACACTAGGATTTTTACCAAGATTACAGATCGAATCAGTTTGTTATCAGCTAGCAGCGTCCTCCCTAAAGAAACAATGGACAGTGTACCACTAAGCCAGTTCTTATGATACCGCAGGAATATTTCCAATGTGGATGATATAAGAGACAAGCAAAGGACCTACAATCCAAATGTGTAGACAGACACTACAATCAAGGGCTGTTTGAAAATATTGCAGAGCGAGTGGAATTAACACCTAGGGAATCGCTGTTGACACCCAGACCACCGGAAATGAACCCGTCAATGGTCTGTGGTACTACCTACTCTACCTAGAGCGCTAAAATTAAGAAAATAATCAAGAAACACTGGCCCATAGTGCATTGGACCCGGTACTGGACTGATTGTTTCCTAAATCTCCTACTTTTGCATATAGAAAGACAATTTACTGGTTCACAACCATCTCGTAAATGCCAGCATTGCAACAGCATTATCAAGGTTGATACCATCACACACACACATTGAGGGGAAAAAATTCAGTTAAAACACTCTTGCACTTGTGACTCCGCTAATGTGCTATATGCTTTAAATAAAATGTCAGTGTGGGTTCTTCTATGTAGGTATGACCACTAGAAAGGTGAACGTTCAATGGACAGAACATTAGTCGAATATACGAACCAGAAACTTAAAGTCTCCAGTGGCCATGCATTTTGTGGAGGCTACACGTAACATAGCACAAGTGAAGTAGAAGAGGCGAACTTGTCAGGAAGGGGAGTGGATCTTACGAAGAAATAGTATGGATTGATTGTTTGGATTCCTTGACATCAAGGGGCATTTATTGTGTTGGGGTTTGGCATGTTATCTCTGAAACATTAACCCTGACCGTGTTGTACTGCGGGCTGTTTTTTGCCATGATCTGTATTTATACGCTTGTGAGTGCTTGTCATTTGAACAAGTAATTTTGGTACTGGCCATATGACAGATTGTGAGCAGAATGTTCTGTGCAAATCGCCTACATAATATTGTGCAATTTAGATTGTGAACATGCATGCCTGTGGAGTCCTATTGACGCCCTTTGAGACTAACACCCCTTTGCATTCTAGATTGTGAGCAGACATTGCTGCAAGGTGTCCCTCTAACCTTTCATATTTATGGGCCGGTAAGGTTTTATGATTCCATGCATCCGGCTTGATGTAGTAGTGTATAGGCTATGCTATTCTGTCAGTATGAATACATGATTAACTGCAGGTGCTGTGATTCAGGCTAAGTCCTACGATGCTTGGGAGCCACAGTAATTGGCTCATTGTGATTTGTGTAAGTGATTCCAAATAGGTCCAATATGGGGAAGTATAGCGGTTAGTGATCTGTGGTCCAGTGTTTTGCCGGTGGTTAGATGTACCTTCAGTGTTTGGTATGAGCGCATATTAGCAGTTGAATATTTTTATTAAATGTCTGGTTTATGGTTAATGCGAAAAGATTTGGCGATGAACCTTCCAAGGTTATAGCGCTGTCTTCTAAACAGTCCAAGATGGCTGTCAAGTTTTACCTCTCGGCCTATCTCACCCCCTCTCGGCCTATCTCACCCATACGAGGGTGCATCAGGCTAATTGCTTTATAATACGGACACAGGCCACATGACCAGTTTCTCCGGTCTGCTGCCCCGCAATCCGCTCAATCTTGTTTGGGAGCACTGGTGAGTGTTGTTAAATGGGAAGTCTCTTTAGCATGTAGGTGGTGAGGGTAGGCTCACTGATTTGCATTTTGTGTGTGTTTTTGCAGATTATCTAGTGCCTGCCTTCTTTACATCTTGAGCGCATCTGTGCAACATGACAATATACAGATGTGGGTGAGTGTGTCCTTACCTTTTTATATATAATGATTGTATGGTGATGTGCTCACTATGTTTCTTAAAGGCTTATTAGTCTTTTCTCGCTTTGACTTCAGGTCTTCACCCGCATGATGGGAATTCCATCAGAGTGGTCAGTAATAAAGATGACATTATTTCATCAGTTGGTTGTTATTATCTATTAAGAATTAGTACCTTCTAATGGGTTATCATGCATTCTAGGTCTAAAGAATTTAGAAAAAGCAGTACATCAGCCTTAAAAATGGGCACCGATTCAGAACGTATCAGCAATTGAAAAGTGTCAACATTTAACAATACTGGGATTGAACACTTATGGTTTAACTGCTTGAAAACACTGATTATTATTTTTGATATTCTGTGTGTTTTTTTGTTTAGAATGTATTTTAAGGTCTTCTTGTACCTGGTTGTACATTGTTTGAAAGTTAATCTTTTTTCAAATAAATGTTGCCAAATTGTTTATTTTACTTTTTTGAAACCACTGTCATACACGAGTTAAGCACTTAAGTTATTTCTTTCGTCTGAACTTCCTTTTCTTGTAATGAGCTAGGTGCTTCATTGACACTAAAATCTATCTTTTCACATTCGTATGTGAAACTTATATTGCCATAACATTATTGGGATTAGTCCCACAGGAGTGTACTAGGGGTCACCTGTTGGAAACAGTCTTATTCTTTTCACAAGTCTTACTTTAAACATTCATAACCAAACAATTATGGTTCCAGGGAGCCACACACATCGTCTGTGTTTGATGCAATAACCCCTACTGATGTATCTGGAAACCAACTCCTTCCACACAGTTGCCTCCTGTAGCTAATCTCCTTTCTCACCTCGAAGTCTCCTTGCCCGTGCAATTCACTCCCAGAACAACTAAGGAGCTAAGCTGGAAGTCTTGTTTCTCTTGCTCCCCGGTCTAACACGAACCAGGCACCTCTTATCAGCTCTCCCAGCAGATGTGCCCCCTTGATCTTAGGAAAGACATAATTGTGCCCCTCCTTAAACACTATCAGCGAACCGTTCAGTATTGTCATCCTATCATAAACAATTCATTCATTGGTAAGATTCTGGGAAAAAAATGCCTCATGGACTATTACAAATATATACATATGTTACATGTCCTACCCAGCACACAGCACAGAATCTAGACTGATCACTTGAAGGAGAATGTCTTCTCCATTGTAGGTAGAAATTCTCCAGCGGTCCTCTTGCTTTTCAAATTATCTGCTTGCTTTAACACCGTCAATCATAATACCCTGCTGTTGGGAAAGATTTCCGTTTATGTGTAGTTTTCCCTCCAGTTGTGAACCCCGCAACTTTTTGCTTTTGTCTGACCATCCTAGCCTGACTTTTACCAGTAGAGTCCATCCTTCTGCTGTACTTTAGCCCATCTTGTTAAGGGGAAACCGACATGCGTTTCAGACTGTTAGTATTTGGAGACTTTGTTTCCCTAGTCTTTCACTTTGTTGCCATTTCTTGGCAACATTTGATCAGTGCACAATCAGTGCACAATGTACCTTCCGGTACAGTGCGCTGGGGCCTCTTTTTCATGTTTAAGGCCCTAGACACCCTCGAAGGTTTTTGGTGAATGTACAAGTGTGCCCAGGATGGAGCCGGTGGCAGAGGTTACCTTTAAAGCATTTTTGACTCTTTTCAATAGTCCAAACCGCGTTTTCTGCATTTGCCCAGGACAGTGGCCAGTGCCTAAAATGGCTACTCCATGAAGTCCTTTGTTCTGTCCTGTCCCTTTGTCTTCGCCAGATCGAGCAGACCCAGGAAATTCCTTATTTGTTCATGCATATCCCATCTCAAACCAAATCTTTCGCAGGCTTCTGCATGCATTGTGTATGTGCACCCAGAATGTGGGCTGGAGCTGTCTAGTTCCAGTACACATCCAGTGTGCTGGGATGACTGGGACCACCGTGGTGCGCGATTGGTCAGTGTCTACAATGGCTGAATGTGAGCAGATCTCCTATTGGTTTCTCTTTGTTTTGGCGTGAAGGAGATTTTGGATAAGAGAAGGCACTCTAAACCTATTCCAGGTTGAACTTCTGAGTTCACCAGAGCCTACGCGGTACCTGTGTCATCCCGCTGTGGTGACGAGCTTCGTGGGTGCCTTGGTGATGTGCCGTCTAGTGCCCTAAGATGACCTGCAGTGGAACTGACCCGGTCCCTTCCTCAGAAGCGGAGAAAAGGCCACTGTCCCGCCACAGACTGCGGTCTCGCAATGCAGCCACTGAAAGCCAGAGAGGCATGCAACTGCTGGTCTCAAACCTGCAAGCAAACTGGACTTCACTGGCGAAGTTTGGTCCGGACTGCATTGAGGGTCAGTGAGTACTTGCAACACTTTCCAGTGGCCCCTGGTGCATCCATAGACTTTTACGCACGATTGTCCCCCAAGGACCACTTATCTTTGTAAAGATAGTCTGAACTACCATTCTATTCCCGATTCCTGGAAATTGCTCTGCGCCCTTGTGGAGACCCTCTTCGAATAGTGGAACTCTATTCTTCATTGCCTTCACCCCCCTTCCTGAGACACGACAGCCTCTTGAAGAGACCCGTTTTTGTACTTTTAACGCACAATCAAGTGCTGCCATGCTAAATGTACTTTAGAGCACAAGTCTCCACCCTTTGTAGGGATTTGACTGCCTATTAGTTAGGGTTTGAGTTGCTGAAGAATTGTCTAAAGTACATTTGCACTGCCTGACCCTCTTCTGTTACAGGTTGTGGATCTTTACTTGTTGAATTTTACTTTAGTCCAATAGTTAATGTATATATGATCCCTAGTCTAAGGTTGTGTTGTTGCTGTGGTTTCATCTTGTGTTTGATTTAAAAGGCCTTTGATAAATGTATGTGTATTTTTGATATATACACCTGACTGAGAGTAATTTGTGGTGTTGTTTGCTGTGTGTGCTCATGGTGGACTGTCGATCACTCTCACCCCTCCTGAGACCTAGTCTTGACTGCTGCCAATGCTACCTGGATTGGTCTGGCCTGTCCAGAAGGTGTCCCTGTTCCATGAAACTAGGCTAGCCTTCTGAATCTCTGCCCACAAGGTCAGAGTTCAGAAATCTGTCTTAACACCTGCTCAGCAATCCCTAGGTGCAGGCTTTGGCCTTAAAATGGATATCATGTGAAACTCAGCTCCTTCTGCTCCAAACCCTTCTCTACTACCTATGTTATACACCAATGCTCAGTCCTAGCTCCTCTTCTCTACAACTGATAAGTAAAGCCTCTTGCTGACATGCTGGAGACATTCATTACACATTTCCAGTTATATGTTGAGGGCACTAATATTGCCTTCAAGTTACAAAACTTTTTAAATTCTTCAGCGGACATCACTGCCTGGTTTCTCTCCAAGACCAGAACATAATAACCACCTCTGCTTAAATCCAGCACCAGGAATTATTTTCATTGGTTTGAGCAGTGCATGTCTCTTCCGCTTTGCCTGGCCTCCTTCCATGGGCCATAGCACCACTCCTGTCCCTGAAGATAGAAATCTTGACGTCTTCTTCCGTAGACAGCTCTGAGAACTTTCTGAATCCTGTAATTTCTACCTGCATATTCTCCAAAGAATCTTGCATTTCTTTCATATGAATTACAGAGTGGAGGTTATTAGAGTGATGGCCGTAACCAGCTATTATTTTGATCATCTGTTATTTATTTATATATTTATATGTAAGATGAATAATGGTCACAAAAGAATGTACAATAGATGAGAAATTAGATTTGACAGGAGATTCTTACAATGGGGTTGAGTTTGAGGGACATTCTGACCAGGTTGTGGAGGGGTGTTAATACCAGGATTAACTACTGCAAATGCTATGCTGGATCTCCCAAAACCTCTTTTCCATATCCTTCAACTCATTCAGAACAATGCCAGGCACATTTTAAAGTGTAATAGTCTGCAATCAGATTAAACCACCCGTGGAGGACTTGCATTAGCTCCCAAGGAAAAAATAAATAAAATTGACTTAAAATCCCTGTGCTTCATCCATAAACCCTTGTAGGGCCAGACACAAACGTTCCTGACTGCTCAAATAAAAAGATATCACCTGTCAAGAACCTTAAGATGCTCCACTGCCAAAAGAACTGCTGCCTTGTACCTTCAGCACAAAATGCCTGGGACATCAATGCAGAAGGCGCTTACCTATGAAACACCCTTCCTTCCGACAGCAAGAGGAGAGTTTCATAGAATTCTAAAAAAGCCCTGAAAACAAACCTCTTTAAACAGCCTTACCCAGCTACACAACTCTCCTTCATGATGGATCTCTCACCTCCATCAAGTTCCACACGTGTACCTCATCTTAACGCAGCTGTTTACTATTTGAACATTGATTACACCTGCCCCCTTTCCATTTGGTTCTTACATTGATCTGAATGTATCAAGACATTTGAATGAGCAGCTTATTGTGTCCCTCTTTGTCTCTCCCTCCCATTCAACCCTTCTACCTGGAGCACCACAAAATAACTTTGTATTGCAGATAGCAGTGTATAAATCAACAATTAATAAATTCAAATATTTCAATCAGCTATAAAAAATCTGTACAAATCTGCCAACTTCCATCGGGTTGAGACACCAATGCAGTTTGAAAGGACCATTGACTTTATGAGGATGCAATTACTTCTAGGTTCAGCATTTCTTTCACCTCGTCTCATATGGCCATGGCCAGGTTTACGGAAGTCGATAAGCTCACAGTTGCATCGACTTTCCTATGGGTGTTTCAGTGTGATGTATTAAGTTGTTAGCCAGGCGAGTTCAGTCAAAAAAAGACATTTGTGAAGTGTTGAAAGTACATTTGTAGACCTTGGGTCCGGACCGGTGTCAAGCTTTCCAGTATAAGACTGTTTGCTGCTACTGAGATCTTCCTCTTTCTCACCCCGAGGAGTGCCTTGAGGGTCGTTATTGCAGCTTTAGCCAGGCCTTGAGCTTGTTTCTGCGATATGCTGATGAAGATTTCTGACAGTTGTCCCTTTGACCTCAATACTTGAGGTCATTGGGAACTTGAATGACTTGGTAGGGTCTATGCCACTTGGTCACTGGATAATTCACTGAGGTCAGATAGAGGACCAACACATTGTCACCCATTTTGAACTTCTTTTGTTTGGCCTCTTTGTAATGTAGCTGATTCTGCTATTTTGGATTAACTTGTAGTTGTTGCTGAGCCAGATTGCAAATCAATTGTAGTCTTGCTTGGATGGTTCTCACACATTCTGAGGTATCCTCTTCTGGGTCTTTTTCATCCTCCCCAACTGTCTATCAGAATATCTAACATGTCAGGAGGTTCTCCCCCAAAGACCCACTTGAATGGAAAAGCCTCATAGAAGAGTATTGAGTTTTCTGTGCTGTAAAAGGGCCCAAGTTAGAAGCTTGTTCAAGTTTGAGTTCCTTGCATCCCCGAAACCAATTTCCAGAGAATGTTCTTTAGAGTTTGGTTGAAGCACTCCACTAGGCCATCAGTTTGGGGGTGGAAAACAAAGTTTCCGAGGGTATGAATCTGCAGTAATTTTTTAATTTAAATCAGAGAGTGGTTACACATGGAGCAACTTGGCATGTGAGGATTTCCTCCAGGAACCCTACCTCTGTGAAGTATGTTTCAGAATATGTTGTGTGATGTTCAATTTCATACGAAAGGTATGAGGATACCTGGTAGAGTAGTCCAATATACCGATTCCCAGACTTTAACAGACTCAGAGGGACTACTACATCCATTCCAATCCTGGCGAAAGGAATGATAAAGACAGGTGAGGGTTGTAGAGGAGCCTTAATCACATATATCCAGAGTTATTTTGACAGAGCATCCAAACCATATTTCTGAATTTATTTATAGATCCTAGCAAAATAAATGACTTTTGGACTACTCTTTGAGATTAGACATCCCATGGTGTCAATCACACATTTTTGAAAACAGGGGATCAATTACTGATGTTGGGTCTGCCCATCCCCCTATATATTATTAATTACTCTACAAAGTAGGAACCTGTCACTTATCTGCCTTTCTCTGTGCATACAGTGAATCAAAGGCAGCTCACAGGGTAGGATAATTCCTCTGAGCTAAAGTGAATTCTGCCGCTGAAGGGAGTTTCTATGTCTGATTCCTGCCCAACTAAAGTTGCTGCTTGTACTTGCTCACTTCCATCCATGCCACTTTAGCCAGTGCCCCTAGCGTACACTGCAACAAATACAAGGACCTGAAACCAGCCTCAAACCTTTCTAATTCCTCTGCTTTCTTAACTTCCTCAGTTTGGGTGGGAAGGAATGTCTCAAAAAAACAACTGAGCTATGGGGTGTTCTTGCTGGACTACGAATGTTTAAAGCTATAGATAAAGAGGAGTGCCTTACCCATTTCCCAATAATCTTCGTCAATCACTGTCCAGACCAAACATCAATTACGTTTCATTGCTGCACCTGATTCTAACATAGATTTCCTCAAATAGTTTTACTCTTAGCCCTGATGAAGCTAGAACCCTGAACCCAGAACCTACAAGTGATGTCAACATTGTCCACACAATACCAATCCATTCTAGCTGGTTAAGGGGTAGCTATTGTAGATTACTGGCACCAAAAGTCCAGAAATTGGAGGTCTTTCATAGGTTTCTTGAGGGGCCTTTGTGGATCCTACTTCTGACACCATGCCATATAGCCGAGTAGGTCCACAAGATTTCAGGCACATTTTCAGGTAAAGCCAGGTTTTTATTGATAAAAAGACTGGCCCCTCTCTTCGGCGAAAATCAAACACAAAATGCCAAATCAGTTTTTGTCTACAATTTCACCAGTTCTTTCAACAGTTCACAACATTTTAGGGCTCCTCTGCATTACTCATAGTTGCTATGCCATGTTCCATATACTTCTTCCTCCTGCTCTTCTCATCTCAGTAAAATGTAGAATCTTTCCTGCTGATCCTATAGATCTTGTCGTATCTCTGCTACAAGCCACAAATAGAGCTGGTTTTTCTCCTTCACTGTAATGTAGAGCCTACTGAGTTGGTGGTCCCAGTCTCCACAGAAGCACATAAAAGGCCTTATCACTTGACTTGCTTGGGGTCCTGTTGTTTACTCTTTTAGCCCCTCTCTATTGCTATTCTAGTCCTGACCCTCCATGAGCCCAAGCCACATGAACGTTGATCCCTTCAGACCATGGGATCTGCCCATTTACACTTGTGTACATTATCTACTAGTGCACGGAGGTCCCTGGCCCCCACCTGACATCTTCAGAAGCCGGTAGGGGGCTTTGTCACAATGTATACGAGTGTATGCATATTGTGTCTCATCCTAATTCATTAGCTGAGACATGGTGCTGGCTAGTAATTTATGATCCATGTAATTCAAATTGATGTTGATACACGTGACTGAGGGCAAAGCACAAAATCCAATACTGTATCCCCCTGTACCCTGGGTATAAAATCCAAATGTTGCATCAAATTGTCATACGGGTAGAGATGCAGGAATGCCTATGGATTCCGCCTGTTTTTTGCATCTACATGGTGGGCGGCATTCAAAATTATACTTCACAACTAATGGAAACAGAACAGCAAACTATCTCCTAAATTGTGTCGAGCAGCTAATTGACAAGTGGAATCCAAGGAGGGTGCACACTATTTAATTTTATGTAAACCGGGATTGAAGTTCAGGGATGCATGATGAAGAAGAGTGTTGTTATTTGTATTCTTCTTTTTCTTGCAGGGAGGGATCAGGTATAGTTACAAGACCTGCGGGAGTCCACCCTCTGGAACAAGATCCTTCTGAATCCTAATAGAGACAGAGAAATGAAGTCAAAACATGAAATGCTCGAAGATGGAAAAAACAGGCCATGATGAAGGAGGACAACTGAAACGATAAGAAAGAAGCCACAGTGAAGCAGAACTGCACTATTTATGCTATCGCACACTCTAAAAAGAATACAATCCTTTTCTACAACTCTACTGTTCCATCCACCTTCCACAACGCTTGCTCTTTCGTAAATACTTACACCACTATGTTTGCTAATACTTTGACTAAAGTTTTTGCCTAAACACTGATTTGTTTATGTTTGTGCTAGATATGTGTGGTTCACCCATTTGGGCAGGGATTTTAATGCTGTTCGTTAACAAGGCTCTTCTCTCAATTCATAGAGCTGAGCTACTATATTTTCCATTTTTAAAAGATCATGTTTTCAGCACATCCCCATCTGGACGGCAACCACAGATTTAACTGCAAGATGCCCCTGAGCGCTTACTGTAAGTGGGCATCTTATCCCATGGTAAGGCTGGGTTTCAAGAAGAGGTGAGTTCCGTGGAACAGTACATATTGTTCTCCTTTCCATGATCAATTATGTCAATTCTAGTTGTGGCCTGTTATCTATTTTTGCCTTGATTTTTTAGCAGCCATCTGATTCCATCAACCAGCATTCCTTGTTACATGCAATGAAAGCACCACCATTTCTTGCAATTTAAGCACTGTGCAAGTCAAAAATTGCCAATGCTTGTTTTAGGATAACAAATCCAATCCTTTACTGTAGATCATGGGGTGAGAGATGGTTGCATCCTGACACCATTGTTGTTTTTGCTAATATATCACTGATCAAGTGGGACACCTCCAAGAGGCTGTCACAAGATGCCCTGCAGCCGAAGGGTGTGGGCCCCCTGTGGTTATAACCCATCTTACCTAGTGCAATGGAACCTACTTTGGGCAGTCTAAGATATTTTAGAAACTGTAGCCATGGCAGATGTCTCTTCTTCACATTTCCCAATTCATGAATACCCCACCTGGTATAATAACGAAGTAATTCATTGAATTAAAGATGGTTGACTTGACTGAGAAAGCCTATTATGTCCTGAGCGAAGCTAAACTATCAGTTTATTCCCTATCTACCAGTTGAACGGACTAAAAGGTTTGACCTCCTAAAACATGCTGAGCATATGCCCATCAAGGTAAACGAATTCTGGGCCGACCATTGCATTTCCAAAACCTCTTATGCCGGATCTCTCTCCTGCTCCACCTCCTATTCAAGCAAATGTAAGGCAGTTAAAAAGGGCACTAAAGACCATCTAGTTCCATGCCTCCTGTGGGACTTCACCTTGCACAGACATACCTTTGATATATTTTTCTCTTTTTGCGTTATTACTTCCAGTTCAGTTCTATCTAGCATAATGTCTTTAGCCGTGGCCCAGGAGAATGACTCCCTTCTCCTGGTATTTGGGTGGTGTTCCCAAAATGTTTTTTTTGCAAAAGGATGCTAGGGGGAATGACTCCCTTCCCTTGGCTTGTGGTTCCAACAAAATATTTGTGCAACTCAACTTTTGGTACCAGGAGAATGACTTCCTTCTCCTGGTATTGGTCCGCACTCCCATATAGTTCACAACAAAGCTAGGGGGAATAGCTCCCTTCCACTGGTGTCTCTTGAGTATATTCAAAGGGCTTCCGTTTCTTCACCAGGTGTTTGAGAGTTCTTTTCTGTATCTTTAAACTTGATGTTTATTTTGTCACTCTCTCACTGTATTAGCAAAATCCCAAATCCTTCTCTTGGTTTCAGTGCACTTATCTCTGCCACTGTGACAAAGAAGATTTCCTTGGATGTCTGTTTCACTGGCGTTGGGGTCCCAGAGCATTCTCTAATTGTCAGTGGATTTTTACCTGACAGGCAACAACAATGCTTTCCTCGGATGCTCAGTTCCCTTATGCTGGGGTCTCAGACCCTTCTCTGTTGGTCAGTGGGCTTATTGCTACCACTACGACAAGGAAGTTCTCCTCAGATACATGATTTAATATTACTAGGGTCTCTGACTCATCCCTGGTGGTCAGTGTGCTTCTCGCTACCACTTCAACAAGGAAGTTATTGGATGCTTGATTTAGTAGTATTAGGGTCCCTGTCCCGTTTCTGGTGGTCAGTGGCCTTATTGCTGCCACTGTGACGAGGATGTTCTCCTCGGATGCTCACTCCACTCTTCCCAATAGTTTGGTTGTTACTACTGGACTAAGGGAGAGCCACTCCAGCCCGCCTCTCTGCCACCCCCTTGTCCCCTCTGGGTCTCTCGTGCCTCCTGTTACCTTCTTTGGGACGTTGGTATCCCACCAGGCTTTCCTGGGACTGGGGTCCGTCTCTCCGACTCTTTGGTCATCTTTGCTCTGCTTCAGCAGCACCACAGGGCCTCCGCGCTCTGCTGTACTGCTTGGTTCTTTTTCCTGCTTTGTGCTCGAGTCCACTCTAGCTTACCTATGCCCACAGAGAATTCCCTCAGCGATTTGCTGGCGTCCCCGGCTCGTCTGTATCTTTGGTCTGCCGACAGGACTTGAAACTCTACTGTGCATGGTTTCCACACCTGTTGCCTCTCCCAGCTGGGCTTGACAACTTCTTTAGTACATTGGGGTCATTAAGACCCTGGCGGGTCCAATCATGAATGCATCCGACATGGTCTACGAGTGGGTGCACATGTTATGTTAACTTTGAAACAGGGGAACCCAAAAATAATCACTATTAAGTGAAATCCCTACCTTATTTTGGGGGGAGTAGAACAATATATAAGCTGAAGGGAGTTGTATATTATCAACAGTTAGACCTGAATGCAAGTATTAATTCAAAACAAATTGAAGTTTATTAGGAAAATAATAAAAAACGACCAACAGGGTCCTAATGTAGAGAAAAATAAACTGTATACAAATAGTTAAACACTATTATAAAAGTACACAATAGTCTTTGTGACAGAAAAATCCTTCGTAGTTGAAGACTGAGTACTAGATAAACTCAGTTAGATGTAAAGCAATTGAAAGTAAGCGTCCCCCAGAAAGGCAGTAACCCCCCTAATGAGAGGCAATAAAGGACACACCCCAGAAGGGAATGAGACCAGGACCAAGTGCGGGTGAAGGTAAAAGGGTTGTTTATAAATCGATATAGGGCATGCAAAGGACTCTGCAAACTCTGAGAGCGCTCTGTCTGACAATAGCAAAAACAGTCATATTTATTACAAAAAAACGTCACGCGTCCTGTAAGCTACAGGGGGCACACAGTCTCAGGGATTGGGTGGCGTTGACTAGACTATAACGATATGTAGAAGAGCTGGTCCAGGATTGGTGAACGTCTCCGTGGTGCCAACGTGGGGTGAACGGGTCAGCTGGGCTCGTCGGGGTGGAGCTGTCAGGCCGGACGTGGTTTGTATCGATGAATGATGGCTGCACTAATACTTTGCCCTTGTGGCCACACACACTCACACTCATCATGTTATAGAATTCCAGTTGTCCTGCAAATCCTACAATACATTAATCTAAGGCCAAGTGGGAGACAGAAAAAGACAGCATGCACTGTGGAGTTTCACCAATACATCAGTATACATTTACTCTTGAACTAAGAGCCTGGTTTCATGAGTCCAGGTGTCTGGTCAGAGGGTACGAGGTAAGCTGCCTTGTCACTCTATTCTGTTAAATGTGGTGAGGGATTGTTTTACGATATGTTAGTAAAGGGGTGAATAACTATCTCTATGGCTTGTTAAACTTGGGGTGAACTGGAATACCATTGGATCAGTAAGGGCACATAACTGGCCCTTCAAAGGTGGCGGGATTTAGGACCAGGTAGCACATAATTCACTTGGCCAGGCCATGGAGGCCTCTGACATGGGGGAGGTAAATACTTGAAGTGGGTCCAGCAGAAATGTGGGGAGGTGAGGCTGTGCTGTTCGAGCACCAGCAAGCCCTGGCGGGCCTTGGCGGGAGGAGGGGGAGATGGCCTTGTAACTTCGAGCGATTCTCGATCCACTGGGCTGTACAATATACCATTAGAAGAGACAGATACTAAAGCTAGTAGCATCAGGATGATTACACATTTCTGTCATTTACATATGCGTATATTTCTGCTTTTATAACAATGGAGGTTTCCAGTGGCACATGCAATACATAAGGTTAGTCGAACACATACTTGTAATTCATGAGACAGGCAGATGAATAACAAACGTGAGGTAGTGTCAGGTTGGATCGTGTACTCAGGAGCATGGAAGCAATATGTTCACTTAATATTTTCGTTTACCGCACAAACTAGCTTAATACCCTGGAGGACCTACATACTATTCAAAACCATATTTCACTACATCATACACAAGCATTTTATGTATTTCTTTTCGCATTATCCCTTGTTCACTAGCAGGAAACATTGGTTGGCACACAGTAGATTTTTCAGAAATCTTACATTGATCATTATAACACATAGGGCCTCATTACACGGATAGCGGTAAGGGATTACCGGCACCAGTAAGGGCACCGGTGCCTGTAATCACTTACCGCCCTACTACAAGGTCCCTTTGCTGGTCCCTACCTTAACGGCTGGTTCTACCAGCCGTTAAGGATGGGACCCACAAAGGGACCTTGGAGGCAATTACGGCACCGCAATTTGCGGTACCGTAATTGCCACCTTCCCCATTCCCATATATCTTGAATGCTGGGGGTTATACGCGGGATCCGGGCAAACTTGATTGAGATGGTTCTTGTTATTTTCTAGACTCCAGCTACGAGTCAGGTCACTTCGAGGGCAGTGATGTACTGCGGAAGGTAAATGATACTGTGTTTGTTCTGTTACTTGTTCGTGTCTAGTTGTTCGTGAGAAAGGGCCTTCAGCGGATCTGCCATGGGGTGGAGGCGAGGGGGGAAGTGCGCGGTCTGCGGTGGCCAAGCTGCAGCTTTTTCACGCAGGCTATTTCACTTGGGCACGGGTCAGCATACTTAAAATGGAGTCTTGGCGTTTACAAAATGGTGTCTATGTTGTGTTATACTATGAATAGTGTGGCCCCAGGCATCAATCAGCAGCCATCCTACCTCCCAGGCCCAGGTACACAGGGAGCTGCCGAAGAGTCATGAGCCTCACGAGAGCTGGGCAATGTGGGGAAGGGGGTCCTACAGACCCATTCTCCCATACACAACATTAGAGTCAGTGATAGTCTTTTTGGTGTTGACAAACTTAATTTGTATTCACACAATGTTCTAGTTAAACCATCACTAGAACTTTAGGCTCAACATGTTTCTGTACTTACGTTAGTACCAAACATTCATCAGGAGATGTGTCACTTCGGCTAGAGTTTAAATATCAACAAAATCAGGATGAGAGATCCTACAAAAATCTGCGTGTTTCTGAACAAGTAAATTTATTTCAAAACACAAGATATTTTTCTTGCATATAAATTCTCAATTATTTTACAAAACTTTCGATAAGCACGAAAGTGACAACGGACAGGTATGATTATATACAGTGGAAATACAGGTAAGTATCAAACTCTATAATGTCGAGGTACAAACTCCACAAACGGGCACAGGTACAATGACAACACTTTTTACAGAACATACACAAAGGGTTTTATACGGTTGTGTCACAGGCGATCGACACAGGAGTGTTTCGGCCATGGAGGGCTGGATTCAAGCCCGTCATAGTGTTGGCCTTCATCAGGATGGACGCAAGATGTGGTACTGTCCATAATATCTGTGGATATGATTGAAGCTGTGAGGATCTCGGGGTGTTTCAGCAATTTACGGATTAGTTAATAATGGCTGGATGGTGCCATAATGATACAACTTCGGCTAGAGTTACAGTAAAAACATGAAAATGAAGTAGTATTCACGTTTTGGTCGGTGTAACTGTTGATAAAAACATAAAAACAAATGTGTGAGCTATCATTGCTACTATTCCTTTAGACAATTCAAAGTAGTCATGGCTTGAACAGCGGGGTTCTAAATTATCTTTTCCAGCACGTGGATACAGTCCTCGAGTCTGGTTGTCCTTAATTAAGCAGGAAACCTTCCACAGGTGGGGACTTAAATTCTCTATTCCATCTGTAGAGTACCTATACATTTAATAGGAGGACTGAGTGTTTTAACACTTAAAATGCCACACTGAATGCTCTCTCTCTCAAAAACGTCTCTCATTGTCTTACCTCTATAATAGTAGATCCTCTAGTATCTATGAGGTGAGGTATATGGCCGCCGCTGTAGCCTCATGGTGATCAAACACTACCAGTCTTATGGGGAATCCAGCTTTTCCTACTAGAAAAATATCGGGATGTAATCATCTACGTATTCACCCAGTATATTGCCAGGTCATGGCGTTGTGACTACGTCTCTTTAAAAGGAACGGGAATACTGTAAAAGGTAAACACTTACCTTGCGCGGATCTCATTAGGAGGGAAGTTAACCAGTCTCAGAAGAACGTGAGACTTGGGAACATGCAGTGTCTTGATGTGGGGGTTTCTTATGCCGAGACCCGGTATTTCAAGCAAGTCCCTCTCTGGAGAATCTAAGGGACACAATGCATACGGTGTGATTGATGTGTCATGCACCGGGTGAAAAATCACTGATTGTTCTGTGTCTACTAACTAAGCTTCACACATGTCCATAAAAGACATAGGGCGCTCTATAAAGAGTGTGATATCTTACCTTTTTCTTCAGTGAATCCACGTCCAATGCAATCCGCAATCCGTTCCATGCTGTTGACAGGTATCGAGGTGATACCACAAGTGTAATCAGTCACCAAAACACAGATCTTGCGCGGTCAGGGAATCCCAGGAACTAAAACATCGGAAACACCCGAAACTCATGCCGGGAACGCCAAGAGAGTCCTTTTTTAGTTGCTATTACATGAAAAAGACTGAAAATTTCTGTGCAAACAGAGTCCTAGAAAGGCTCCGGGCGCCATGTTGAGGGAAGGAAACTAGAAAATAGTCCTTTTTTTATTTTTGTTGTTAAAAACAACTGAAAAGTGCCGAAAAACACCAATGTGTAATATCGATATGTTGACGTGTCGCCAAAAAGGTACCTAGTTCCAATCATATAGGGAAACAGCTAACTAGTAGCTTGGCTGTTGATAAAGCCGGCTGTCTATTAAATTGTTGAACACATATCATGCAATTAATCTACCTCTGAGGGTGTAGTGGTCCCTGAATCTAGTATCTGGGTTTTATGTTGTGGATCTAATACCCAACTTAACTGATGAAAAGTGTACATAGGTGGCCATAGAAGCCTTCAGACACATAAATCCAGTCAGTGTCGTAGGAAATGTATATAAACATTTTTTATATATATCTCGGAACTAATATATCAATTCGCAGACAGATAATGTTTCAGGAACCCCTTTGCCTCAGAAACTCACTCAGATAAGCAGAGACCTCTCATTTTTCAGAAATAAAACCTTCTCTAGGTTGCAGACTCAAATCTTGTGTCAGGTCCAGCTTTGGAATTCCAGCAGGAGTGACGATGACCCACCAGACCCCCAAAGCCTGCTGACCCTACTGTCTTTGAGTGATAACAATCGAGCTGGGATACTCTAGGGGAAAGGGGAAGTGGAGAAAACAACAAACACATGTTTTCTTCTAACCAGGACTTCTGTATCTGACCTCCTCACCACTGGATATCTTTGAAGATAACTAAAAAGTAATTACAACAGGTTACCAATGACATGTTGCTTCTCTTTCTCTTTGGAGCTAATATGTTTGCCCAAAAGCTCCCTTGCATACCTGTTGCCTATGCTGATGAGCTGATAGGCTCTGTATTACTGGAGATTGAAGTATGCTTGCTTTACTGAATCATCCTCTATATTGTGCTTGTTTGTTTGTCTGTTTTATTACTTGTATTGCGCTCCAGACCTGTAGGTATAAGAGCGCATTGCATAAGAGAACTTACAGCTTAGTTACACATAGTATATTCATGTTTACATAATACGGTTAAGTATACAAAAACAGCTTAGTTACACATAGTATATTCATATTTACATAATACACTTAATTATGCAAAAAGAGTCTATGTACATCAGAACTTATATATGGCATTGATAGGGAAGTCATCTATCAGTATCCTTAAGGAGGCAGATGGTCAGGCACGCATGTGTACGCTAGATAAGGATAGTCTGGGGTAACCCAGAGGTGGGTTGGATCATGGCTTTACTAATAGAAAGTTTTACTTGTCAGAATCTTTAAGCCATTTTATGAGATTCTGACGGAATTTTATGTAGGATTGCTCCTTTCGTATAGGAGAAGGTAGTGAGTTCCATAGTTGGGCCACCTTGACCATGATGCTGCGGCCCCCCCACTCTGGAGAGTTTAAATCTAGGGACTAATAGGCAGTTAGCGCTAGATAATCTGGTAAGTCTCGTTGGTGTTTTCCTGGTAAATCTCTCAGTCAGGTAACAAGGAGCAGCGTTGTTCAAACATTTATGAACAATTGAGGCGGCTTTCAATTGTATTTTGTCATGTGTTGTCAGCCAGTTATTTATTCTTCTGGTTTCTTCTGCTGCGGCCCCCCCACTCTGGAGAGTTTAAATCTAGGGACTAATAGGCAGTTAGCGCTAGATAGTCTGGTAAGTCTCGTTGGTGTTTTCCTGGTAAATCTCTCAGTCAGGTAACAAGGAGCAGCGTTGTTCAAACATTTATGAACAATTGAGGCGGCTTTCAATTGTATTTTGTCATGTGTTGTCAGCCAGTTATTTATTCTTCTGGTTTCGGAGGTGTGTTCTCTCCTGAAAATTCCAAAGGCACCTCTAAGAGCATTGTTCTGCAGGGATTGGATTTTTTTTAGTGATCCCGTGTTAGCACTGATGTACAGAGAGTTACAGTAATCCAATTTCGACAGAAAAAGTGCTCTGGCCAAGGTCAGGCAGCGGTTATTGGACACGAAGGGTTTGCCTGCCCTAATCAATTGTCAAGTATATGCAGTGGCAGATGCCATTACATTAACTTGCTTCTTAAAGGAAAGGGTAGAGTCCAGGTAAAAACCCAATGTTTTCACCTCACTGGCCACTGTGATGGGGTTGTTATCAATGTTAAAGGTAGAGTATTTGGGTCCCGGTTTGTTGAGGGTTGAGGGGGTACCCAAGATGATGATCTCCGTCTTATCATCATTCAGGCATAGTCCATGGATGGCCATCCATGCCTGGATGATGAGATATACCTTGTTCACCAATGCCAAATCCTTTTCGTAATCCCCAGAAAGCGGAATGAGAATCTGGGTATCATCAGCATAGTTTGTGTAGGTGACACCAAGATTGTCCAGATCGTCAAAAAGGGGCTTTGTGAAAATGGAATATAAGGTGAATATAAGGTGGGAGAGACACATGATCCTTGGGGCACCCCGCATGTGATGGGGATGGGATCTGCAGCTGTAGTGGTGGGGAAGACCCTCATGGTTCTGTTGTTGAGAAAGGATTGTATCCAGGCTATGGCTTCCTCTGAGAAATGGGCAGCTGAGTCCAAGTGGCTGCAAAGGACCTTGTAGTCCACAAGGTCAAATGCAGCTGATAAGTCCAGAAGGAGGAGGAGGGCTCAGTTCCCTTTGTCCCTAAGTTCGCCAAGCAAGAGGTTGGATTCCAGGTGTTTCTGTATTTGGATGTAGGCCATTTTATCTATAATTTTTAGGAGAAATGGCACTGTTGTAATTGGTCGGTAGTTGGTGGGTATGGCTGGATCTATAGTCTGTTTTTTAAGTAAGTGGAGCACCCAAGATTCTTTGAGGTTACTTGGTATAGTGCCCGAGGAGAATGAAGTATTAATGAGTTTGGTGATGAAGGGGGAAAGGTCTCTGGCTGCATCATTTATCAATTGGGCTGGACATTGGTCACCCTGACAGTTGGATGGTTTGAGTGAGAGTATAATCTTTTCAGTCTCAATGAAGGAGACTCTAGAGAACTTGAATTGAGGAGGGCATTCAGTGTTGTTAGGTAGTTTGGAATCAGTGGAGATGTGAGGGGTGGTATTGGATAGTGATATTTTTTTTGGCAATTTTCTCTTGTAGGTTAATGACTTTGTTAGTTAATGCCTGCTGTATATTTGAGCACTAGGGTTTATCTTTCACACAGTTGTCTGGCACTGGGATGGGGGCTTCTAATTCTTTTAAGATGACAAAGAGTTCCTTCGTACTTGAGTTGGCTTGTGCTATTCTATTGTTATAGGTTTCACGTTTGGCCAGGAGTATTTCGTGCTTATAGAGTGCAGTTATAGTACTGAGGTTAATTTTGTTTTCCTCCGAGGGTAGTAGTATCCAGGATGCCTCGTATTGTCTCTTTTTAGTGCGAATAGTTCTCAGGTGTGGGGTGCGCTTGAGTCTCTCTTACTTACCAATCGCTTATATTATTTAAAATGAAAAGTTGCTATTTGCCAAAGTCTTGGAGTTGTAGTCTTTGCTGCTTTGTCTGCTTCACAGCACTAACTGAAACTATTGCTCCATATTCAATTTCTCTCAGAAGGCAATATGGAAACAATGCCACCAGCCCTAACTAAAATGAACTCTTAACTCTATTTTGAACTAGCGCTGACTGTACACTCATTTAAACTTGCGCTTCGCTACGAGAGTTCGCTAACATGTAAAGCATGAAAATGTTCACTTTAAAACTGAATGGTTTACAACTTGCCTTCATGCCGCAGCTGCGTACAGAGGAGGAGTTATTTGTTGTGGAAACTGACACACAACGACGTAGTCCGTTTAAAGAGTGTACAATGAAGAACCGCGCATGCGCGTGCAACAAAACTATGGGTCATTTATTCAAACAGGCCAGACGGAAAACTTCTCGCGCTCAGATCTTCGAACTCAAAAATAAACTACTCAAAGTATTTAAGTTAGTATGCATGCAATATTAACCCTTTAGCACTTTAGGAATCCTACTAAGCAACGCTTTCATTTCTGCTCGCTTTTGTTAGTAAATTACAGGCGGCCATGTGCTGAACAGCATTAACCCTTTGCCTGCTGGCGTTCAAATTTTATACTCGGAAGCTGTAATTACAAGTCTTACACCTTCACTTCAGTACTTTAACCAAAGCTTCATTGAATAAATATTTTCACAGTAACACTCAACACTAAAGTTATAATTCACTTAGCTTTCTCCATCTGTGGTTTGATTTACTGCTGCTCTGCTTGAATTCTTCTGAGGATTCTTGAATTTTCTCAGGAAACCAATCTTTAAATCTCAAACTCTAAATCTGAAGTTGATTTCTTCTGTTGGATGGATTTATACCTAAAACTCTCGAGCTACCAAAAAATGTGACCTGCTCTGATGATATCTTCAATGAAATACAGTTTAGAAATCTAAAAACAATTCCAACCTACCCACAATGCTGCTGCACAGAACCTCCATCTTGCCCTGGGGAAACAAAGGCCTCCTTAGGGAATGCATTAAGGAAATTTCACTGTCATTCATGCTAATACCTCAGACCATTAAACGTTTCCCAAACAGCAGTCTAAATCTTATACAATCCCCCTCTCCAGACAGAATGCCTCAACCATAAATAATATGGGAGCCTGACATCTTTTTCTAACAAGGTTTTGTTCTTGATGTTCTGACTGGGGCTCTGTACTGTCAAAAGGACTGGCCTATATATATTAATTTGCATGGGCAACTAATCATATAGACAATGAAATCAGAGTTACAGTTTAAGAAGTGTGTTTGTTTCCAAGATTTGCCAATTCCAATGTCCACCTCTTTTGATTTTGAGGTCATTTTGCACACTATGCAGTGTCCACACGGGTGGTGTCCAATTATAGGTTCAAGTCCCCAGGATTGAGTGATACTGACTGTCGTGGATATCTTGGTTTTTAACTTACTACTGCTAACACAATTGCCTATAGTGGTGGATTTATTATAGGCAAAAAGGGGGAGAGATAATTGAGAGGGAGATCTCTCAAAAATCTTCCACTTTTTACGGATGATTTTCCGAATAGGAAGGCTCAGATTCGAAAAAGTGTTTACACAGACCAGTCTATCGTCCAGTGGTTGTTTGATCTTTTCTTCGAGGAAGGAATCACGATTATTGTTACATGCCCTCTTGGCAGCTTTTTTAATCAATTTTTACCAGTGGCTGACTTGCTGGTAACACCATGGTATTACAACCCCGGCGGTCTGGAAAGTCAGGCACCGGTAAATAGTAATTCCAAAAGGACTCTATGGGAATGGGGAACACGGAAGCACCGGCACCGTTATTAATGGTGCCGGTGCTTCCGTGATGGATTGCCTACAGGTGGCCGCTGTGTCCAGCAGGATCAGACCTGCCGGGCACGGCGGCTCCGCAGGTAGAACTGTAGTATGCCGGTCGGGAAAACAACAGTCCCGGTAAGCTTACCGGCAAACGTGGTTTCCTGGCCGGCATGCTTGTAATGAGGCCCTATATCTTTGAAGATGATTTATGTTCACTCAATGTAAAGGAACCTAATAGTTACGTACAAATGAAAAAGGTATCAATATCTCTAGCTACAAAATATCCCGATGTAGCTCTTGTCCAAGAAACACACCTCACCACAACAGAAGCAGATACACTTAGACAAGATTGGGTAGATATGGTGTACCATACCTAATGGGATTATGGCAAAAAATGTGAGGTCGCAATATTGTTACATAAAGGCTACCAATTTGGGTCAGAAAGATCTGCAGATATAGTGCAGGGAGATTCATTAGCATAGAACTGAAATTGGAGGCCCATTCCCAGTTGCTGGGTTCAGTGTATACTCTCACAACCTCTAATCAAGCTTTCTTTCCTTATCTGTGTAGGATGCTGTCGGAAGTATGAAGAATGCTGGTTTTCCTTGGAGGATGATTGGAGCCTTACTTTATATCACTGCTATGATCAACCAAACAGACTAACTGACGGCAATTCAAGTGACAGGTACATCTTCAGAAGCACAATGTCAGATATGGGAATGTGTGACCCCGGGAGAATATCACAACTCTGCCTCATTACTGAACAGATTCTTGAGCAGTGAAATTGTGCCTAGGGCGATAACCGATCGCTGCCCTGTATCATTAAACATAGACATGACAGGATTCCAAGATGGCTGCAGGTCCGGGAAGGACGTGCTGATCACCATGCGGCCTGGTCCCCATGTAATAAAAAATATTAAAGGGGTTGATGTCACCTTACCCCGTGTTTGCAGTCCCCCCAGAATTGGGAATACACACTCGCTGTGCCGTACGAGTGTAAGAGTGCTTGTGCAATGACTCCGGGCAGGAGAGGGGTTTGGCGGAGGAAGGAGGGGTCCCCGCAAGAAAGGGGATCGGACACAGCCTTAGGGTTGCAGCAAAAGAGTAGACGTCGGACGGTTGGAGTGAAGCAGCAGGTGGGCCTGCTAAGGACAACTGGAGGAGTGGTCATCAGGTTGCAAGGGTTGGAAGGCATATGTAAAGCGGCGGTGCACTACGGGGTTAGCCGGGGCAGAGGACGCCGTTTCTGCACCAGGACGGCAGTGTGTGCCGCCAGCGATAGGAGTCCTTGCACCTGCCGATCGGATAGCACTTTCCAAGTTGGGCACAGGTGGCTTAGGGAGGCGGAGGCGGGCGAATAAGGAGACAGGAGTTGGAGTGACTGTGGAAGCGTGTGCCCAGGTTTTCAGTGGTGCTGTTTCTCCTGGGGCACAGTTTGATTGCCCAGTGTGATTACTTTGCTGCCCCTTGTGTACTTTAAATGAGGCAGGCTGGATACTTTAAGAAGTTAACACCAACGCTCATATAAATAGAATCCCGGCTCCTGGAATTGAAAAGACTGCCACATCAAATTCTTTCTACTACATGGTTGCTCAGGGGCTCTCCATGTCCTCGGAGAGAAGAAGCTTTGGTGTCTACAGAAATATTCTCTATAAGCTGGTGAGACCGCAAATATGAATTGCACTCTACATCGGCCCCAGTGTTGAAAAGTTCAGAACACACAACATAATGGCAGGCTGGGCTATAATGGTAGACGGTGGAAGGGGTGTACTTGCCAAACTCAAGTTTGGGTTACAGCAATGTGTCCAAGGATGTCACGCCATACAAGTGGTAAAGAGGAAGCAAGGAGCACAGAGGCCGTGATACGCTGACTGAGCGGATAGTGCATGCCACACCTTCGAGGAAGGAGTGGCTCTATCGAGGCATACGATTCGCAGTCCTAGCAATAACAGAAGTATTGTGCCTGGGAAAAAGAGCAGTGTAAGCCTGAGGTCGACAAGAAAGTGGGGCATGGTTCTAGGGGGTCCTTCTTGCTGAAGGGAAGGGGGAAGGAGACCTCAGCGCACCAGAAGCATTACAGCCAGTGGGAGGAATGGGCAATGAGTATTTGCTGGCAACACAATAAAGCCAACCAACAGAAGCAGTCCCAATCACTCAGAGTGGAAGAAGGAAAGGAGGACTCAGCGGTGGCCCCCATGGCGGTAAATAAAGAGGATCTCGTGCAATGCTTGACAGACTTTCAATCAAATATCATGGAATCCTTCAAAAAGCAATTCGCAACTCTGAGAACAGAGCTGAAAAACTCTATGCAGGAGTTCAAAGGTGAGCTGGCAAAGCTGTGAGAGGGGTTGACACAAATGTGAGGGCACTGCAAGACCTCACAGAGAATGCAAAGAAGACGGATAAGGTCTTGGAACACTTGTCGTGCCTGTTGCAAAATCTTGATCTTCAGTGCAAGGACCTTGAAAACAGATCACAGCGCTCTGACATTTGCCGTATAATCGTCCTGGAGGATGTTTTAGACAAGGCTCTAAAGGCGATAGTAAAACATTTATTTGCAGATGCGCCTGGACAGAATTTATAGGGTGGGTCCACAACGGAAGGAAGCAGGGGCTCGGCCGAGGAATGTATTGGCGGCCCTAACATCATATGGCAGAAAGAGGAAATTCTCAGGGGTCCCTGAGGATCAATGGTGCCGAAGTCCAGCTGTTTCAATATTTAGCTCAGTCCACCTTAACGAAAAGAAGAATGATGACCCGGTGGTGAAGATTTTGATTCAGGAAAAGGCCAGGTACAAGTGGACTTTCCCGTTTGGGCTATTATTCACATGGAAGGGGAACAGTGTAGGATTACAATATGTGACGTAGGAATGGACTTTGTGTCGCCGAACAAGGACTCATCCTGCTGACCTCCCGAGATAATAGACTGGACACGCAGAGGAGAAAGCAATGAGAATGGTCATCAGTGTCGAGAGAAGCAATAGGAAGCCGAGCTCTGAAAAGGGTTGTAAAGGACAAAGACAAGAGCCAGGACAGGTGAAGAAGTCTTGGGCATAGTCAGTGTCAGGTGGAGGGTGTGTGGTCAGTTGGACGTTGTTGCAGTTGGGGCACAATGAGCTTGTTGTCTACTCAATAGAGGTGGGTGGAATCCCTGGATTATGGTTGCCTCTATGGTGGGAAAATAGGGAGGGGAGGGATGAATAGTGGTGACTGAGGGCCTGGAAGTGTACTGTTGTCTTGTGGGCTCCAAATGAGAGTAGTAGTTGTGAGTTGGAGATCAGGTTAAGTTCTCGGATCATGGCCAGGATTGTTCGGCCTGGGTTTCAATAGGAACTATGGTCTGACCTGGGTTGTTGTGATTGTGGAAGTTGTGGGGGGGGGTGCTTGGGGAAGAGAAGGGTAGAAAAGGGGAACTGTACGAATGTGTTAATGAAGGGTTCAGCGGTGTGTGGAAGGTGGGCCTGTACACTGTGGATGTAGGAAGTAAAGTTAGGATGACACAGGGGAAAATACCAAAAAGACACTTGGGAGGGAGACAGGAGGGGGGTCAGGTTAAGCAGTGATTTTTAAGGTGCAAACATATAATGTTTGGTGCTTAAATTCCCCAATAAAAAGGCGTAAAATGGATCACATTTTGAAACATGAGAAACCGGATATATTCTCACCTTCCAAGAAACGCATATTCGCAAGTGTGATTCCACCTACACGCATACCCACTTGTCTTGCAAGCCAATATGAGGGAGAACACAGCAGGTTTATGATTCCCGTAAAGTATATTCCCAATCTTGCGATACTGGTTACACAGGAGCACAAACAGGGCTGATATCTCGTTGTTAAATTAAGGTGTGGGTGTCATCACCTTTTTGTTTTGCCAAAGTCACCCCGAGTGGGATGGGTATGACCAGACGTGGGTCCCGTGCCTGCTGGGCCTAGAGTACCAAGCTACTCCGTACTGATGAGGCCCAACAAGGCTGAAACATGTTTGTGGATGCTTGTGGTCTCATGCAGAAGGGATGTGACCTAGCAGTTGGGCTGGACTGCCCCTTTTGGGGTGGGACCAAGCCTGATTTACATATGGTCTTTTCCCTTCTGTAATGGCTTGGCAGGCGAAGAACCATGGTCTCAGGCCGTTGCCCAGAGTAATGCCAGTGGTTAAGATTCATTCTAAATCTTCCAGCCATCAACTCTTCGGCACATTAGAACGTTTTGGATCAGGTGATGGATCTATATGAATGTGATACTGCTATACCAGACACTTCCATCTAGAGCTAGTGAAGGAGGCATCTAAACACCTCAGTGTTCACATGGGCAGTAGATAGGGATGGATGCTACTTGGCCATGGAGCATTGCTGAAGGCAATATAACAGAACATGTACATCGAAGGTGTACTAATACCTACCGGGGAACTCAAGCACCGCCTCCATGCAGATGGTATGTGGACTATGACAAACTCACCATATTCCATTTGTGAACGTACGGCAATATTCAAAATGTCCTCTGCTATCCCAGAATACAAAATCAACTGTGACTTAATAGGCACACTACAAATGCACACCTCGGAACAACATCCTTTAAATTGGTTTAATCACGATTCAAATATTTGTGTATTTATTTATTTGAACGTAGGGCATGAAAATACAATTAAAGACACCATATGAATGGAGTAGGACGTGTCTTCCGAGCTGCTCCCGACGATCTGATATGATCCTGCATGAAAACTAGCTACAAAAGGCATGATTGTGCTCCGAAATGTACTATTGGATGTGTAAAGGCGTGCAGCAGTTTTGATGGAGAGCTGAGTCCTTGATGACTATGAGAAGGTTAACAAGATCAACAGAAAGTTTGTGGCCGCGGTGCGACACCCCAGACAAAATGGCCGACACGCCAGAACAAACGAAGCTGAGGTAGGCCCAGCAGACCCATGGCAGACGAAGGCCGGCAGGGAGAGCGCAATGGGTGGAAGGCGAAGCGGAAAGTAACTGTGGCTGAGAGACCCGTACTGGGAATATAAAATCAAGCAGACACATTGTCACACAGCACGTCTGGCATCAAAGAGGCCCAGCTGCGAGACGAAGAACAAAGGGGCTGTATAGCCCCACGAGCAGGACGAATAGTTAAGGAGTTTGCTCGACCACTTGGCGTGGGGGACCTGAGGAGACTTGGAAGGAGAAGCGGACCACAACACAGCACACAAGCTGCTCACGACAAGCGTGAGCTGCAACAGACTTACAGACTTGGTGGGGACCGCACAATGTCAGTGAGAGGAGGCAAGACTAAGAGCAAGCAGCCTACATGGACGTTTTTACCAAGCTGCAACAGACTCCGAACACCCCGGTACAGGGGGTGGCAGCCGCGCCTGCAGAAATATCCCTGACAAAAGAGGATCACTTGATCCTAACAGCTATTACAGAATTGAAAGCCTCGTGGGGGACAGTGATGGCAGACCTAAGAACCGCATTGGAAACCAAAATAGATGCAGTTGGGCTCAAGGTCAACCTGCTGAGACAAGATGTTAGAGCTCTGGCTGAAAGAACGGGAGGCCTAGAGAGTGCGGTGAAAACCAACACGGAAACCAGCACAAGCAACGCAAAGGAAGTCCACGTATTGAAACAAAAGGTCGCCAACTTGGAGAATCGCGTGGAGGAGACTGAAGGGAGGGCGAGACGAAACAACATTCGGGTGGTTGGCCTACCAGAGGGAGAGGAAGGACAGGATCACATGGGCTATGTGGAGAATTTGATCCTGCAAGAAATAGGAGCCGACAAACTTTCACAAGGATTTTCTGTTGAACTGGCGCACAGGGCCCTGATGAAGAAACCACGACCTGGAGCTCCCCCTCGGGCGATAATAGCAAAGATTTTGAATTATAAAGACAGAGAGAAGGTCCTGGAGTATTTTTGCAAAGGTGGAACAATCGAAAGGGCATCTGCAACCATCACGGCATACCCTGACTACACCATGTTGGTGCAGAGACAGCGCTATAGCTATGTGGCGAACAAGAGAAGATTGCGTACGGCTGGAATCAAGTACATGCTTTTGTATCCCGCAAAGCTCAAGGTCCTGCACAAAAGTAGGGAGTACTTTTTCGACACCCCAGAGGACGCAACAGCATAGCTGGATATGCAGGGTTGCCCAGAACAAGGCGAGAAGCAAGATAACAAGGTTCACGATAAGTGAAGGGGTAACATTGAAAATTGTAATATGAGAAATTTGGACTTGTTGGACTAGAATATAAAATGTGAACGTGTATTGGACAGCATTAAGCGCGCTTACATGGAAGCAAACGGGAGTGGCAAGATGGAAACGACCTACCCCCAGGAGTTAGAGTAGCAGGACCGCCATTAGGGCGACTTCACACTGCTGAGCCGTGAGTAAAGGCAATTGCCAGAAAACGGCTAGATGCGGGGATGCCTGAGATCCAGGGATGGAGCTGGGCAACAGTTGGGTAGGGTGTTGGGGTGGGAGGAAATGGAGTGGAGTGAGTTGGGACAGGGAAGGGAGGCGGGAGGGGGGCGAGGTTGGGAAGTTTGAAGTGTTTGTTGTTTGGGGAAGTTTATGTTGGGAAACAAGCCTACATGGAATGGAAATGGACCCAGTCATGGACCGCATTTATGGTGGGAGGAGTAGGACGCTGATATGCCATTGGGGACCATAAAATAATTACTTGGAACGTCAGAGTGCTCAATAGTTACCTAAAAAGAAATAAGGTCATGCTATACCTACGCAGACAGAAAGTAGACATAGCCCTGCTGCAGGAGACTCATCTTACGCAAGACAAGTTAGAGATGATCCGGAAGAAATGGAGGGGGACTGTGGTGGGGGCATCATACTCGGCCTACGCCAGGGGAGTGATCATTTGGGTGGCGCCACATGTCCCGTTCCAACTGTTACAGTCCACGGTGGAGGCAGACGGGAGGATGGTCATGTTAAGAGGGCTGGTGGAAAACAGGGAGATAAGCATTATAAACATACGTACGCCCCAAACCAGAACACGGCGGCATATTTTAGAACCTTATACAACAAATTCAGTATGTGCTTGGGAGGGGCGGTGAAATGGGGAGGGGATTTCAACTGCGTGCTAAACCCCGGGGTGGACAGCTCAGATGGTAAAATGGATAGACCCACCCCAGCTGCTAGAGCACTGCATACGCTGTTGGATGATTACGGGCTTGAGGATGTATAGAGGTCACACCGCCCCCAGGAGAGGTAGTATTCTGCCTAAACAGCCCCACAAAACCTGCACATTAGATTGGATTATATGTTTGCCACACAGGAGTTAATGATTGAGATAACGCAAATGGAATATAAAGCGAGGGTCCTCTCGGACCACTTGCCGCTAATCCTGAGGTGGCAATACCGACCCCCGAGGGCTAAGATCCTGACATGGCGCCTCAGAGCAGAGTCGCTGAAAGACACCATCTTCAGGGAGGACATGAGGGAGGAAATAATAAACTACTTCGAGATAAATACTGGCAGTGTAGAAACAGCGGGTATGCTTTGGGAGGCCTTTAAAGTGGTGATGAAGGGGGTAGCCATAGCTAAGTCCAGAGGGCTACAAGGAGGGATCCAGGCTGAGCTGCAAGATACGGAGAGAGAACTAGAAAGGGCACTAATGTAGGGGGTAACACCAAGGAAGATAAAGTAATACTTAAGCTGCAGTAGAAATGTGCGGGGCACTGGGAGAGATTGTGCAATCTTGACTATAAGAAGTATATAGAGAGACAGCATGCGGGGGAGATAAACCAGGGAGGATCTTGGCAAGAGTGAGACCCCCAGGCCCACAATCAGAACAATAACGAGGGACGATGGGAGCGTAGTGGATACCCAGGAAGGAGTTAACCGGGAATTTGTGGAATTGATTAATAGTTTTATCCTTTAATGATACTCATGTTATGTGTTCTTTTGTTAGGTAACACCAAAGGGGGAAGATGTGTCATAATGTGCATGTACACTGGAATGCCAGCTCGCGTTATGCGTAGTCGGAATTCCGCTGCGTATTAGAAAGGACGGTTGGTCTGGGCTGTGTGGCGGTGTGGCTACCGGGTCTGCTAAAGAGTGACCTCTACTTACCCGGAGTCTTCCCTTTTATCAATAAGCCTTTGCACTCATATGCCATTCTTCTGCAAGATGCTTGTTTGTCAGTTGTGAAGTCTTCTTTCTTTATTGCATTAGTATTAACACACAACAATAAATGTTACAATGTGATACAAGAGATATAAGGGATTACTCAGACTCCCTTTATTAATGGATATACATAATCCTCATTTTAATTCTACTGAGGATGTTATGTGAATTGATTCATAACAACAAACTGTCATTACAGAAATTTGAGAATATCATTTTGTACCCTTTGAATTTTTCTCTCTTGTTTTCCAAGTTCATATCTATGATTTGTATAATGTAGAAGGGAAATTATGCGCATATGCCTACTCTTGCAAATATTGTTTAAGACAGTTCAATGTTACTTTTTCTTTTACTTCTGAATATATTACAAAATATGAGGCGTGAGCCCGGCTTTGAGTCCATTCTCACCCCGTTACTCTGCTGGTCTGACAGATGACGTGGTACCGGCTGTATGCTCTACTGTGTATTGCGACTACACCTTTAAGAAACTTGGTCGCCCCTACTTAATCCCTTGAAGGTGTATAGCGCCTGCACATGAATCCGGTGTTGAGTACAGTCTCGCCCTGTTACTCTGCTTGTCTGACAATGTGGTTCCTGCTGTATGCTCTACTGTGGATTCCGACTGCACCTTTCGGAAACTTGGTCGCTCCTACTTAATCCCTGGAAGGCACTTTGCGCCTGCGCATGAATCTGGTGTTGATTCCAGTCTCGCTGTGTTACTCTGCTGGTCTGACAGACAATGTGGTACCTGCTGTATGCTCTACTGTGGATTCCGACGGCACCTTTAAGAAACTTGGCTGCTCCTATTAAATCCCTGGAAGGTGCGTAGCGCCGGTGCGCGTGTCTGACTTTGAGTCCAGTCTCACCTCGTTGCTCTGCTGGTCTAACAGACGACGTGGTACCTGCTGCATGCTCTACTGTGCATTGTGACTACACCTTTAAGAAACTTGGTCGCTCCTACTTGCAACTTCTATTGCAAATTCTAACCTCATTATTCTACCAGAGTCTTCCCAATCACTCGTCTATTGAAGAAAGGAAGCAGGTTCCAATGGACTTCTGCAGCAGAGACAGCATTCTAAGCCCTAAAGCAGGCTTTCAGTTCAGCTCCTGTGCTTGTGCAACCAGATAAAGGCAGTGCTTTTATTGTGGAAAAAGACACGTTAGTGGCCCATCAGACGGTCCTGAAAGAACAGGCAAAAGATGACGAAGAGCATCCTTTGCCTTCCTGTCTGACATTGAAAGGAATTTTTCAGTTTTAGAAAAATATCTTTTGTCTATCAAACAAGCCTGTACTGAATGGCAGCATTTACTTCTTGTGGCAAAGCATTCTGTAGAGGTTCATACAGATGACAGGAACCTGTAGCATTGACAGTCGATGCACATATTTCTTTGCACCCTATATCTTTCACATTACCTACATCCCCAGCACAAATATTGTGGTTGCTGATTGCCTATCCCACAGGATGGAAAGAGCTATCTCAAATCCTTTCTTGATTAACAAGCTACTCAAGGACAAGAAATATGCGTGTGCCTACCTTCTTGCATCATGTCCACCAAGCTACAGCTGAAAGACCTATCGAACAAGGGCTAAGATCTGCCTGAAACAGTCTCTTACACCATGGCACAATGTTACTCAGAGCAACACCATTAGTGTTACCCACCAAGGACCTCAAACAGCAACTCATGTCCCTCGGTTGTCAAAGCCTGCCTGCTGGTCATCGGGAAGCAGCAACTATATACCAAATCATCCAAAGACAATTCTGGAGGCCTACAATGAAGAAAGACGCACAGACCTTCGTGTCTACAAGTAACATATGTGCTCAAGCGGACACTTCTAATAGCCCCCAAGGGAAGCATGTATCATTTCCACTTCCAATTGTCACATGGAAAATAATTTCCAAAGGCTTCATAGTAGACCTACCCTCCTTCCATAGATACACAACAATAATGGTGACCATTGATTCTCTAACCAAAATGGTTCCTTTTCTCCTATGCGGAAACTGCCCAGTGGCCCGGAGATGGCTTATGTCTGCCTTCGAGATATATTTAATCTGCATGATCTCACCTCCACCATCATTTCGAGCAGGGGTGCAGAGTATACATCCAATTTTTGCTCTACTCTGTGTGCATCCTTGGGCATCAAAAGCGCTATGCCATCCAGATTCCAATCACAATCAAATGGCCAGAAAGAACGGCTAACCCAAATGATGGAACAGTATCTTCAGTGATTTTTCCTTGCCTCTACAGATATGCGGTCAAAACTTTTGTCTACTATTGAATTTGCATACACCAACCTTTAGCATTCATCAATATAGACCAGTCGATTGTACTCTACCTATGACTGCCATCCTAATGTATTCCCCACTGCTTCTATTCCAGCAAACCTGACACCCTTAGTTGATGAGCTGATCTCAAATATAAGGCAAGAACATAAAAAAGCCCTTGTAAATGTGGAAGCTGCCTGGAAAATTGCCAGAAAATATGCAGACACTCATCGTACTGAAGTCCCAGAATATCAAGTGTCAGATCGAGTTTGGCTATCTATCAAACATTTTCCCAGACAACTGGTGTCATTCAAGCTGTCACCATGCTACATTGGCCCTTTTAGGGTCAATAAGGAAATAATCCAGTGGCTTTCAAGCTTTTCTCGCCTGATGTCTTGAAAATAATGCATCCTATTTTTCATGTCTCCTGATTGCCTGATGTCTTGAAAAGAAGGCATCCTGTTTTTCATGTCTCCTTATTCAAGAATTTTAACCATATTCCCTTCTCGGCCCATGCCATGCAACCTGCCGCACCAATACTTCATGATGGACTTTCTGAATACCAAGTGGATCATATCTACGATTCCCATTATGACCATGGCACCTTGCAGGCACTTGTCCATTGGAAATACTTTGGGATCAGCAAAGGTACATGGGAACAGATCCATGCTCCTGTTTTGCTGTGTCGCTTTTATCGTTTTCATCCTTGGATGTCAGGTTCCAGGAGGGTCTGAAGGGGGCATACTGTCAGGCACATGTCCCTGTGATGCATGTGGCACCTTGTGTGGGTATAGGAGCTGCAACACTGACTTCCATAATTATGCGAAGCAGCCTCATCATGCAATAGATGCAGCGTATGTTACGGTCTAGCTGGTCCCGACAATCAGGTTACTGTGTCTTCTGCAAATTCTGTCTGTTCCTTGTTGCATTTCCCTTCTTTTCTTTCTGTTTCTCCTGGCTTCTAGGGCTACCATGGTACTCCAGTTCCATTAAATATGTTACTCTCTTTAAAGAGAAGAGTTGCTGTGGCCCTTCTCTGTGCAGAAGTTCTTGAATTGCATGTAGCCTTGCTCTATCATCTTCCTGGAAACTTCTATTCCGATCAAGCACATTCCGGACGTTTTTTCCCAACATGGGTTTTTTCCCTCAATGGGCAAGACACCCTGGTGGTCACCTAGTACTCTGATTGTTACCTTGGTTGGAGGGCAGGGTGGCTGCCAATAGGGCCCGCCTAACCTTTTCTTAACTCGCCACACACAGGGAGGAAGCTTAGACGCTGTACTGATAACATCTGAGAGACAGGAGAGATGTAAACATCAGTTTGTGCCTCCACTCATGCAAGACAGGTGAGACATACAAATACAGTGTGTACACACTCCTGCAAGAGAGGAGGGGCATAGAAATGTAGTGTCTGTGCCCACACCTACAAGGCAGAAGAGACATACAAATTCAGTGTGTGAGCCAACCCCTGCAAGACAGAAGAAACCTAAAAATTCATTGTGTGGGCCCACTCCTGAGAGACAGGAGAGATGTAAACATTCAGTGTGTGTCCTCCCCAAACAGACTGAGGAGACCTACACATTCAGTTTGTGGCCCCACATGGTTGAGAAATGAGGGATGTAAACATTCAATGTATGCCTTCACACCTATGAGACAAGAGAAACAGAAATTCAGTGTGTGACCTCACCCTTGCAAGAGGGGACATACAAATTCAGTGTAAATGCACCCGCCGGTGAGAAACAAAGGGATGTAATATTTCAGTGTATGCTCCCAATTCTGCTAGACTAGAGAGACATAAATATTTAGTCTGTACCCACAATGCTGCAAAATAAGTGAAATTAAAATATTAAGTGTTTTCCTGTGAGAAAGGAGAGAGGAAGACTCTTTGTGTATGCCCCCACTCCTGCGAGACAGGAGAGATGCAAAACTTCAGTGTGGCCCTCACCCCAAAAGACAGTGGAGACATAGCAATTTAGTTTGTGAGCCCACCCCTGCAAGAGAAGAGAGACATAACAATTAAGTGTGTGTGCCAACCCATGCTGGACAGGAGTTGCCTAAAAATTCATTGTATGCCCCAACATAAGAGAGACAGTAGAGATATAAACATTCAGTGCAATACCCTACTCCTGGGAGACAAAACAGAAATAAAAATTCAGTTTCTGTCCTCACCCAAGTGAGAGAGGAGACACAATGTATAGTGTGGCCTCATCTCTGCGAGACAGTAGAGAGGTAAAAATGTGTTGTGTGTGCCCACTCCTGCGAGAAAAGAGGACAGGGCCATTGATCCAGCCCTGTTAGGGGTGAGAGGGAGCATAACCCCAACAACCCCTGGGTGATATGATATGATATGGCATTTATAAAACCCTTATGCACAAGTGGTTCAAGACGCGATGAGGCAAGGGAGGGGAACAAAGGGAGGATGGACAACGATCCTACTAGGTGAGGTGTCCTTCAGATTGCGCAAATGCATGGGAAGGGGACAGGGACAGTGCAGTACAAGATGATAATAAGTTAGTAACGGCCAGCAAATGGCAAGTGCATGGGTAAGTGCAGACATCAGGTATCAGGGTATGGTAGGGGGACTGTAGAGTGCCAGAGAATGTGTAAACAGGCCTCCTGACACCATCCCCTTACCTGCCAAGATGGACCATGGCAGGAGTGGGCATTGCACTGCATAACATCCTCACAAGAAAAACCACAGACCAGAAAAGAAGAAGAGCCAGCTCACCAAGGGAAACTCCCTAATACAGCAAAGCCACGTTGAAAAGAGGGCAGGGCTTAAAGTCCTTATGTAACCTCCCAAACCTTCCCCTGCCACAGCCCTTGAAAGCAAGGTAAGCCATTGGTAGGATAAGTGGCTAATCCATAGAGGGGGAGGGATACATAAGAAGGGTCTTGGGAAGTGTTTGTGGTGGGCTGCAGTTGGGCGAGGACCAGCGACGGAGCAGGATGTTCAAGAGAACAAAGGAGGTGAGAATGACAAGAGTGTGAAGGCTATTGTTAAGGAGGAGGTCTGTAGAGTGTTTGTGTGAGAGAGGGAGAATGTGAGTATTAAAGGTAGAGTATGAATATTGACAGGCTGATATGGTTGTAGTAACTGAAAGTATGTAAAGTAGGCGGTGGGAGTAGCGAGTGAAGGAGATAGGTGGTAGTGGATAATAGAGGGGTGTGCAGGGCACCATATCCCTGGGTATCTCTGGGATCTGTCCAGGGCCTAGAGAGAGATGTTTGCAGGGCACGATTTCCCTGGAGGTCCGATGAGATGAAGACAGTAGTAGTAGAGAGGTGTTGATAGAAGAGCAATAGGAACAGTAGTAGAGCAGGAAGAGCAATAGTGAGTGGGAGAGTAGGAGTGGCTATTGCCATTAAGTGAAATTGAAATTATAACGTGAGGAATAGCAAGAGGTGGGGAAGTAGAAATGAAGGAGGGAAAAGGAAACGAGAGGCAGAGGGACATTTGGAGGTACAAGTGGGAGTAAGAATAAGCGTGGCAAAGGAAGTAAGATCGAAGGGTGGAGGTGGAAAGGCAGAGTCAGAGATTGGAGGGACAGTAACGTGGGAGGAGAAGAGTTTAAGAGATAAGTATAGAGAATGGTCAGGTATGAGAGGGTGTAAAAGGACTGAGCGAAAGAAAGCACCATTCCCTTCCCTGAGTTCTAACACATGACAGGAGACTGAAAGTTAGAAATTCCCTAAGGAGTCAGGTAGCCATTGTCTCAGGGCAAACACCTAACGTGTAGAGAAGAAGAAAGACAGATAGGTGTTACCGATCAGAAAGTTATTAACCACACTGATAGGGACGTCTGGGCTAGGGAGGTGGGAACCCTGCCAGAGAAGTCGAGAGAGGAGAGGGCTGGCCCTAGCGCCAAAATCCCTGCGGCCCATTAGACCCCAAAGAACCTTGCGAATCAACCATTCTGACCATCAAAAGTCTTTAATGCAAACCCTTGTATTTACTCTAGGAGTCAGAGTGATTATTTGTAGCGGGCTGCCCCGTCAAAAAGGAACGACCTAAGAATTCAGAGTATACCTCCACGCTTAAGAAACAGGAGAGATGTAAAGTTAAATGTATGCGCCCACACCTGCAGGACAGGTGAGCCATATAAATTTAGAGTAGAGGGCAAAAAAACTAAGTGTAAATGCGCCCAACCATGTGAGCAAAGGAGAGATGTAAAAAGGTAGTGAGTGCATCCGCCCTTGTGAGGCAGGAGAGATATAAAAACTCAGTGTGTGCACCCACATCTGCAAGAGTGTATAGAAATAAACATTCAAGGCCAGGTTCTCAAAACGTATTGGTTTTTGTTCACAAGTGATGAGAGGTACTACTGGATCTCATCACTTGCACCGAAAAAAAGCAGCAGCCAATTCACAACCTCTGTGCATTTCTGTGCATTGAAGAATTCACAAAAAGGATGCACTTTTAAATGTGCAGAAATGAGGGGCATCCCCTGTGCCTGTTGCGGGAGGTGCACATCATGACAGGGTCTTTCTGTCCTGGCCATGATTTTTTCTTTACATGTGATGAAGCTGCGACTGTCACACTTGCATTTCCATCGCTCAAGCAGGGATGGAAATGCTTTTTTTTCAACAAGCTTTCACCTAGACAGGCCCTTTTTTGGCCCATCTCTGTGAAATGTGCTCTCTGGGAGCCTGCCATACAAAAGTGTCGGCTGCATGCTCCCGGCACTAATGTATGCAAAGGGCCTGCACATCGAATCTTTGCGCAATTGGCCAGCCCCTACCACAATAGGCAGGTCACCTTTGAGAATATGCTGACCTGTGCAGTTCAGCAATGAGTGCAAATGAAAAAAAGCGCATTCTCTGTTCTTTTTCATTTGTGCTATTTTTGAGACTCTGCCCCTCAGTGTGTTCCCTCATCCGTGTAAGAGATAAGAGAGGAGAGATGTAGAAATATAGTGGGTGCCCCACATCTGTGAGACAGGTGAGATGTTAAAATTCAGCGCGTGCCTTCACCTATACGAAAGAGGATAGAAGCAAAAATGTCCATCCCTACGCGACAAGAGAGATTGAAAAATTCTGCGTGTGTGTGACCTATCATGCAAGACAGGCGGACAGTAAACATTCAGTATGTGCCCTCAATCCCACCAAAGGAGAGACATAAAAAATCAGCATAAATGTGCCCACCCCTGCGAGAAAACGAGAGACCTAATTAAGCAGTGTGTGCACCCACACCTGCTAGACAGGACATATGTAAAATGTTAGTCAGTGCCTCCACTCGTGCGAGATAAAAGGGGCATACAAATTCAGTTTCTGCCCTCATCCATGTGAGAGAGGGGAAGACATGCATATGTAGTGCGTGTGCAGATCCCTAGAGACCTACACATTCAGTGTATTCCCCCATTCCTGCAAGACAGGAGAGAAATAAAAATGCAGTATGTGTCCCAACTCCTGCGAGACAGGAGAGATATACAAATGCAGTGTTAGCCCTCACCCCTGAGAGAGAGGAGAGATTTAAAAAAATGTAATGCATTCGCCCAATCCTGTAAGACGGCGGAGTCGTAAATATTTAGTTATTGCGCACACACCAGCGAGAGGGGAGAGTCATCAAAATTCAGTGTTTGCCCACCCATCCAAAAGATGAGCCACATACAAATTTGGTGTGCACCCACCTCTGCCAGACAGGCAAGACATACAGATTCACTATGTGTACGACCTTATTCAGTAATTGGAACATCTAGGGTAAATTGATCACGCGCACTATGTTTTGCTCTAATAGAATACACACAATAAGCAGCAAAATTGCTGTTCACGTCAGCCACCATTCATCACCTTTTAATTTCTAGAGCATGAGCCAGTAGTATTTATGAAAACAACAGTAGCCCGCCCTGCACTACTTATGCTGTCTTCTCCACTGGGACACAGTCTGTCGTCGGACTATAATATGCTGCTGACATTGAGGATTCTGTCGCTGTACTTGAAAAAGAAATGGTATATTGTGTGAGGAATCTGAGGGCGTCCTCACTTCTTTCCCCAATATATACTCCTCACAGGTGGCCAGGTATCCTGACGCTGGGGGTGGATATGCTAGGGAGGATCACCTAGGTGGTGGAGACTTGGGGAGTGGGGATGAGGCCCTCTTGGGTGAGACACGGTATCCCCCATTTCCTTTTTATAAGTAGGCAAATATCCCCCAGGCCTTTGTAGGGTATTACTAATCCCTTCTCTGTTTTTACAGAAAACTCTATCTTAATTCACACCACTCTGGTACTGGGACGAGGAAGAGGGATGCTGAGTACCAAGCCGTTATGCAGTAAAAGAACATTGTCTGCACTTGGGGATCTGGGGGTGGTATAAATGCCCCGCTCAGGTGAGGTTAATGAGATGGCCTGTGGAACGCTTGCAGGAGAAGCCGGAGGTGAAGCTAAGGAGAAGTATGCCCGAAGTGCCTGAAGCTGCAGGTTTGTTTCAGTGGAAGCGGATTGTGGGAGCATTCAAAAGGTTTCTGGTGGCAGAGCTGGTCTGCACACCTCCTGGAGTCAGGGAGACTCCCTCTTCATACAACTGAGGCGGCAGAGATCCTGAATGAGAGTCGCGCCGATGCGGGAGCAGCGACAGTCACAGATCCCAACGCAGAGAACAGCACCTGGAGACAGCATACCCAGTGAGTCAGAGAAGCCTGAATGGCTCCGGGACACTGTGTTGTGAACTGCTTGGTTGCGGAAGGTCAGATCGCTTGCGAGTGAGTGATCGTTTTGGCAATGTGAATGCTGATCCCGTTTGAAATAAATACTGTTGATGAAACGATAACCTGAAGCTGCTGAGAAAACTGCAAACAAAATGGAAATTATAAGGCCAAGAAAAGTCCAAGGGAAGAGAATTCTTTAAACTTGTGAATACGCTCACGAACAGGGTGCACATTCCCAGCAGGAGAGTAATCTGGGAATTTAATATTACTTTATCCAATGTGATGGAATGGAATGAAATTAAACCTTTTTGTGAATACCAAACAGAAAGAAAGCAAGTGTGATTTAATGCCAATTGGATTGAAAGCAGTTGGTGAAATTCCCTGATACAAAGGAATAGTGAACTGTGTAAACTGAAGAGAACAAGCATTGCCAAGTGCCATAAGAATATAAGGAACTGTGTAATTTGAAAGAGTAAGCAATAGCAGACGCTCTGAGAATATATGAAAGTATAAGAAGTGAATGGTGGCAAAAAAAGTATTCATAATGCTGTAAGAGGATAAATCCAATATCACTGTAAAAGCTGAAACAGTGGCAGTGAAACGGTGAAGAAGACGCAAGTAAAAATGTGTCGGTTGCGTGACCTGTAATGGGTGGAGTGTGTAGTCCGACAACTGCACCTAGACTGAGTACACTGTGAGAAACCTGAAGGTGTCTCACCCGCTAGTCCCCGAGGATCTGTCATCCAGAGGGCCAGGGCATGGCCATCTCTATTGGATCCAGTTCCTAGAGGTGGACCAGTGCGGGAGGACCACCTTGATGTGGGGTCTTCAGGAGTAGAAGTGGGACACCAAAGTGTGAGACACGGTCTCCCCTTCCTTATGACACCTTTTCCCCATCCTACCCCATAGAATACACAGAAGCTCTACCCCCACCCCGTTTCCAACACAAGCACTTTCTCACACTGTGAAAGACAATGGACTAACACCAGAGCCGTTTACCCGACATGTCCCAACACAAGGGTCAGGCAGAGTCAGACAATTGCCGATAATCGCACACACCTGACTGCCCCACAGGGATAATAGGCAGAGCAAGAGAGCACACTTTGAGCAAGGCTGAACACACACGGGAGCAGCCATTCCGGGACAGCAGTTCAAACAGAGGAGAAATGTGGAGAGATCTGAAAGGATGACCAGGAAGTAGTTGCCCTTGCCCTTTTCAACCCAGACTTGTGAAACCTCCGAGGAAGAAAGCGTAACACCGGGATTCACAGCAGGCGAGTGGTGTGTCAGATGGCAGCAGTACGGGGAACCCTCTGGCACTGATTGCCAGGGCAGGGAGAAGCGGTTGCCATCGTGGTACCGTCCTTGACTCCCACGGCAAAGGAAACGCCAATGAGTTCAGCACAGCTGGTGAGTCGGAAGAAACTGATAGTGGACCGGAATGTGTTAGACTCAAGGTTGCAGTGGCAACATTGTATGTGAAGAAAGAAGATAATAGACTGAGGTCTTTTGTGAGTGAAAGCAGTACCAGAAATAGAGTGGTCCAGCACCACATGGGTGCTCATTCGAAGGACTCTAACTGGTACCCTCTCATGGAAGAAGGAGAAATCATTGAACAAAGAACTTTTTGGTTAGCGAAACTACGAAGACCAAGCGGCCTCAGGGAGGCCAGCGTGAAATGCCAAAGTGGTCATTTGAGGGTCAAGGGAAATCCCTTGTACAGTCGAAAGACTTTGACACGTTGTGAAAATTAAGTGAACTGTGATAAATTGGCAAACATGAAACCGACTGAGGGATGCCTGCGAATTGGGTAAATAGTAAGATACCCGTGAACATTGTGATGAAAAGCATGAACTGACTGAGGAATATCCACAGTGAGTTGATGGTCTGAGCCCAATCGAGGGAGGCTATCATTAAGAAAAGGATCTAAGGGTGACGAGAAATCCCCCAACGCGAAGATTAACAGAAGGAACTTTTGTTTTGTGTTTATAACTATCAGGCCCTCTGAAGCAAGGGATTTTGCAGGAAAGAGACTTGGGTACAGAAGGCCCTGATGTTGTGGAAAGGAACAGTAAGCTTGTGCTGGAGTAGCCCAGAAGTGTGCTGTGCTCAAGAGTCCCACCTTGTCCCGTGCTAAAGATGTGGGGAAGGGAGGCCCCGTCTTTAGCATCCTGACTTATCATTTTGTGAACACTCTTTCTTTTCTTGTGAACATTATCTCACACTATTTTGTAGTATAGTGGTAAGGATTGGCAATAGGTTTTTTAGTATACGCACTTTTTATTTAACTAAACTCCACTAGGACTGTATTATTATTATTTGATGGTCGTAGCTTTTTACAGTTTAATAAGCACCTTTGAACTGTGATCACTTGTGTCTGTCTTACTTTGATACCATGCCTTCCTTACATATGGTGTCATTAGTGTGATGTGACTTAATTGAAACAGATAAGGAAAGCCTACACTTTCAAAAACGTAGTCATAGAGTTTCTAGTCCCTCTGTTGCCACCAAAGAATCGATAGGTTTCTATATCTGTAGCAGTAGGGAATCTGTTATCCCGCTGGGAAAAGAGGAATGATCCCTACAGATCTGGTTTTGATACCCCTACGGGTGTTAGAAAATGTTGGCCCCAAAATCTGGCCTAGCATGGAAGTGCGGTATAGACGTTTTAGCAGGCGTCATCGATCCAGACTTCTGGGGGGATGTAAAGGTTCTCCTACAGAATCATGGTGAAATCCCATTTGAAGTTCATCGTGGGGATCAAATTGCTCAGGAATTTAAAAATTACTTACTGGATGATCGGCTTTTCTCTTAAGTAAAATTTCTTCCACAACTTCCAAAGTAGCCCGTTGCAGAATATTGGTATATAGAGACTGTTTGTCCAAACAAATGAGGAGATTGAATTCCGGGATGAAATCTAAACCCTCTATTTTGATAATGGCATCTTTGGTGTCCTGCACAAAGCTCTTCATTGACAATATATATGGTCTCAAATAGTAATCAACAAATGTCAATAATGTCAATAATGGTTCCAGAAGAGAGTTAAACATTGAGACTAGAGGTCTACCAGGGGCTTTATTAAGATTTCTGTGAATTTTTGGGAGAGTATAAAATTTGGGATCTCTTGTGTTCTCCTTCACTAAGTATTTACCTTCTTGCTTACTAATCCTTGTTGTGTCACCGTGTGCCCGAGATCTGACAGCCGAGGTTTCCAGGCCAAGTGAGGGATGGAGGACGCCCAGAGTACCGCACCGCTGCAGTGCCTGAGGACTCTGTTGGCAGCGGAGTGTGAGCTGGAAGCCTGTGACACTCATCATCAGGGATTGTGCTGACATCGGTCCCCTCCTCGAGGTGCGGTGTCTTCTCCCCCGCACTGCAGCACTTGGAGTGAAATCGCTGCAGGACCGTCCTGCTGGATTTGAAGCGCATGCCTCATGTTGTGGGGGGACGACCGCGCTCTGTGCCGGTGGTAAGGCTCGCTGTCTGAACGGGGCTGCCATTTCAGGTATCCTCATCTGCAAGGCCCTGGCACCCATATTGGTGCTAACCCTTGTCTGTCCATCTACCTACTTCGAATCCAACGTGAATCTGGTGCACACTACCAACTAAACGATATAAGGGTTCTGAATACCCATGGACATCGCCTCCCCTTCTGCCCGGTGTCGGCCAATGGCAGGCTGGGACAGCCTACCCTGCACAGGCCTTAAATACAACTGGGATTGCCTGGGGTGCCGGAGCGGACATACCACTTGGGCCTCTGCAGCAGGGGTGCAACAGTGGGTGGCGGTACACCAACTCGAGCTGGTAAAACATTCTTGTTATCACTCCCTTGCACGTGATCCACTGCCTGACCCAGCGTATGATGGAGTGCATGCAGGAGGGATTCGCTAAAGTCCACAGTAAGCTAGACGATATTACCAGCACCATTGACTCAATCAAAACACGCATTGACAAAACTGATCTACGCCTGTGGGAAGCCTTTAGAGCAAGTGCTCAGCGTGAGGTGAAGTTCTTTGAAGCCCCAACAGCGGCTAGACGTTATGGTGAGGGTGATAGACCAGGCAAATTATTTGGCTCTTATGCTGCACCACGAAAATGGCAGCGGATGTATCCCTGCTGTGACTGATGCTTCTGGTAACCTAGCATACACTCCCACTACCATCAATGAGGTATTCCCAAACTTCTATACTGACCTATACACCAACAAAGACACATACACGATGGAGGAGATAGACTTGTTTCTCAACACTCTTCCGCTTAGTCAACTTTCCCAATAAACTAGGGACCAACTGGACCTCACGGTTTCCCTCGCTAACATCACTCATGCAATTCACCAATTACCCACTGGGAAAGCACCAGGCTCTGACGGCTGAACTATATAAACGATACAAGGAGATCCTTTCCCCCCACCTGTTACAGGTATGGCAGGAATCGCCTAAGTCCTGATCACTCCCAGTCACCATGCAGAAGGCGGTCATCATGGTCCTCTTAAAACCAGAGAAACCTGCAAACCAATGCAGATCCTACCACCCCCTCTCCCTAATTAATACCGACCTGAAGGTGTTCGCCAAAATCCTTGTCACCCAGCTAATGCCAATCATGCCACATATCATTCATCCGGATTAATCAGGATTTATCCTAGGCAAGTCCATGGCACTAAACCTAAGACGCCTATTTAAAATCCTAACACAAATAGTTCCCTGGGTCTGGGCTGTGGCTGCTGCCCTGGATATCCAAAAGGTATTCGACTCTGTGTCTTGGCAGTTCATGTACACTGTACTGTCTGGATGCGGCTTTGGCCAGGAATTTCTGGACGCTCTCTCCCTTCTCTATACATCACCGGTGGCCAGGGTTAATACAATTGAACTGCTTTCCCCGCAGTTTGGGATTGGCAGAGGCACTCGCCAGGGGTTCCCCTTGTTCCCCCTGATATTTGCTATTGTCATAGAACATCTGGCAGACATGATACGCCTTAGACACGGACATCGGGGAATGAGAATGGTGGGGGACCCACAGATAGTCTCGCTCTATGCGGATGACGCCCAGCTGTACATTTGCGACCCTCAGAAGCCCTTAGCACCTATCATGCAGGACATCTCAAGCTTTGGGGAGATTTCTGGTCTACGAGTAAATTGCACCAAAGCAGAGCTATTCCCCCTCACTGATGCCACTAGTCCACCTAGGGATCTTCAGGGGTTTAGATGGGCACCAGAAACCATTTGATGTCTGGGGGTGACAGTTGCACGTAACTGCTCCTCTTTACACAAACACAAGTACATATCGTATTTGACGCAGTTGCGAACTAAACTGGCATGCTGGACCCACCTTCCCATCACATTCGCCAGAAGGATAGCACTTCTGAAAATGTCACTACACCCTAAACTCCTCTATTTGTTTCTAAACGTCCCACTGTGACCTGTGAGAGCGCTTTTCCAGGAATTGGATAGTGAAATTTGCCAATTTGTATGGCACTCCGGCACAGTGCGGTTGAAATGGGAAGTGCTGACCCTCTCCCCCCTCACGTACAGCTCGAGAGGCTCTGGAGAGGACGGTGATCTCCGGTCACGGATACTCCCAACGAGGGGCATAGACGATTGCACCTTCAATCCGACTAGTGTCACGGCACAAGCCTGGTATCAAATTTGGAAAGAAATAGTTGTTACGGCTCCATTCCATGAGAGCTTCCCCCTTTGGAACTGCGTTCCCTTCGTGCCACAGGTGGACCCCGGCTCCTGTAGGGGTTGGAAACAACAGGGATTCAACACATTGCAGTCACTGTTCTTGGGGGGAACTTCATCCAGGCCTCTGATGTTCCTGGGCCGGATCGTGGCATGTCCTCGCAGTGGTTACCATATGCGGGTATGCATAAGGCTTGTAAGAAGCTCTGGGACTGCTTCCCAGTCATACCCAAAAATAACTCTTTACTGGGGTATACAGTGACTCCAGGAGACAACTGTAGACATGTGTCATTGTTGTACCGCCAGATCCAGGCTCACTCTGTCGCACTGCATTATAACGCACAAGCCAAATGGTCTGCGGACCTACAATTAGAACTGAGTGATGACCTCTAGTCTGACATGAGTGCACAAACGAACAAAGTATCTTATAATTTCCTAGTCAAACTGATACAGCTGAAAGTGTTGCACCGGTACCACTATACCCCAGGCCGACTCCATTTGTTCTCCAAGGAAGGTACCGGAGCATGGCCATGCTGACTGTTTCCCAACGCCAGGTACTTCCACATGATGTGGGAATTCCCCCGACTTAAACCATTGTGGAATTATGTATGTGCTATACTGTGTGAAATGATCTGTATATTTGTTAACCCTGTGCCCCTACTGTGCCTGTTCCACATCACCTATCCCTCGTTGACTAATGTGTGTACATTTGTACGAATATGTCTCCTTTTGGCCAAACAATGTGTCCTACTGCGATTGATTATCCCACATTCCCCAACCAGGACCACTGGCTAAAGGACGTGGTTTGGCGAATGACATGGAAGGCCAGTGGTCACATATGCAAGCACCCCAGACCCGCCCCATTGACATATGGACTACATTCAAGTCATATCTCCTGCGTACAAGCCCAATACTGGTCACACTTGCTGTCACATGACCCACATAATCCATATTCCTGAGGGGCCTGGTCCCCCACGACACAGATGGACTCATTCCACCCAATGATGTTACCTTGTAGTTCCAAATTGGAAGTGATACTACCTGAATGCCACTTGTTCCAACCTTCCTGTCTACAAAATTATTTCTCTGTTTTTGTGCCATGTTTTACCTAAGAGTGCCAATAAAGTGTTTACATTTTTTTTTTAACGTGCAGCAGAGTTGCAATGGTGAGATATCTGTTTGTATTATATTTGGGTATCTAGACTGTTGATGCATCAGGGCTATGTTTGTAGATGCAATTTGTGAGAGTTTGACAGCCCCAACTTAATATTTATTTTTGGTGGGAAAATGTCTTGACATTTAAAAAAAAAAGAAATGTGTGATGTTTGTGATGAAACTGAGTTTTAGTTTCTTATGTAAAGAAGACATCCATTCTTCCAAAATGAAGGTTGGCATGATAATTTACATCAAAGTAGTGTAACAGCGGCTGCATCACCAGGCTATACACGGACATACTGGGGATGACGTCAACATGCTACGCAGCGTCTATGACATCATCACGTCATGTTGTACCTTTAAAAACGACGTCCCTCTATGTTTTTCACTGCAAAGCTGTTGTTCGAGTTAATAACTGAATAGGTAAGGAAAACTCCAGGCTCCACAATGGGGAGTTTATAGAACATGGGTGTTAGGGCATCCTGCTGGCTGCACTTAATGAGTTTGTTGGAGAGGAGCTAGCGCCTTGGCTAGCACCTTCCTGCCCCCCCGCCCAAGCCCTTTACAATTAGGCAAGACTTCTCTAAACACTAGAGCATTGAGAAAGCTTTTTTCATGCAAAGATAATCACACACAGACGTGGCCAGCTGCTAAAGTAAGATAGTATTTAAATATAAGGTGTAAATAACCATTAGCTGAATACACTTGTAAAATGTTATTCTATGTAGTTTAAAAATCTCAAAGCACGGTAAAGAGCTCTGTGCCAAAGGGAATGCAGCATGTGCTAAAAATAGACTACAGGCATTGTGTAGTGCCTGGCTAGCTCTGGCAGAGCACACGAAGTGGCTGAGCATAGGTTTCCTGTCCATCAAAAACCCATGCCGACTAAAAGACTCAATGCACAACATACAGGGTACTATGAAAAACAAGGTTTTAAGGAGAATTACTGGACCAGATCAAATATGAGTATATTGAGTGAAGTGTGGAGAGTATGGCAAGAAGGTTTGTTTATTTATAAAAGTGTATAATATAGCAAAATATGATAAACATGAGCTACAATGTATTCCTGCTTAGGCAGCAGTATGCTAAGTAGTTTGGTCTAAATGGAAACCCAGCCATGCAAGAAGGAAGACTGCTGCATCCTTGTAAGGAAGAAGGACAGTTTTCGATGAGCTATGCCAGTATCCAGTGACCAAGCCAAACAGTATATAAGGCGCCTGCTTAGCACCAGTGTGGATGAGTCGGCCACGGAAGAAGGACAGAATGCAGGTCAGGGAGCAGAGTCCTTTGCCCCCATCCTCATTTTTATACAGATTAAATTTGTTATCCTTGCAAGATAAAGACTCTTAGCCTTAATTCCCTAGAGGGGTGAACTATTAATCTGGTGTGAGCGTGATTAGGGGTACCCGTATTTAAGGAGTATCCCTGAGTATGGACTATCTTTCACGTGACCTCCACTTCTCGTCGCCCCTATCCCCGTGAGCACTTCTCACCTTCCACTTCCCTGCACTTGCACGATCTGAATGCCACAAGGCCTAGTAAGTTGTTGTTTTTGTCCTCCCTCTGTTTCCACCTCCTTGTCTTGTTGCACCTAGAAACACTTATGTACAGGCTAGTCATAAATGTCATATCATATTATATCATATCATAGATGGGGGTATAGTTATGTAATGTGCCATTTTTGGGTTATTTTGCAGATGTCCCCCTGCAGGATAACTAGAAGAGAATCCTACCAAAAATCCTTTTGAAGGTGGAGAGCCTGTAATACAATAAAACCTTGGGAAATATACTACTAGTGACCCCAAGTGCATGGGTCCCCTTTTTTATTTGTCTATGGAGCAATTAAATGAGGGTCATTTTTAAGTGCAACTACACTGGACACTGGACGCCTGTCCCAATGCTGTGTTTGTTTCTATTTTTGTCATCTGTAGTCAGTGCCAGCGCAGTATGATGTTTTAAGCCTGTTGTAAATAGAGGCTATATGATCCAAGAAAGATTCTTCAGTTTGAGTTAAGAATGGAGGGGAGATTAAAGAGAACAAAGGGGGGTCCGGGAGTCTCACTACCAGCACGAACACGGCCCATTGACTTGTTCTTGGGTGGATGGTCCTGGGAGAGTCTCAACCAGTCTTTAGCTCACTGTCCCTCTCACAGAGGAGAAATATCCCTGCATATTAGTCTTTGTCCTGCCCAGGGGCAGTCCAGCACCGAAATGTTAAGCAATTCTCCTCTTAACAAAAGTACCAACAGCAACCCCAGACACATGTTTCAGCCTAGCCGGGCCTCATCAGTGGGGTGGAGCTGTGCTTCTCTAAGAACAGTGAGCAAGGGGTCCACGTCTGGATTCCCCTTGTAGCTTAAGGTGAGACCCAAAGTTACTTAATATTCTTGGGTGGATGGCCCCTGGGAGAGTCTCAACCAAGTCTTTAGCTCACTGTCCCTTTCACAGAGGAGAAATATCCCTGTATATCAGTCTTTGTCCTGCCCAGGGGCAGCCCAGCACCGAAATGCTAAGCAATTCTCCTTTCGGTGCTGGACTGCCCTGGCAGGACAAAGACTGATATGCGGGGAAATTTCTTCTCTGTGAAAATAACAGTGAGATAAAGACTTGGTTGAGACTCTCCCAGGGGCCACCCACCGAAGAACAAGTCAATGGGCTGTGTTCGTGCTGGTAGATCGTTTCCCAGACCCCCCTCCGTTTTGAGATTAAAGAGAAGTTTGGGCCATAAACAATGGGACTCCTGTTGTAGGTGTTTCTTTTGTTTTTTAGGGTATCAAGTGGAAGACAGTCTTTCTATTCTGGAACCAGGAAGGCAGGAATACAGCAACACTCAAGGTTGCGGATGGCAGAGATACGCGTGATTATACAATGCCACCCAGGTACATAATGTTTGATGTATCTATGCACCCTTGGGGAAAGGGTGATTAACAGGGTCATTAATGATTCCAGAGTAGTGTGCTAAAATTGTGTTTTTGTCCAAATAGGGATCCTCAGGTAAGACCAGCGAGACAGAAGGCTGCAGGCAGCGGTCAGCTATGTTGTTAATACACACAAAAGGGTTATGCCCCCCGATGAATGTCCGGCACTGTCAGGCCATACAGGGCAGAAACCTGTACTGTGGGATGTATTTACCCATGCATCCGAGCCCTACCTCAAAACTGTGCAGTACTGACATGGAAAACATCATGATGGCCAGAGCTTCCCAGAAAATGCACAGGGAAATGCATGAAGAATAGGCTGCCACTCATTTTTGCCGATGTTATGGGCACAGAAGGACACTGCCTAAAACCACCATTGGACTACCCACACAGTAGTCTGAAACCATTGGGAATGGCAATGCTGATTGCCAAAAGCAAACCCATAACTGTTGGGAATTCATTTTGTTAAATCCCAAAAAGGGTTGCAGTACCAGTACTCACCACTATCCAAAAGCCGGCGTTTTAAAACCACCAGATTTTGTAGAAAAGTGAATAAATGAACCCAAAACATTCCAAAGAAAGACTTACTGAGAGGTGGATCCAATGTAAAGTTATATTCTGAAGTGACCTGAAGGTGTATAACAAGACTGGCTGAGCTGTGGATTTCAGCAGTTTAAGTAAATGTGGACTGAAAGACACTAAAAATCTCAATGTTCAAAAGAAATGAGTGACCTACTTTTGAGTGTCACATAGGTTGCAATTGTTTAAATGTCATAGTTTTAAACTTAGAGTGTGTGGGTCAGATGTGTGATCCAACATTCAATGTCTTCCGGGCTCTTACCCCTCAATAGCTGTTTAATGTTAGTGCCGTTTGGGAAGGTGATACATATCATCTTTTCGATATTTCGTTGGGACCATCTGATCTTATTTCCCGCCTCGTTAGATCTGATTTCACTCCATATACCATCCCCTGCCAGATCTCCACCACCCTCCATACTTAGGGTTAGCATGCCGTGGTCGCTATAGTTATTCAGGGTAACCTTTAACTGTAGTGTGTAATTTAGCAGGCCCTCAGAGATGGCTATATAATCCAAAACAGAATGTTTTTTTCCTACCGACCATGTGTCTTTTCCCGGTATATCCCCCCTTGTTCGTCCATTTAGTATGGTAAGATTCCATTCCTTAAGAATTTCTAGCCATAGTTTGCCTTTATTATTACTCTGCAGTGTAGGTATCTCGCAGATATTCTGTACAAAGGGGTAGTTCCCACACCCTTCTGTATCCCGGCATCTCGCATTTATATCACCTCCCAGAAGGATAGCGGCTCCTTCTTCCCCCAAGCTCCAGGTGGTTAACAGTGAGTCCAACTTATCTCCCAATGCTTCAGTGTTCGTGTCCCCAGGTGAATCATAGATGTTTATTATGAGGACCTTCTTTCTTCCCGCCCAGCCGCCTGGTGGGCTTATTTGAATTGCTAGTATATTACCTCCAGGGCCATCCTGATGGATCAATTTAGGGTTGTATGCTGTTTTAGCACTAATTAATAATCCCCCTTTCGGTCTTCCCCGTTCTCCCCTGATGGCCATGTTTTGATAAGTTACATATCCATCAAATTCCAGATCAAAGGTTACCCATGTTTCTTGGAGTAGGAATAAGTCATTGGCCAAAAGAAGTTCCCGGGCAGGGCCCTCACTCGTCCAGTGATTAAATCCCCTTGTATTCCAGCTTGATATTATTGAAATTCAACAACTTTTTTTCTGCGCAAGCCTTTCTTGGAGCCATTCCCAACCTTGCTCATCACTAAGCCTTTGAGTGGCTTTTGTTGTATTTAATGTTAGAGGGCTAGTAGAACATGCACACTTGCATTTTTGGCAGTTTTCATCATTCATCTCTTCAGTAATAGGTACGTCCAACTCGTATCCTAGATATTTAATAGATGACTGGTTAGCCCTTATTATAGCAGCAGTTTCCGGAAGGTAGCAGTGGATGATTGTATGTTTCCCTTCTTTACTGTGTGAAGGTTCAACAAATTCTACGTCATCAGAATTTAAGATTCTTAGTGACGGTATTTTGGCAAATAAGGCAAAGAGTCTAGATCGATTCAGCTGTATGCCCGTTTTGCCATTCTCAGACGGGGATATAATCACATTTTTAATGTCTACCTTAGGTGGCTCAGCACTCCCACATTCCTCCATAATTTCTCCTTCTTGTAGTGGGCCCGGTGTGGGTTCCAGCTCGGGTACTGGTTCTGGTCTCCTAAGGGATAAATCCGGATCAGATGTGGTAGAGGAGACCGACTGAGCTGCCAAATTCTGATTTGCGTGCGCCGGTTGTTCTTCCATGAGCCAGCTCGTCAAAGTGCCCACTGTTTGAGCAGATCTTCTTTTCTTACGTGCAGCACGTTTGCGCTGCTTCTTGGAGATATTTTTTTTGGAGATATTTTTGCCCGGAGGGGGGCAAGGGGTGGAGTTCCGGGGAGGGGGGGGGGTTGGTTGTTTTCTCTGCCCTTTTATTCGCTGTTCTTTTTTGTTTCCTGCTTAATAGACCCACTATTTCGGGTTCCTCTTCCTGTTCACCCGCTGATGTCTTCACATCTCGGTCATTTGCCATTTTTTCCGCCATCTGTGCTGCGTTTACTCTGTCCAAATCTTCATGCGAATCTTCAAGTGTCGGTATGCCTCTCCCGTCTAAGCAGGGGGAACTAGGTATTTTGTTAGTAGTTTTTAGGAGTTTATGTAGGGCTAAGATCACCCTCCCCTGGGCTTTCAGGTCCTCATGCATCGTTCCACAAAGTTTTAATAGGATTTTAATTTTTTTTTTTTTTTTTTTTATTAAACATAGTTTAGTATAAACTTTTTGTTCTAACACACAGTTCCTTCCACATGTCCTTAAGCCAGACCCTTGGCCCACATATCTTATCAGACATTTAGGGCATCAATGAAGTTGATCACTGCACAGGTTAAGATAATAGAACTTCCACTCAAGATTCGAAACCACCACTCATCCATGTTCTCATTTAGTGGTGCAAATTTCCTAAGGTGTATAGATCTTAAAGAATGGAGTTTAGGGCAGGCAGTTATCAAGTGTCTTACTGTCTCCATTTCATTTCGGCAGTATCTGCACAAATTGTCGCTTGTCTCTGCGTCTTTTCTTATGAATAGTACTTCTCTTGTTCTTAAAGCATTCAGCCGAAGTCTGAGAAATCGATCCCGATGGTGCCTTGATGGAAATTGCGTGAGATATCCTGGCAGTTTATTCAGTTTGTTTGCTGTTGGTCCTAGTTTGGGGGCAGTTGTTAACCCTTCTAGTTTATCCATGTTACATGCCCAGGACCATTCTTTTAGTCTCTTTTTAGCTAATTGTGGCCACTTTATTAGCATTTCATTGCTTATATTGGCAGCCAACATGATGTTATTTGCTTTTTCCAACCATTTCGCAAAAACACCCCTTACGTGTTTTGCCTCTGTCACCGCCAGAATTTTATACGGTGGTTCTTTCTTTGTAATTAGCATCTTACGCATTAATGCCAGTGTTTTCCAGATAATAGTGGTATATAGGTCGTCAAGTGCCAACTCCTGCCTTATAACCATTATGGAAACGCATTTTGGTAGTCTTAGAACACGTTTCCAAAACTGGAATTTTAATGGCAAAATTCAGTGTCGCGTTTCCAGTTTGAGAGGTTTCATGTATACTGAGATCTGGTTGCGTGGGGTCTTCTGTTGGGTTTGCTGAGTCAAAAACCATGTTGGGGCTCGCTGATAGCCTTGGTGCCTTTGGTACGGGAGTAATTGTGGCGGCAGGTATGGAGACATTGGGGGTGGTTTCAGTTTGTGATGCAGAGGATATCAAAATGGGAGATCCATTTCCCCTTAGTGCATGACTAGCCACCAAATTCTCATGTACGAGCACCCGTTCTGTATTTTTAGCCGGTTTTTCCACATATGAGTTACCAATTTGTGGGAGCTCCAACTGTTCTGCTCCTAGTTGGGTCCCTTCTTGAGTTCCCACTCGTTCTTGTAGTGCATAGCACAATTGCAGAAGGGAGTCATTATCCAAGTCCAGAGGGAGATAGCTTCCTTCTCCCTCCAATTGTGAGACATTGTTATCATTCCGTGCAACGTCAGCCTCTCCTTCTCTCGTTTTACTTGGGAAGTAAGCATCTAGCGGTCCCTTTGGTGGTGCCTCAGGCTTATCTCCAAGTTCCTTTGATCCCCCACGTTCCAGAGACTTTTTATTACATGTGTCCACAGTCTCTTTGTTTGAACGTAGGCCATAAGGTTTCTTCGCCCTGGCCGCCGCCGATTTATTACGATTTGCCGCCTTTCCCGGCATTTTGGGCGATTTATACCCGAGCTTATGATTCCCTTTGTAATGTGCTAATAATCTAGTTTTGCACTCGGCTCACAATAGAGTCAATTGTCTGAGGTCCCGGGGTAGATTAGGGGCAGACCGAGGGCTATGGTAGAGTATCTATCACACTCCCAGGGTCTGTGCAATGGTGTATAGCGGAATCGAGGGCTATGGCAATAATAACTCTCTCACTCCCACGCTTCCCTTTTGTCAGGCAGGTACGCTAGTTATTTAATATTTGCCATAGATAGTCCAGCAGAGGCAAGCATTTTTAATGGCCAGGTTCCATGTGATTCAAAGAAGATTTTCACAGTACCTTTAGTCGTTTTCTTGGTTTCCTATTTTCTGCTCCTTCCTCGCTCCCCGAGGAACACGAGAAACACACTGCGCACACCGCGCGCTCCGCGTACAAGTGCCTATTTGAAGGCCAGTCCGCCCACTCCGGTGAGGGAACCAAAGGCACTCTAGAAAGACTGCCGTTGAGAATGATCCTTGCAGGAAACACGAGAAACACACTGCGCACCTTCCATTATTATAAGCATTGCTCGTGTCTAAATGTAAAAACCTTTTTCTTTGAAAATCTCCATGATCGTCTCCTTTTTTTCTGTGCTCAGAAGATGGCTCCTAGGTCAAATGACTTCCTAACAAGCTCTATATAATGCATGTTCCCCACGCCCCCCGTTCAGGTTTGTGTTTCAATATTATCCACTCTTCACAAGATGAGCTGGCACACCTGGAGGTCGCTTGAGTCTCAACTAATGTTTCTGTCGGTGAGTTTTATCATCAAGTGAATGATTTCATGGAAACGAATGGGGATAGTCTGAACTCATTGCGGAGAAACGGATAACACCCAGCCAAACACTGGTAACTGACACCAAGAAAGCAAGAAATATGCAATATAAATCATAATAAGGACGACATACTTGTGCTAGATCCCGTAGTGTACAGACCTGAAAAGGGAAGTCAAAGGCAGATCTAGAAATTCTTGTCTGATGTATCTGAAAGCAAATGCTGATAAATCTGTGGCTCACATTTGTACATGAACCCTAGTTCTTATGGTAGAATATTTAAATGAATGACGCTGTTCCCAGTTCTCTGGAAGTAGAGTGGAAATCTGCTTCTGACACTGTATGGAGTCTTCTAGCCCAGTGTTTAATAATGTATTTCAAAGCCAAGTCACAACTAGTGTTTACCCCTGTGCCCCCTCTCTGCTTTGGTGAAACACAAGACTGTTATCGGAACAAACACACAGGTGGTTATTCTGATTTATTTGGATTTGCACAGTGCTGGTGGACAAACCAGTCTTTCAGAGATCATCATATTCAATAGAGTCAACAAAAACAAACTTCCTCATTACAAGTGTGGCTTATACCCTGCCAAATTAGGGTACCTTTGCTGCTGGCAGTAATTATTATTATTAGTTTTTATACTACGCCAGTTCACCACCACAGTGGCCTCAAAGTGTGTAAACCGTGCCTTCAGTCTCTCCCTGGGAACGCAGGCCCCCCGTCTGCTGAAAGGCAGTGACCAGAAAATAGTGGCATGAAAGAGAAGAATGTGTTGTAATAGGAAGTCTCTGCCTGATTAATGATGTGTGTTGCTCCCGATTCTGAAGTAACATAGGACTTTTTTGGGGAGTGGCTGTATTATCGCACGTGGCAATTCCCGCCAGCACCATTTTTAGTATTGGTAATATCTTCATTTGGCAGCAGGTGGGTTTCTTGCCTATGGATTTCCAAAGACCGCAATCAGACGGAGTGGTAAAACTGTAACAATGCTACTGCCTGTTCGTACTGCCACAGCCAGCCTCAATGAAGCTCCAAGTCAACAGAGTTGCAAACTGAAGCTATACATATGGAACATGTGTGCAGCAGAAAATCTAACAGGCAAGGAAAAAACTAGAAACGATCGGCTCCTTCCTCAAACATACTTCAATGCCAGGTGTCAGACTAATCATCCACTGCAGTGTGGCAGCTGCAGAGAGGTTAGCCATCCTGGGAAAGCTCTAGGCGCAAGGCTGTGACAGATAGGCCACCTGGACCCGAGTCCCGCCTATAGGCTCCCTTCAGCACTGTCAGATTGTTTGTGATTCTGGCTGCTGGCGTGAAGTGTTTCATCCATGCTTTTCACTTTACACTGACAGTGTTGGAGACATACGCATACCTGAAGAACGACTGTGGAGGCCCTGCTCTGGGAACTTGGGAAAGAGCAAACTCCGGTCCTCACACGCGAAGGAATGCAAAGCCATGTGAACAATATCGCCTACATTTTCGCTTTAGGCCACGTTAGGTACGCGGGGCACCAGTTCCTGACTTTTCTTGTTCTTTGCCCTCCAGTCAGATTCCTGTGGAGAATGGAGAGACACAGCATGATCCAGGGTGCCACCTTACATCTCAAAGCTGCCGTGACAGCGCTGTTTGACTGAAGCTGTAGTGTTTGGTTCTGTTGCATCCTGTGTGTGCTGTCAGGCGTGTCTCCAATGCTAAAGATGCCTCTGTATTTAAGGGCACATTTCTATAACTAAAATGAATCCTAAAATAAATACAGTGGAATAAATGATAAGCTGGGTGTTGGCGGAAATGTGTCACTCCCTCATATCTGATAGGATTCTTGTCCCCCACTTTCACTTATCCAGTATACAGGAAGCTGCTGTCACTCAAGCTCTGAGCAAACTGAAGCTCACAGAGTCAATAAATGATGTGATCCCGGGTGAACTCTGCAGTCTTGTGCTGAGTGCATAACCCTGTTTGTAGTTGATGTATATAATGGCTCCTTGCAGAGTGGTGCTGCTCCTGCCACCTTGCTTATTTCACTGATCAAGCATCTGTTGAAGAAAGCTACCCTATATCCCAAAGTTCATGGTAACTATCGTCCTCTTAGTATTCTCTCTTCCTCTGGCTGGCATCTTGCTGTAAGAATGGGTAAAACAACCACCAGTTCACCTTGAAGGACACCACCTTCTCTGCTCTTTTCAATCAGGTTTAGGGTTTCAACATGGCACAGAACCTTCCCTGGTGGAGGTTTGTGGACAGGTTGTTGGCCATGGATTATTTTGGGGTGCCATACTTATTGGCGCTCTTGCTCTTTTCTGTGACCTTCGGTACTATTGTCATATTTGTTGGTGGTCGCTTGATGAGACCTGGAGTCAATGAGGTGGTTTTATTGCTTCCAGGGTGTAGGGGCCTCAGAAGTGCTCCTTGGGAGCTATTCGTCATCTTAACCCATATGCATGCGTGGTGTACCCCACGTACTCCCCCACATTGTCCATCTCAGCAAGTGTCTAATCTGCTCACTAGGACTTCTTAGTCCTTCCATGTTATCCTAATTGGTATTTGTGTTGCGCACACCTGCCACAGGTGTGGCATATATTGGCATACCCGGAAAGAGTGGTGTAACTTGGGGCTTCATAGGGAGGGTGTGCCCCTCAAGGATGGCCTGGGAACCAAAAGGGCCCTGGAAATCAAGCGGCCCCATATTACACATTTTCAGCAAGCCCAACCTCTTTCCTGTAAAATATACAAAATAAAACAGGTTACCACACAAGAGGCCCAGGGTGCAGACAGGCCTACCGCCTACCGGGACATCTCCAGAGTTTCCTATAGGTTCTATCTGGTTCTTAATGAAGTGCTCTATTTACAACATTTGTAACACATTTTTTGGTTGTCATTGTCATTTTGAGGGGTCGGATGTGGGTGGGGGCACCAACGATGCTTCCCGCCTGGGGTGCAATCTGGTGTCGGATATCATGACCTTTATACCTTTAGAGAGTGCTTGGCTGGCCTCATGGGAGAAGCTAAGAATAAAATGGTCTGAAGTTTTGGGCAATGACATTTCAGTAGAGGAGTGGGAGCAAATCTGGAAGGTCCCGGTTAAAGCGAAAATTGACTTAAACTTGTGTTATATTCAACAAAGAGTGTTGGGTAAAATTTATTGGACTCCGCTTCGTATGTATGAACTTGGATTGATGGATAATGATGCTTGGTGGGGGTGTCGGAAGGAGAAAGGTTCTGTGTTGCACATGTTGTGGTACTGTGATAGAGTGATGGACTATTGGAAAGATGTGTTGGACAGGATTGATGCAATTTGGACCATCAATTTCCCACGGAGCCCCTTATCTGTACTTTTGCTATCTCCAAGATGCAGGCGCAATATTGCTTATGTGACTAGGAATTGGATTAATAAAAGCTTACTAGTAGCTATTAAACAGGTGTTAAAGGTGTGGAAAACGAGGAAGAAACCTCTTATGGAGGGATGGATATGCGATGATTCTTTCAAGGTATGAGAAAATACTTATTATGTAGACAGCAAAAAGAAACAGTATATGAGAAACTTTGGGGACCTTTCAATGAATTTTATGGAAGTGAATGATTGTATATCAAGGTATGAGTTTTGTTGGACTGTGGGGGGTTGGGATGTGGGAGTGTGTTTTATGTATTGTCCTTTGTCTTGATTTGTCTTGTTGTGTTGTTGCTCTGTGTTGGTTCATGATACTTTAAAGAATCTGAGTTGGTATTTAGTTTTAGTAATGATAGGGAGATTCTTTGCTTTTTTATGGTATTGCATGTATTTTATTTTTTCTTTATATTCTTTTACTGTAACCATTTATTCTTCGGAATCAATGCTTGTTTGTACTATATATTATGTGGAAATAATAAATAAAGTGTTTTAAAAAAAAATAATTTCTAGCTCTGCCTTTGACTTCCCTTTTCAGGTCTGTGCACTATGGGAACTAGCACAAGTATGTCGTCCTTATTATGATTTATATTGCATATTTCTTGCTTTCTTGGTGTCAGTTACCAGTGTTTGGCTGGGTGGTATCCATTTCTCCGCAATGAGTTCAGACTATCCCATTTGTTTCCATGAAATCATTCACTTGATGATAAAACTCACCGACAGAAACATTAGTTGAGGCTCAAGCGACCTCAAAGTGTGTCAGCTCATCTTGTGAAGAGTGGATAATATTGAAACACAAAACTGAACTGGGGTGGGCGGGGACATGCATTATATAGAGCTTGTTAGGAAGCCATTTGACCTAGGAGCCATCTTCTGAGCACAGAAAAAAAGGAGACGATCATGGAGATTTTCAAAGAAAAAGGTTTTTACATTTAGACACGAGCAATGCTTATAATAATGGAAGCATTGACAGAGTATTTAAAACAGTGAACTTCAGCCATGGAACGGGACATTACTTCCCTCTCACTGTATCTTAGCGTGAATTACAGGAGACCCTGGAGACAAGGGGATCCGAGCACCACCACCAGAGGCTACTGGCTGCGGGCCACACAGTCCCACCTGGGGATTAATGGGAACACGACTCCGCGCATGACCTAATAACAACAGAGCAGCCCCGAGCCGAGCTCAGTAAATAGAAATCACAGCCCGCCGGCCCTGAAGCGATGAAGTATCACTCAGGTCCAGAAGCAATAAAGAGCACAGGGAGAAGTTTCATCCTGTGATTGCATCAGGCATGTTGCTCCATATATGCAGGCAGCAGCAGCACCCTGCACCTGGGCCGTGTCTTGGTGCTGCTGCTGCTGCTCACAAGGAATCGGGATGGGATGCATATATGGAACAACATGCCTGAGTCGCCCTCGCCCCAAGCACAGATACTGGGGCTGACAACAACACCAGCAGCCAGCACCAATCCAAGCTATCAGTGCACGCGCACACATAGCCTGAGGGCACATGTGCGCCCATGGGCTTTGCTGACGCCAGCGCCACGGGCCCGGGATGGGGGGGAGGGGATGTGAAAAACAACCAGCAAATGTTGGTAATGGCTAATGTATTAATTGCTCCTGCCCTGCCTGAGGGCAGAGGCTGCAGCTTGAAGCAGTGCTCAGTGCTCACTGCTCCATACGGCATCAAAATCAAGGCCTGGGGGCTGGTGCGTGTGGCCCAGCTTGGCCTGGCTTGCAGCAGGACTCGCACCGCTGCACAGCGCCCCCTAGTGGCTGGCTGACGTGACACAAAGACCGGCCCTGCTTCTATTCTTTAAATCACATCATGCTAAGTTGCACAATGTGCTCCCATATCATGTTCACACAATGTAGGTTGCTACATGTTTGCAGATCTAAGATGTATCACATTAGACCCACAATAACACTAAAAGTAAGCTTTAACAAACGTCAATTAACTATCCTAGATACATGCAAAACCGCAACATTGTAACAATATTGCATCCACTCTTAAAATGAATATGGTGCATGCAACATGAACTTCTCTTTTCTATTGGGATAAAATTGATCTACCCTAACACCAGCAAACTATATATATTATGTAGGTACAATACAATGGGAACCATGAGGGTGAATGCCCTAGAAGAAATCTTGATATACATTACAAAACATGCAAAATAGGTTTAAAACCTGGAACATGTGAAACATTTAAGCTTTTAATAATTTATTGCAATGGACTGAATGGATTACGATTACAACATAGCCTTAATATGAAGCTTTCTTGACCCGTTGCCTCCAGGGGTGACAGATTGCATTAATAATTACACTCATTATTTTTTTGGTTTAAGATTGATGTGCTATTTAATATACAACAGATGAGATAATGATTGCTTGGTTTAATTAATATTATTATTGTATTTGAGTCTGTAAATGATATAATATTATATATTGTGAAACGTAACGAGGTGTGAAAGTTTATTACTTTAATAAATAGTATACAGTATATCCTGTGAAGCGTTTCTAATTGCACTTTGATGGCAGCAGATCTTCTCCTACTGGTGAATCTTGTTTGCCAATTGCGAGAGTTGGGACTTGTTGGCCGCCCTGCTAGTTCATGAAGAGTAGGTCTTCCTACGCCCCTCATCAAAAGACTGTGGAAAAACCTCCCTAATAACATATTTGGATTTTCCCACCACTATCTACCTGATAGAAAACATAATTTCGTGTGTGTTAAACATAAAATAAAACATTAAAAGTAAACATTGAGAAATCACTTTAGTTAAAGGTTGGGAACCCTTAACTGCTTGCAGAGTTGCCAACTGGACCCAGGCTCTGAACAACACTTTTATCCAACCTTGACATTTTCATGAGTTCTCAAGTTTCACGTTCCCATGTTTGGGAAAACCACCCACTTCTGTTTTTTCATTGAATTGTGGGCCTTGTCGTTTTTTCTTTCCTGATTTAAATTTAGGAATAGTTTTAAATACATGTATTCCAAGAAAACACAGGCCAGTCTGGCCTTCTCACACATGGCAGAGAGCTCTGTTTGCATGCTTAAATACTTGCAATCTGAGCTTAAGTATACAACCAGCAAGAATGTGTTATCCTTGGTAAGGACTGTGATTCAGCGGGATTGTTGAATAATAAAAGAATAACTCGGCTGACATCCTCAAGTTTGTAAAATAAGGCAAGCAATACTATCCGTGTATTCGCAAGAAATAAAAACTACAAAGCTGAAAGAAAAGGGATTCTGTTAACTTATCCACAATGCTGGCTGCAGTGGTCGCCCAGCAACCTCGGAAGAGCACACGTTTGTTTCTAAGAACGGAAACCGCCTCAAACATCGAACACGATAAAGGCAGGCGCACGCGTCCCTCCGCAGCGCGTGCAGCACTTCGAGTCCTGCCAGTGAGTCTGCGCAGGCGCACGAGCCACACCTTCTGCACGGCAGGAGCTTGAAACCGTCGAGGCGCCGAAGAGGCGCTGCAGTCTTTAACAGGAGCCGGAGGGAGCAGGTAAGTGTACAAAAGGTGCCACATTTTTGATAATATCTGTTTGACCTGTGGTTTGTCATTAGCACAATGTCTGTACGCATTGTACAGACGCCCTGGTTTAGTTACATTTACCAAATGCAGTATACCTATTTTTTCATAAATGTATGCCTGTAACTTGTGGCTGTTGGGACTAGCCTTTCTGTTCTATGTTTTGACCTGTTCTCTCTAATTTTCAAGGGCTGATTAGGGACCAAAAATGGCCTTGGAAATGTTTTCCAAAGTTCCTCAATATTAAACTGTGCAAGCAATTTCACATTAGCAAATTTGAAAAATATGGGCCCACATAGTCAATTTTAAAGCACATGGGCCTCTATGAGTAGGGCAGTAAGTGGATAAAGTGGCGGTAACGGAATGACTGCCTTTTTTACCACCTGACGAAATATGCTTGCCAGAAAATGATTATTGCCTCTTTACCCCCAAACTCATAATGAAGCCTTTGTCCCTATATAGCAGTGGTATTCAGTGTTTTTATACTGAGCCCTCCCTTGAGTACAAGTATTGTTTCTGATCCCCCATCTCCACCCTGCCTACGCTATAACTGCTTATATTTTCTATCAGAAACAGTCACCATAATGTTATGTTATCTTGCATTTGTATAGCGCTTCCTGCCATAGTTTATGGCTTTGTAGTGCTTTGCCTGTTAGAGAGGCAAAGGAGGAGTATGACAGAACATTCAGTAGGGAGAAGCAAAGTTGGGTATATCGTTGGGATGAGGGTGAGGGATAGATAAGATGCACGGGAAGGATTGAGGAGGATAAGGGTAGAGGAGCTGTGTGTGCAATCGGCCCAAAATTATCGTGGGACACAAACTTATTGAATGGGGCACAGCGCCAAGAGCATCAATAGCTGGAGAGGAGGTGCTCTCTGTGCAAGGGGGTATGTCTGGAAATTACTCCCTGCATTGTGAGCCAGGGTATGTTGAAGCGATGCCCAGGATACCACATGCAGCTTACTTCCATAGAACCCCAACAACATTTGGGAGGGGTGATATGTAGGAAATCAGAATTTGACAGGTTTTCTAAAGCTCCCTGAAAAGCAGGCACTAAAGAAACCTCACCAAGTTTTGGTTTCCTCATTTATGTCACAGTTACCAAAACTCTAAGCTTGTTTGCAAAGTGCTTGTGACCAGACTTTGAGCTTCCCACAGTGTCATAGCGAGTCAATGTATGTAGAAAACCATATCCAAGAAAACACAGCATGCAAAACAACTGCACTTACTACTCTAAGCCACGAACAGCCAGGTTCTATATTATGGGAAAGCTGGAAAGAAATATTCACACATTGAACTGAGGGAGGGATTTCAACGAGGTTTTTCTTGGTTGCAGAAACCAAGTCTAGCCTTCCTGGATGTTCCTGAGTTCTGCTAGGGCCTTTAAGGTAAGGGTTATATTAGTGTGTGAGGCAGGAATCATTTTAAGCTGAGGTTGGGCGTTTATGGGAGTTAATTTTCATAATGCAGCCTTTGACTAGCCTTTGCTCCCTGGGCTGCAGTTACCTTGCACTGTTAACAGAGGGTATCATGCAAATGTTAGGTCAAAGCATGGGTATATGGTCTAATTAATAGATTAGATTTCAGGTCTACCTTCTGTTTTTTGTGTGCGTGTTTAGGGGTTTGCTAAATGATGCCTATGGCTGCTTGAAAAAGCACTTGAAAATTAGACATTTAAGGCAAAACATAATGAAACCAACATAATTTAGCATGACTTCACCAGCTAGTATAAAAGGAAACTGACATCTTATTCTTCCCCCACCCTAAAAAAAGAGTAAATGAGTACATATAGTCTCACTCTGGTAGATTAATTTAGCTCCGGGAAAAGAAAATATGAATCCTATCAGAGTAAGACATTTAAAAACATGTTTCTACAGCTTAAAACATGAAATGATGTGGCATAACATAACACAGTGTAGCATTACACACCTAATTCAGTAAAGCACTTAAAAACACGGCTGGGCATAGATAAAATAGCTTAGTACAGGCACATAGCAAAACATCACGCACAGACCAACACACTCTGTTCCAGACTCACCTGCTGCTGCTCTTAAGTTTCAAGATGAAATGGCTGCTCTTGTAGGCCAAGGCCCTGGATCTTCAAAGGCAAGGGTTTCCACCTGCACACCTTCCTTCACTGTACCTTGGTGCAAATTGCTGTTTCTTTTCATTAAGAGCTTCCATTCCCTCTTTGATTAAGAGGTGTTATCTCTCTTGCCCACAGGGAGGAATATTTGGCTGTTTTTTAATCCCTTTTTTTGGTGTAAATTATTTTATGGGTTTTCAACAGATATCAAACGGAGACTTTAAACACAACCCCGTCCATTCCTCCCTCGCCCTGTTCCCCTCCCCCTTATTGCCCCCATCCCTCCGTCCCCCCTTCAGGCCGATATATGCACCTGTTTGAAAGTGGCAACCTGGCACACTGTCTAATATAGATCAAGTTGAGAACACCACTGAATTCTGTAATCCTTCCTTAGGAAAGCCAGTACTTCCCTCCGGTCTCTGGCAAAGTGAAGTAAGTTATTGTTCATTGTGTATGTAGCCCATTCCAGAGCCACTAGGACCCATACCGTATTGAACCAGTCTTGGAAAGTGGGGATGGCTGCAACCTTCCATCGCTGTGCAATGAGGAGCATCGCTGCTATTCTACGAATTGTTTGTGCTTTCCTGCACCCTCTAAGGTCTCCTTCCGTGACCTCTCTACTCATCCCCAGTAGTATTTACTCCGGGGACTCCCTTGCCCGTTCCCAAAAGACCAGGGCCTTGGACTCCTGTATTCCCCTCCAAAAGGCTAACATTTTCAGGCCCTTCCCCCCCACCATGCACTCTCTAGCAGTCCCGCAAACTCGATTGGTAGATCTAGGGAAGGCGGAGCAGGGTATAGTGCCACTTGAATAATAATTTGTACCAAAATTCCTGAAATTGGGATGCCTTAGCTACCCTTGGTATCAGCCTGCACAGCCTCTCCCACTCCTCCTTCTCCAAGGCACTCTCTACCGTACTCTCTCAACTTTCCATACAGGGCCACTTTGCTCGAGGTGTGGCCTCATCCTGGATTTTATAGTTTCGAAATGAGGCCCTTTGACGCGTCATGCGTTGTGAGGAATTTTTAAAAAGAGGTGAGCTGATGGGTGGGTGCTGCCTTAAGTTCTGGGTTTTGGAGCCAGTGTAGCATCTGAAAATACTGCATCCTCTCCTTCTTTCCACTCCAAAGCATTGTTTGCACTCAGTGAATGTCAGAATCGGGTCCACCTCTGGTAACCTCAGTCCGGACTGTAGACTGGAGTCTCCTTTCACAGGGAGACTTTCCTCCTGAGAGCACAGCTTGCAGAAGGCCAAATGGCCACTGTCAGGCCAGGAGCTCAGGTGAAAAGGCAGGAGCAACAGCAGAGCTAGAAATGGAGGAAAAAGACACAATGTTATAGCAGTGACCCGTAGGTGATCGTATGCTGATTCACAAACCCTTCCCTTAATAAATATCCAACTCCTACCTGTTTTGATGTTGAAGAGGAAGAGGAACCTACTGAGCAAGCTCCTGCCAGTAGCCCAGAGAGCAAGGTATCCCAATGATAGTGGGAAGAAGAGTTCCGGCAAGGTCTGTGCACACCAGAGGCACTTGACCCGTACGGCACAAGGCCGCAATTTAGGTAGAGAGATGGAAGTCAAAAACCCAAAGGGAAGATGGTCAAGGATAATGTCTTTGGGCATAGTCCAGTAATAGTTCCAAAGACTTCCAACACACAACTCCAGGTTGCAGGACAATTACAGGGAAAAGGACGAATCAGGAATCTTCAACGCCAAATGTTTCTGTTTCTAGGAGCAATCCCAGACAGCTGGGAGGTGAGGAAGTAATCCAAAGGAAAAGACAAGTTCTGGAGAAACCAAATGATCTGTCTGAGGGGGTGGAGCGCCAGAAGCAGACATGGATAAAGCACTATTCAATGAGGAACCAGGAGATCAGTCCAAAGGGGTGGAGCGCCAAACACAGAAAGCATTAGGCAATAGTAAGGTCTGGGTAGAACAGATATGCCAGAGAATTCAGGAAACCAAGCAGAGACACAAGGCAACCACAATAAGCTGCTTGCCGGGCGGTACGCTACAGTTAAGGAGCACCGTCCAGTGAGTTAGAAAACTTATGTAGAGGCGACTTCCAGGTAGCGTTCGTGAATGAACCATGTGACCTTTCATGTGGGAGAAGCCACGATGAGGGAGTTGTAGTGTGCAGTGGCAGCAAGCCGCTCGCCGTCCCAAACACCACAGCAGGTGCCACTATCTGGGTAATGCAGCATAGGGAGAGAAGGACGCCGCGGAGGGGGGACAGCCTGTGACAGTGAAGGGCCTGATGGTAGGGCCCTGGAACATATCCTGTAGCCTGTGGTACACCCCTTCCACCCAGTGTGCGAATGCCCAAGATTCTGATCCTGGTGAGAACTCTGGATTATTATAGTTGGGGTGAATGCGCATGGGAAGGTTGTAATCCCATACAACCTTCCAGTCATAATCCCATACAATCCCACCAGCATATCCCATGTGGTAATTGTAATTGGTTGTTTATAACGCACTTAATAACCAGAGGTTTCTAAGCACGGAGCTGTGAATCAAACCTGTGTTGTTCTGTGTCGTCTTGCTTCCAAGGCGAGCGGATTGCCCCTGAGCTATCCTCCCTGCCCTGTGTCTGCCACTAATCTTGTTATGACATTCAAGTACATGTGCTGCGGTCTGTGATGGTGCGGGAACCACAATACCTCCCTCAAGTCGTGTCTCCCCACCGCCTGATCCATTGCCACCCACTGCTTTGCCTTGGGTCCCAAAAACCATTTCCATATGATACTTAGTTGTGATGCCTCGTATAGTATAGCCGCAAATTGGGGCGCGCCATCCCTCCCTCCCGTCTTGGGGACGTCGGCAGGGAATCGACTAAACCTTGACCTCTTGCCTTCCCAGATAAAGTGACCTATCATTTTGCCTAATTCACTGAAGAAGTTATTCTGGACCGCTACTGGGATGGCCTGGAAGAGAGAAAGTAGCCGGCAGAGCGTTACCTTTTTTACCGCTGCCATTCTGCCCTAAGGGTCTTCTAATTTTGGAGATCTGCTTTAATAGACACCAGTATGGGTGGGTAATTTGCTGCATACCATCCTGTGAGTAGGGGGGTCATCCAAATTCCCAAGTGCTTGATCCCCCAGTGATTAATATGAAGAGTGAAGAGGCTTTCAACTCTGCCACTTCCCTCCCTTTTAGCGAGAGATTAATTAATTCCGAGTTGGTTATATTGATCTTGAGACCCAAAACCACCCCAAATTCCGATGGTATGTCCCTACACGCACTCAACAACCCTCCCGGCCTCGTAAGTGGGAGCAGCATATCGTACTCGAAAGGGGCTACTTTGGGTTGGGTGCCGCCAAAAGGGATACCATGCACCTCGCCAGATTCGCGCAGGGCCTGAAGAAGTGGCACCAGATATACTGCATACAACAGGGGGGCACAAGGGGCACCCCTGCTGGATTCCCCTGTGTAGGTGAATTGCCCGGGACAGAGACCCATTAATGAGGAGCTGTACCGAGGGTGTGTTGTAGTTGGCTTAAACCATTTGTAGAAGTCCCCTCACAGCCCCATTATCTGCATCACTTTGAACAGGAAGAGCCACTGCACACAGTCAAAGGCCTTCTCAGCGTCCAGTGACAGGAGGATCGAGGGAGTTGAGGTTCTATGTGTTTTCTCTATCAGGTGTGCCACGTGCCTGAAATTGTCAAACGTCTGCCGCGGATGTACGAATCCCACCGGGTCAGGGTGAATCAGACTTGGGTCCACGTTTATCAGTGCTATTGGACTATATGCAGTGCACCCAGTGTGATCCTTGTTGGGTTTAGGAAGGAGGTTGAATTTCTCCTCCATGAACAGTGAGATTCTACCTGTTCCCCAGAAGTAGTTGAATAAACTCGTTAAGTGCAGGTCCAAGACTCTCGTGAATGCCTTATAATATGCCGCTGTAAAGCCATCTGGGCTGGGATCTTTATTGGGGGGGAAGGGATGCTATGACCTTCCGTACTTCTTCAACTGTGATCTCCTGCCCTAACTCTTCCCCAGCCTCCGCTCCCACCCAGGGCAAGCAGATCCTATCTAAGAAATCTGTCAGTGACTGGCTTGCAGAGCTTTGGAACGTGTACAAACCTGCATAATAGATGGCAAAGCATTCCTGAATTTCCCCTGTGAGAGAGTGACCGATCCCCTGATCATCTGTTATAGCACTGATGATTTTGTTGCCCGCTGCTCCCCTCAGAAGCCGTGCCAGAAGCGCATCTGTCATATTGGCCTTCGCATAGTACCGCTACCTGACAAATAGCAATAATTGCTCTGCCATTTTAGTCCTGAGAATGTTGAGCTGGCCCACCGAATGCTGATAGTCGTTCATTGTCCTCCTTGAAGGGCCCACTTCGACTTCCTGGTCGCCTCCACCTCAGCCTCCAGCTGGGAATCAAGCAGCCTCACCTGCCTTTCCCTCTGAGCCTTCGCGGCTGTACATTTTTCCCCTGATAGTAGCTTTAAATGCATGCCAATGGATGCTCGTTGACCTCGACCATTTCCAAGAGGGGGGCCGATACCCTCACATTATCAATGCAGGACTGAATTCCATGTATTTTGGAGAAGAAAGTAAAACCCTCCATGTTTCCCCTCAGCCCCCTCACAATGTCCCACAGTCCCAGCGATTCAAACCTATTCCGCAGTGAAGCTGAAGCCACCCACCCCCATAAGCACAGTTCCCTGAACTTCTGTCCAGTTACCTGGACCAGGCGAGTCGCCAATTAGGATTATGTGACCTTTCGTGAACCCATCCAGTGTGTTCAGTAGCTCCTTAAAGCAGGACTCCTGTCCTGAATTAGACGCATATATAGAGTGTATGCGACATCCCATGTATTCCCCCACTACTATTACAAATCTGCCCCCTTTATCTGCGTTGAAGTCTTTTACCCTGAGGTCCATCCTGTTCTGAATAGCCAATGCCACCCCACTTTTCTTAGTCTGGCTGGAAGCATGACAAATTCAAGAGTAGCCCTGCAGCTTGAGTCATGCCTGATCTTTCCTCAAGATATGGGTTTCCTGTTGGGGAAGTACATCTGGGCCTGCTTTCCTAGTGAGCTGCTCTAGTTATTTCCTCTTTAGTGGGGAGTTGAGCTTACTTACATTATGTGTTGACCATTTGAATTGTTATGTTTCTTTTGTGCCCATTCCATTCCTCACTCCCTGGTGCTGACTGCTCTCCCCCGGCCCAAAGTCCTCCTCCCCTGCCCCCATACCCTTTCCCATGCTTTTCCTCTTTACCCTGCTTGACTATCAACCCGTGCTCCACCCCCTCCAGCCCGGGCCCCCAACCACGGGTGCCCCCTCTCCCATTCCCTAACTGATCCCGCCCCTGGTCATCCCACCCCCCCAACTTCGGTAATCCCTCTTACTACCTCCCCTCCCCCCGCTACCTCCCCCAGGAATCTCCACCCTAACTGAAACCAAGATGGAGCGTCTTCATGCGCTTCCCCAGACCTATTTCTTGCGAACATGTTCTAACACCCCTGGAATGTATCTGTTTTTGTGAGACTCTTCCCTCGCTGCTAGCCATCCACTGATGTGCCCCCCTCTCCTCCCTCCTATCTTTGAGTTCAGGCCCCTTAAGGTGGCTTTTTTCCGATGCCGCTCTCCTGTTGTTGCCCATTCCCATGGTCGGGGCCTTGTACGATTCGCCTGCTGGGGAGGGTGGTCATCCTGAAGGCTCTTGTTTGCATCCAACTGCAAGAGGCCAATCCCCTCTTGGGTCGATGTGATTTGCTTTTGGCCCCCCTCCTATTCAAACACCAGTCTAGTAGCGGATGCCCCTGTCGGCCATCTCCCTTGGAATAGGGAGAGCTCTTTCGCTTTTGCCACCCGTAGGACTGTTTCTTTCTAAGCAAAGGCCGCAAAACGTCCCTCGGCCTGCCGCCGGCACCCTTTGCCCTTCAACCTGCTCTGTGGATCCTGTCTAACTCAATTTTCTCCAGACTCACAGATCCCAGGATGTCTGCAAAAATCCTCCAGACCTCCCCCTTCAAGTCCTTATCTGTGACTGTTTCCGGGAAGTTCTTTATCCTTATGTTGATCCGCCTAGATCTAGTCTCCATATCTTCCATCTGCAATTCAGAATTTTTGCGTGGCCTCATTAAGTCGCTCTATGGCCTCAATGTTTGCCGTGGTATCCTTGTCCACCTCCTGAAGGCCCCTTTCAAGGAGGTCCGTCATTGTCCTCGGTTGGCTGACCTCCAGGGCCGTGGTAAGGTCCGTCCTCATTAATTGAAATTGGTCCTGGAAGTCCTTCGTGACCGATGTTTGGAGGGTCAGTATGTCCATATGGCGGTCCTTTCGTGATAAGGGCTCCACTGCTCCAGGTCCCACAGAGTCCCTGTGTTCTGCCATGTCTCAGGCCTCGTTCGCTGTTCCCCTGACCTCACTCGGCATTGCCCATAGGGTAGAGATACCTGCCTCAAGGCCCTCGCCTTTGCCTTTGACATCTGCCCCACTTTCCTGAGGTCATGGCCTCTGCAGTTTGTCCACGGTGGGCGGGCCCCTGGGGAGCAGCTGTGCATCCCCATTGCTGCAGGTACTTGTTGGCAGGTTAATCGTTCTTGTCTCAAGGCTCACCATGGGGGGGGTGCCCTCCGATCTGTCCAGCTGGGGGCCATTCCTCTCACTCCCCTGGCCCATCCAGGCACCTTCACCCTCCTAGTTTCGCTAGTTTGTCTCTCCTTATAATGCCCTACAGGCGCACTGTGACTCCCGCGGCTGATAAGTGAGATTGTCTGGGCCCCCTTTCCCAGAGGGGGCTCCCTTCCCCCCTTGGGGAACTCCAGGCTGGGGGCACTCCTCCCCCGCTACCGCTTCCTCACCTCAAGATTACTGGGGCCCAATGTTAGCACCTACAGTCATGCTCCTCTGCCCTAGGCGCCTGAACTCTGCTCCCAAACTGCACTGTGGTGACTGCGTCACGCCTTTCGCCCACAGCACAGGGCACCTCGGGCGGCTGTGCTCTGGTATCCTTCCAGGGGCCTCGGTTCCTCCCCTGGACTCCTGGCAAAGGTTTTGCTAATCAGTGTCCTTTCCCCCTGGTCCGCTGCTATGTCGGCAGGTGCCTCTTGTTTCCCAAGGCCTGCGCCTCCTTTGTGGCTCTTACTTCGGGTTGCCGTCCTCTCCCCCAGGGCGCCTGCACACCTATGTGTCCTCGGGGTGTGCTCACCAAGTTGTTGCTCTGAGTCCCCTGCGGGGGAACACTCCCTTCACTTGCCTTGGGAGCTCTGCTAGGGCAGCCTCCTCCGGTTCTCTGAGAACCAGAGACGCAGTCTCCCTCTAATCCAGCAGGGGTGATGCACAGGGAGCTTGTTCGCTCCCTCAGATGTTTATTGGCAAGCTGCTTCGCACCGCTGCTGCCCGGGGTGCTGATGGCCAACCTTACAGTGCTCCCACATCCTCCAGGCCCCCTGGGCCGATGCTAGTGCTGGGCGCGCACACCTTCAGGGGCACTGTTTTTTTTTTAAATAACATTTTTATTGGTTTTTACAACAAAAATAAAACACAACCAACACACCTGACAGTTTCGGTTATTTGCTTCATAGCTTAGATTTACATGTTGTTTATTACTGTCTTCCCCCTACCCCCCTTTAACTCGAGCTTCCAACTCAGGTTCACAAGTTCCCATTCTCTGGGAGCTAATCCGCATCATCGTTCTCGGACGTGCCATAGTCACTGGATTCAGCTAGGGAGGATCCCGACAGTGTAGCTACCATTTGTCTCCATGCTATCAGGGGTCCCACTTCACCCCCCCCCCCTGCTAGCCACCTCATACCATGCTATTGTCTCGTCGTTTGCCCATTTCAGGAGATCATTTCACCACACCTCTAGTCTGGGTCTGTGAGCAGTTTTCCATCCCATGGCTATTCTCCTTTTGGCCAGAATGTAGGCCAGGTCCTTGAGTTTGCTAACATGCTTTAAATTGCAAGGTCTAGTAAATCCCCCCATCATGCATGCCCATATCGATTCCACATCCAGCTTTATTCACTTCTCCAATAGTTGGAGACTAACTTCCTCCCAGAATTTTCCCACCTCCGGGCACATCCAGAACATATGAATTATTTCGGCTTCCACCTCCCCTCACTTGGGGCATTTCTTTGCATCTTTGCCCCCAAACTTGGCGATCCTGCTAGGGGTCATGTATGCCCTGTGGGTGATATATAGCTGAATCTGCTGCAGCCTGGCGTTCCTGGACACTTTTTTATGGTATCTCTGGGCCCTTTCCCACTGTCCATATTGCATGAGTTCTCCCGCTTCCTCTTCCCACTCTCGTCTCAGTTGGTGCAACTCCTTACCCACTCTGGACATCACTATTTCATAGATCCGGGATATTTTGTGCCCTCCCTCCGAGATATCATACATCGTTTCTATGGCAATGTCAGGTTGTTCTGTTAGTGCCACCTCGGACCACGTCTCCCTTATCCGCTTGATTATTCTAGTATATGTAATATATTGTCCACTGTGTACCCCTGTTTCATCCACTAACATTTGAAAGTCCAGTGCCTTCCCCTCTTGCCATATGTCTCCCAGGGTCGCCAGGCCTACCGGTTCCCAGTATTTCCGGATCACTTTCCTCAGTTGCTCGTCCCCACCACAAAGCGCTGCAAGTGGAACCTGCGGGGAGGTTGGGGCTGGGTTCCTCACAGCTCGACACGCCTTGCGCCGTACCTCCAGCCCAACTCCAGCAATCCCGAGCATGCCTGCAATTCCGGTTTGGGTAGCCATATCAATTCTTTTAGAAAGTATGGGTCGCATTCACCCCTTAGCAGTCTAGATTCTGCAGTTTCATCTTCCGACAGCCACCTAGCAACATACTGTAGCTGTCCTGACAAGTGGTATATTTCAAAATTCGGCAGGTTTATGCCCCCTCTACCGTACGTGTTCTGTAATTTCCATAGGGCCATTCTGTTTCTGGAGTTATGCCATAAGAATCCCCTACATAAGCTCTGGAGTTTGGTAAAGAAGCGTTTGGGCAACATGTATGGAATATTTGCAAAAAAGTGTAGTAGTCTAGGCAGGACCACCATTTTGAGCAAGGCTGCCCTCCCCACCATGGCTAGGGGGAGTTTTTCCCAGAACCCCATGCTATTTCTAATACCATCCACTGCTCTCTCTGTTTTTTTTTAATGCTCATCTATGATCTGGGGTTATATTTTAATCCCCAGGTATCTAAATGTTTTAGTTTGCCAGAATATTTGTAAATTGGTAAGTTTTCCTGTGGGACTCCTGTGTACCTCCCCAGGGGGCACATGCATGACTTTTTGGGGTTTACTGTTATGCCCGAGAAAGTCGCATAGTGCACCATCACCTCTAAGACGTATTGTGGGTTTTCCTCCGGGAAGCGCAAGTATAGCAGCATATCGTCTGCATACAATGATATCAATTGCCGTCCCCCTCTGGTGTGGATTCCTATTTCTTCATACTGCTGTCTTAGACAGATCGGCATCAGGGACCATGGGCAGCCCTGTCTTGTGCCTCGGCTAAGTTGCCATTTATCTGAAATAATTGCTCCCGTTTTGACCCTAGCTATTTATTTATTTATTTATTTGCATTTGTAAAGCGCTCGAGCAGCCCGCAGGCATTGAGGCGCTGTTGCAGAGATTGTCTTATATGCACATATTTGTCTTGGTTACGCAGAGATAGTAGGCTCTTGGTTACATTGAGCTTAATAAAGAAGCTTTTGGTTACATTGAGCTTAGTAAACAGTGTTGTATTAGTAACAAGAGGAGAAATCGGTAAAGGAGAGTGCACTAGCTTGTGGTAGTGCAGTGCAGCAGTCAGGTGATCTAGGGAGGGCATAGATGAACAGCAGGGTTTTGATTAGTTTCCTGAATGCCAGGTGAGATACAGAATTCCTAGCGTGAGGAGAGAGGGCATTCCAGTGTGTTGCTGCCAGAACTGGAAAGCTGGATCCTCCTGCTCGCGCTCTCTTTGTTTTAGGAACAGATATCCTGTTCGCATAGGCTGATCTGGTGGGTCTCATAGGTTCTTGCTTAGTAACCCTTTGCACCAGGTATTGGGGTGCCTGGTTGTGGATGCATTTGTGTGTTATGGCGAGGGCTTTGAAAGCTATCCTCTACTTGATGGGGTGCCAGTGGGCTTGTTTTCTTGTGTCTGAAATGTGTTCCCTTTTGGAGATGCCAGTGGCTGCCCTAAGGGCGTTATTCTGGACTGTCTGTAGTTTGGAGAGGTTTTTATTGGAGGTTCCTAGGAAGAGGGCATTACAGTAGTCTAATCTTGATCCGATTATTGCTCTTGCAATGGTAAGACAGTTGGGCTTCGAGAGATATGGTCTAATGGCATTGATGAGTTTGGAGTGATATGCAGAGGTTGAGGAAATGGCATTCACTTGTCTGTTCATGGAGAGGTCAGAGTCGAGGTAGACGTCTAGGGTTTTTACAGTTTGCAGTACTGGGATTGACGAGTGGCCAATGGTAAAGGAGCTGTACTGTATATCCAACTTCTCAAGTGTGGCTTGTGAACGGATTATCAGAAACTCGGTTTTATCCCCATTGAGGCATAACCAATGTTCTGCCATCCACGTTTGAATTGTGGAGTAGGTTGACTCAAGGGTGCCCTTATCAGCTTCGTAATCACCTGTGAGGGGAATGAGGACCTGTGTGTCATCAGCATAGTTGGTATACATGATGCCCAAGGCGTCCAGGATCTGGAACAGTGGCCTGGTGAACAGGCTATATAGAGTGGGTGAAATGCAGGATCCTTGAGGGTGTAGGGGAGGACTGGTCCAAGAGACCCCCCTTGCCTACATCCTCTCCCCAGGTGAGGGCTATGACTCATTGGGCGTCCCCTCATGCCACCCGGGCCCAGGTGGTGGAGGGTTCACCTGCTGAACACATTGCCCACACATATTGAATTTAGCTAGGCCTCAGAAATCATTTTGGTCTGACAAAGATGGTGTGAGCTCAGCGCACTGTAGCGCGGCCCCCACCCTTGGAGAGTTTCAATTATCCCTGTTGCCGCAGCACCCTGGCAGATCTGCTGTGAGCCCGTTCCCACGAACAAGACGGACATGAGCTAGCATAAAATACTAACACTGTAACATTTCACCTTCCGCAGTACATCGCTGCGCCCAGCACGACCCGGTCAGCAAGGCCTGGGTGATGGGAAGAACTGTAAAATGGTCATCCGATGAAAGCAGAAAAATACCCACATACGAATGTCAAAAACTACTCGTAATACGCGTAGTTTCACCCCAATTACTCCTACTAAAGAAATATGTAAAGATGTGTAATTATTGTAGAAATGCATGTTTATATGACATTAGCAATGAAGGATCCACACTCCTGCAGGTGTGCACAAATGATGACAAGCATTACGGGGGACAAGTCTTTATATGTATCATTAAAAACGTACACCCTGCAGCCCCGCGCCATAACTGAACTAATGCTGCTAGAGTGCAGGGGAGAATGAATGCAACTATACATAAGGCTCGTGTGAAAGACGCGTGCAAATGCGCCAGTCATGTGTGTATATCTAAGCCCTTATATGCCATTACCGCCACGCACGGTGGCGGGTCTCGATCCTTATGCTCCCCGAACCACATACTACCTCATCCAATGTAAATGTAGATGCATATAACTAAATGCTGTAGTTGTTAAAATGTAATGTATTAGTAAAGTGCTCAGATTGGCTATATACGAGAGACATGTAGTTAAGTTGAAATGTATGCTTTCAAGCGATCCAAATGAGTATTAGAAGAATGTTTAAATGTTTATGATGTTCTCACCTAAAGTCGGCAACACACGAGAAAAATACCTTTGTGAATATGCGCAAGGCCATTTCCCCTCCCACCCTGCGAAGTCTGCCAAACCAGAGAGCTGAGGCCTGCGCCGCGCTGCTCCACCTCCCCCAACTAGGCTGGAGCCGCTTCAAAGATTTGTAGTCCCCTCTGCAGCACCCAAGGCCGCGGCCTGCCACCTGCATTATTTACAACCCAGCAGTAAACCTCCGCTTGAATACACAGATCCAAAGGCGCCCCTCTTAAACCCCACAACCCACCGGATCACCTTAGTCTTATGACCCTGTGCAACGAAGACACCCAATACTGAGGCAACATACAGCGGCCCATTCATAATGACTTCTAACGAGGCAGAAAGACATGTACCGCCCGTCCCATGCACAGAGACTTAGCCCCTCGACCTATGGTACCGGTCAACAGGACGCTGGTAACCATCCACTGATGAATCACTATCAAACCCCTCCCAAGGTGCATTCCTCCTGTGTTGCATTAACCTGTAGAATAACCTATTGATAGATTTATTAAAGAAGATAATATTGCAATGACTGAATGACTGCGGTGGGCATGGCATAGGGCAAATAAGTCAGGAAAAGACATTCGTCTCTGACACAGGCCACAATGGCACAACAACACCGCCCTGATGAACTCAGCCGACCTGCCAGGCCCAGCCCAACCCACGAGGCTGGCCAGTGACGTCCTCCAGCCAAGGCCAACCACATCGCAGCAGCACCTATAGCTAGTCATCGCCACCCAATCCCATTGAACCTGTGCCCCCTATAGTATGTAGGTTCTTATGACGTTTTCTGTAAATATATACGCCTGTCTTTGCTATTGTCAGACAGAGCGCTCTCGGAGTTTGCAGAGTTCTTTGCATGCCCTATTCTGATTGATAAACTCCCATTTACGCTCACCCGCACTCTGTCTTGGCCTTATTCCCATCCTGGGAGAGTCCTTCATTGTCTCTTATTGCGGGGAGGATCGTGCTGGTTGGGGACGCTTGCCTTCAGTGGTGACCCCGAAAGCGTGATTTTTATTATTATTTCCTAAACCTATACCTACCGTCCCCTTTTGGCACGAGAATCTCCGGTCGAAAAGGGATACGCACGGTGGGCCGGCTCCAGAAGGCTGCCCGCCAACGGCGACCGGTACACTAAGAAGTGCGCACTCAACAGACAGAGGGTACGGGATACCGGTTGAAAAATCCCCTTTGAGTACTGCTCGCCGGAGCCGGGGCTGACTGTTGAGCGGACGGCGACACTGCCTGGACGGACCCAGTTTCGGAGACTATCGGTTCAAGACGGGCACGTGAGTATTGAGTGCGAGCGATCCTAAAGGGAGTGGAGGAGAAAATTTAGGACAGGGAACGAGGAGGGGTAGACAAAAAGAGGGGGGGCGCGCAGGTCTACTAAGGACTATCTTAGACTTTCTTTGCTCTTTTCTTTGCATATGGCCATTAGGATTAAGAGGTGAATAAGAGATAAAAGTGACGGGAACCTAGCTCCGAAAGGGGGTGGAAGGCGGCGCCGCATAGTGCTATCTTGACTAGTACTGGGAATATATGAAGAAGTGATAAAAGTGTCTGGCAAAGGGGGACACGGAGAATATATTAGTGACTGCTACTCTTTCCATTCTTTTCTTTAGGGTTGGGGGGAAAAAACAAAAGTGAGATTAGTCCGAAACCATAGAGTTAAACTAAGAGACAGAGAGTCCTACTGTAAGAGTGAAGATCAAACCTGTAAACATATATATATATATCTGAACAAGACGACAGGGACAGCCGGCCAGGGAGGAAAGGGAGGGCAAATTGAATTGCGCATAGAGTGTTACAGAGAGGTGTGTGCACATTGTATGCGTCAGGTGATAATTTGGTGTTGCGGGTGTGTATAAATTGTCATAAATGTATAGCCATTGAGTGGTCATGGTACGTGTGGCCGGATAAAGTTTCTTGAAGAAGAAAAAAAAAAAAGACAAGGTGAAGTGAGCGTGTGCGTTTCTGATTTCCGGGTTAATATTGTCAAAATCACTGATGGTTTGCTCTTGTACGTGCCCCCCAAGGAGAATAGAATAGAGACTGTGTACAGCCATTTTTGTATTGTGCAGGCAGGGGGAAGAGTACAAAGAAGCCCATTATTGAATGTGAAGTGGAAGACGAAAACTCATAGTGGTAATACGTTTACATTGTAATTGTAGACGCACAGAGACACACAAGGACTAGGAAGGCACAAAGATGGGGGCCGAAACACCCTTATCACATATTTGTAAGAACCTACCAGGGCACGTGGAGTGAATTAAGAAATATCATGACCAATGGATAACAGAGCTGAAGGGAGAGAAGGGAGAGGGGTTACCCCAGATATGGCCCGAGGGGGGGTCATTTGATAAAAGTGTTCTGGATATGGTGGCCACATGTATTTGTTTGAAATACAAGGGGAAGCAGTTGCACAATAGGAGGGAAATATTAGATCTCTGGAGGTTATTTGAAGAGATACCACCGCCTAAAGCACCAGCATTAAATCCTGACCTACCATCCACCACTGACAATCCACTGATGATACAGAGAGATGCTAAAGAATTGTCAAATGGAGAACCCCCAATAGAGGTAATACGCTTATACCCGATATTAAACAAGCCTGTGCACGCAGAAGGGTACAGTGACCCCACTTATGTGCCTCCCCCGACAACTACTACACCCCACCGGCCAACGGCACCCCCGCCATATGAAAGTACAAGGGAGCGAGCCCAGGCAAGTACACAAAGGGTGGACATAGAAAAGCTAACAGATGATTTACAATCAAGACTCTCAATAGTGAAAGATGAGCTCTCAAGGATAAAAGACATATGTGAACAAACAGCACTTAATGCAGCGAGATCAGGGCGCACGTCTAGAGCGCCAAGTGAGAATAGAACACTTGAAGACGGGTGGAAAAAAGGTGAGATACTGTTCAGAATTGAGGAAGAACCAACAGGAATAATTGAAGTAGGGACACGAGAGGGAGGTCTTGATAATGAAGAAAGGCCTATAGGGGATAGAGAGGAACTGCTATGTGATATAAGAGACGATTTGGAAGAAAGCGACAGGTTGAGTATGGCAATGGGAGGGGGAAGTGAAGGGGTGGACGGTGCATGTTCAATAAGAACACTGGATGATGAGTGGACAGGGCGATTAAGAAACAGGGTGGGGAAAATGGCATCATTGGGAACAACAGGAGTGAAGACGGGAACAGATACAGCGGTGAAAGGAAAATTACAGCTCCCGCTGATAGATAGGGGAGGAGGGAGGCCGAATTACATCCCATGGGCTCAGATGGACAAGGCTAATTTATTGAAGTTATTGCCCCCGTTGTCGGGAGGGGCGAGCAAGTGGATATGTGCTTTTGAGAAACACACTGCCGGGGTACCCCTAGCAATAGGGAATGTGAAGAGCTTGCTTGTATCAGCAGTGGGGGATCAGGCTGATAGAGTATGGGTCAAGGCTGGTTTCCCGGGAGTAACATTAGACTGCGATCGCCATGATGGGGCCTCCTTTAACACAGTGCGTGCAAGGGTGTGGGATGCCTTGAGGGAAACGTTTTCAGACACACCAGACCTACAGTCAGTAATGCAGTGTACAATGAATGACGGGGAAGATGCTATGGATTACATTTTTCGGGTCCAAGAGATGTGGAGAGCAGAAACAGGCACGCCATGGTATCAATCGACATCTTTATTTTACTTCATTATAAAAAGGGGGCTCCCAAAAGAGGTGCAAAAAGCACTCGACAAAATAGCAGGTATTGAAGCAAAAGGATGGCCAGAAATTCAGAGCATAATAGTACACCACTGTAAGAGGATCAAAGAAAGGGAGAAAGAGGTGGCGCAGAAAAGATTGGCAGACGAAGCGAAACTAGTGCAGACAAAGTTGGTGAAGGTCGCAGCAGCAGTAGCCGCGCTCCCACACAACAGGGAGGGAGATGAAGAGGAGGAGGGTCTGGTAGCAATACAAGGAAGGATGGCAACTAATTGGGCTGGAGCAGGACAGCGGCAGTGGAACGAGCAGGAGCAAGGCGGAGGACCGCAGTGGCAAGAGTGGACCCCTCGAGGGGGACGAGGTGGGTACAGGGGCCGAAGAGGAGGTGGACCAGGGTATGGAGGAATGGGAGGAAATGGATGGCAGGGACCTAGAGGTGCGCAAGGGAGTTGTTGGAACTGTGGAAGATGGGGACATTACTCTAGGGAATGCAGAAGTAGACCCAACAACGGGTTCCAAGAGACAGAACATTATGGCCATCTCCATCCGGGGAGCCCATATGGTCTCCCAATGGAACAACAACAACAAAGAAACCTAGGCCAGGGGCACAATGAGCAACAACAGGGGCATCAGTATAGAACACAGAACCACCCACAAAACAATGACAATATGCAGTACACGCCAGGCAACCCTTTTGCGACAACAGCAAACGGGGCCCCCGCACCAGCCCCCTACAGTGGCGTGTCAGTGGTTTCAGGGAGCGTTTTTAATCAGGGGGGGGAAATGAGACACCCCGCATAGGACAGCCCACAGAGAACACTTGTGTGTCCAGTTCTATCTACCACCTACAATGCATCAGAGGAACCATTGGTGGGGGCTCAGATAGGAGACAAGCAGTTCATATTCATGGTGGAATCGGGAGCGGAGAAATCATGCATTAGAGAGGGCCGGTTCCCGTTATCTAACCGGAAGTTAGAGACGCAGGGGTTCTCTGGGGCTGTAATTGAAGTTCCTTACACAGAAGCATTGGATGTAACAGTGGGGGGCAAAACGGTAAAGACACCCTTACTGTATTATGAACACTCACCAATAAATTTACTAGGGAGGGATCTCCTGAGCAAACTCAACATGACCATATCATTCACTGAGAGAGGTATAGTGTGTTCAACACCCGGAATATGCCCACTACGCGTAATGTTGGTAGTACAGGCGCACACAACCACACAAGAAATACGAGGTTTGCCGGAAAACGAGGAAATGTTTATTGAGGGACTAAAGACATTGGCCCTCATAGTTCCAGAGTTGAGAAGGATGGATTGGAGGATTCCAGCAGAGTTCCTCTTCCGCCCAATAGTGTGCCCTGACACAGCACCAGGATCAGTGGTATCATTAGATTTGCATGCTGTACAGATATCAGCAAAAAGAATTTCTGTGATTGGAATAGATATGGAAGGGTGTGAGTGGCGTACAGTATTGTGTACAAATGCCAATATCGCCCTAAGAGACTTAACAAATGAGGATCTCTTCTCAGATGCAGAGGGGGATGGTGAAATAGTAATGGAAATAGCGATGCCCTGTGACATTTTGGTTCAGGCCAGGGAAATCCCTGTTCAGCTGATGGCAGTGGTAGGAGCACCACCGTCATTCTTCGATGATGACATGAGGCTCGTACCAAATAATTTGTGGACAACAGGCCCCCATGATGTAGGGCTGTTGCATGGAGTACAACCTGTGATAATTAAACTAAAACAGGGAGCAATTCTACCCCGAGTAAAACAGTATCCATTGTCCCGTGAAGCTGAAGAAGGGATAAAAGAGACAATAAATGCACTGCTATCACAAAGGATCATAGTGCCCTCAAATTCACCATGTAACACATGCATTTACCCAATCAAGAAAGCAAAGGGAGGGTCTTGGAGGATGATACAAGATTTACGCCCCTTAAATGATGTAATTCAGAAAGAGTTCCCCTTGGTCCCGAACCCTGCATCAATACTATGTAGCATCCCAAAACAGGCATCACATTTCACGGTGGTTGACTTGAAAAACGCATTTTTCTCCATCCCTCTGGCTGAAGAAAGTAGGTACTTGACAGCATTCACACTAGGGGGAAAGAGATATGAACATTGCAGATTACCACAGGGATACTGCGAGAGTCCGAGCATATTCAACCGCATATTGCATGAAGACCTAGGGAACTTATCAGTTGAGAGCACCATAATTCAGTACGTAGACGATTTACTCATCTGTGCACAAAGCGAAGAGAGATGCAGAAAAGATTCAATAACACTCCTGACTTTATTGGCCAATAAGGGGTACAAAGTGGACAAGGGAAAGCTACAGTACTGTCTGACAGAGGTTCTATACCTGGGACAGCTAATATCAAAAGATGGGAAAAGAATAATCCCCGACAGGGTAGAAGCAATAAGATCAGTAGGAGAACCCACAACAGTAAAAGACATGCAAAAATTTCTGGGGATGTGCAACTACTGCCGAGCATGGATATTAGATTATGCGGCATACACCAGACCCCTACTACAAGCACTCAAGGAGGCCCAACAGGAGAACAAGAAACTAGAATGGACGGAGGAGATGAGCGCCTCCTTTAAAGCATTAAAAGATCTAATTTCAAGCGCTCCAGTACTAGCAAATCCTGATTATGGACAAGAATTTTACCTGTTCTCACACTGCAAGGGAACACTAATGACAGCTGTATTGACACAGAAGACGTCCTTAGGACACAAGCCTTTGGATTACTATAGTGGCACTCTAGATGCTGTGATGCAAGGACATTTCGCGTGCGAGCAATCACTCGCTGCAGCCGCGTTCGCAATTGAGAAAAGTGCCACAATAGTAATGGGATGCCCCATGACATTGTTTGTGGAACATTCTTTATTTGCAATACTTGAGAGGTCAAAAAGCACACTGACAACACAGCGGGCGACCGCTTATGAGATAATATTGTCCAGCGCCAATATCCATGTGGTGAGATGCAAGACAGTAAACCCAGCAACCTTTATTACAGAAGCATGCACCCTAGAGGACATGCAAGAACACGATTGTGCAACGCACAGAGGAGAAAGAGGGGAGGACACAGTGGTGTGTGAGAATGCTCTGAGCGAGGGGGAAGTGTACTTCGTAGACGGGTCAGCATCAATTGACATGGACACGGGAGAGAAACATGTGGGTATGGCAGTGGTAAGATTAGAAGAAGGTGAGTATGAGACACTAGTGCAATACCGCCTCCCATCACATTACTCCGCACAGGCAGCAGAACTGATTGCACTCATAGAAGCACTACATGCAGCTAAAGGTTGTGCAGTGACAATATACACAGACTCGGCCTACATGACGACAGCAGTGCATGGGGGTTTGGCAAGATGGGGGCGGAGGGGGTTTCGGCGAGCAGATGGAACTCCAGTGCAGCATGCAGAATTGCTAAAGGAATTGATTGAGGCCCTGCAAAACCCCACAGCGGTAGCAATAGTGAAGTGCCAAGCACATACATCCATCACAGATGTTGTGTCTTTGGGAAACGCGGCAGCGGACGCTGCCGCCAAGGAAGCTTCCTACTTCCAGAAATATGAAGCAGGTGAGTACATGCTGCAGCACAAGATAACCGAAGGGCTCCCAGAAGGTTACAATATGATGCCTATATCGCAAATACTAGAATTACAGGAAGGAGCTAGTGTAGAGGAAAAACTGTTACGGACCAAACGAGGGTGCAGCAAATCGGCAACAGACTTACTGTGGCGACAAAATAACTCAGGAAAAGTGGTAATGCCAGTAAAATTATTGGAAATTGCATTTCAACAACTACACTTCCCTGCACACAATACCAAACAACACATCGCAGCAGAGATACAGGAAGAATGGTTCGTGCCCTGTCTTCAGGAGCACATATCTCGGTTAGCACTGGAATTCACAACATGTCAGATATACAATTCAGGAATGACGTTACGTACACTACGAGGAACAATTCCAAAACCAGTTGGGCCATTCAGAGAACTACATATCGATTACGCGGACATGGGAGAAAGGTGAAATGGGCCACGCTACATGATCGTGGTTGTATGCCCATTTTCGAGGTGGGTAGAAGCAGGCCCATGTGCACGACCTGATGCTAAAAGCGCTGCAAAGTTCTTAGTGAGGGAAGTGTTCCCGCGCTGGGGAATTTGTGACGTGATTCGCTCGGACAACGAGCTCTTCAAGGAAGTAACTACATTGTTGGGGATAAAGCATAAATTGTGCTCGATTTATCATCCTCAAAGTAATGGAGTAGTGGAAAAGATGAACGGACTATTAAAAGGGAGGTTATCAAAACTATGCTTTTCATTAAAAAAGAACTGGATTTACTGTTTGCCCCTTGCGCTATTTGAGCTGAGAAATCAGCCAAGCAAAGACCACCATTTGTCCCCGCATGAAATTGTGACTGGGAGACGAATGCACACAGCACACTCCCCACTGCGCGAACACTCAGATGCACACAGAAGCGCTGCGATACTGGGAGACGAATTCACAGACTATTTGAAAAAATTGACAAGGGCAGCGCGCGCAATATCAAAGCAGCTCTCTCCACCATTCACGCGAGAGGAAGGAAACACAACAGGATCAGTTCCTACACCTGAACAACAGCTACAGCTGATGCCGGGCGAATTCATATATGTCAGGAGTTTTATACGTCGGTGGAATGCACCACGGTTCCATGGCCCATACGAAGTAGTGTTTTGCACGCCCACAGCAGTAAAAGTAAAGGGCCTGAAGTATTGGGTGCATTTGACCGACGTACGAAGGGCATATAGTAATGTGCAGGAAGAGGTGGATGAGGAGGCACAGACAACAGCAAACAGTACAACTGAGCAGAATGTCTGAATGTGATCTTATGTGTGTATGACAGTAATACAGATGAATAAGTATTTAGTGTTTGTTTTTTCCCCACTTATGAACGTATATATATGTAATGATATGATAAAATTGTGGAATGTTTTTTTTCCCCTGTCTGTGAATACCCTTCCCTGCAACCCTACCCGCGTCCATTCCCCGTCAATATATGACTGGCACTGGTAGTGCCAACAAAATGTTTACATTCATGCACTTAATGCACTTTTATATCTCGAACAGGAACTACCATGGCATCTAACGGGCAGCCTGCAACGGATAGATTTACTAGAGTTAGAGAGTGGTTAACTGAGAAATGCAGATATTCGTATGAATGTGGACTATCAGTGTGTATTACGTTGTTTTTTACACTAATGTTTGGCTTGGTTACATACTGGGTCATAGCGTTCATCTCTATCGAGATGAACGAGGGGGGAGGGACTAACAGCACTGCTGTAATTAATACAACCACAAGTGTAAATACTAGGGAAGGTGACTTCTTGGTATGGGACGGGACTAAACTTGCATGGGGTTACTACACAACACCATCCAATGCTGTCATCTCAAAAAATGAAGAGCTACAGGCTGAAATGCAAAATAACACAGTGTCCCCGCCTAAGATATCTAATTATAATGCTCACAGTTTAAACGACCGAAACCCCTCCGCCATATCCTGGTTGTATAACACCCCTACCAGCCAACCTGCCTCCATAGTGTCGGGTAACAAAACGGAAGAAAATGAAAAAATGAAAGCAACACATGAAATATTATACGATGATTGGGTAAAGGGGAGCGGGAAGGAGAAAGGGGGGTCTACTGTGTCTATCGCCCATGAAACCGGGAAGTATATTAGGAAAAGAAATAACAGGAGAAAAAGGGGAGCGGACAGGGGGAACTATGATGAGTATTATGGGTTAGGAATATATAGAATGGAAGACCCACGACACCCCCACCAGACGAATAAATGGTATGCAGATATGAGTGCAACAGCTAAACAAACAACAAACGAGAGCTGTTATGTCTGCTCCCTCATCCCCCATGCTTCAGGCATACCCAAGGTATTGTTGCCCAGAGAGTTGCCTATTGTAGATGCCCAATGTCTCCTTCATCTCACGTTATGCAGGATTAAGAACACCTTCCAGGCACATGATGTTACTTTTAGAATGCTGCAGAAAGAGAAGACTTGTTACCCAAAAACCGTAGGAGTAATATGTCTGGAAGAACCATTTTTTGTGATACAAGGAACACTTTTTTCGGACAACAAGTGGAAGGATGAAGAAGTACTGTGCAAAGGAGAAGCGCTGAGGGGTGTGGCACCAGAAAAATTGCAATGGATAGAAGAAACGTGCACACCAGTATGGAAGGAACACATTTCAAAACTAACTTGGGTAACAGCCATTGAAAACCCCTTCAAACTGCAGAACGAAATAGACCATGAACTATGTTTTAGAGGAGAAGGAAAAACCCCTATGGGGACAAACAAGAACTGTAACAAGACCCTCACCATCCCAGATCTGAGAAAAGGAACAGCGGCCCTGATGGATACGTATTGGGTATGCGGCAACCAGGCATACCTGCACCTCCCCCAGTCATGGAGTGGCAGCTGCTCAATGGCCACTCTGCACTCGGCCCTAATGGTGATACCAGAAAGCCACATTGATGGAAGCAAAAGAAAACGAGAAAGCACCCAACAAAGCGAGCCCCAGCTGACTGCAGAGTCACAAATCTATGTCTTAACTTCCGGGAGCAAGGAAGAGGTGCTATCCCGAAACAGACGAGCATAAACTACATATCAAAGGCATCATCGGAGTTGCTGGCGCAGATCCCAGACAGATACCGATTATTCAGCTCGGCGGAGACATTTTTCGCCTCACTCATCCCAAGTATCCAGGCCAGAGCAAATGCAAATTGGCTCCAGATAACACGCTGGGAGCTGATCCAGTTGGCAAATGACACTGAAGAAGGGTTTAACGTAATAAAAGTGGAACTAAGAGCTTTACGATTGATGACAATGCAAAACAGGTATGTCTTGGACCTGTTGACTGCGATGGATGGAGGTGTTTGCCGAAAAATCGGAAGTGCCTGCTGCACTTTCGTACCTTCTGAAGACGCAGAAAATGGCTCGCTGTCCCATGTGATTGAAGCAGTACACAATCTAGGAGAAAGGATGAAAATGGAAGGTGGAGCAGAAGACAGCACATGGTTCGACAATATCTTCTCCTGGGTTCCCTCATGGCTGGGAATGACTGTGAAATTTTTAATGCCAACTGTGGTGTTCCTCCTCTTTATTTTTTGCCTGTGCCAGGAGGGTCTTCGATGTTGTGCTAACACAGTACCTAATGGTGCAATGATGATGGTGACAATGGGCAACACCCGGGGTACAATACAAACTATGCACGAAGTGCAGGTACAGACCAGAACCGATGACACACCAAGGTATCAACTAGTGCCTAGGTATCATGACAAGGATATCATAGACAAATTGTGGCACACCACCATCAGAGAGCCCCGTATACTAGAATGGTACCAGGAGGTGTGGGTAGACTTGGAAGGTGAGAGCAGATGTATATACCTGACCTGTACCCCAGATGAATATGCTAGGAGGGGAGAGAGCTTAAGGGGGGTGTGCAGAGCCTGGATGCCCATAAAAGGCACACCTGCATGAGATGAGGCAATTATGGACGAAGAAGAGTGTAGGAGATTGAATGAGTTAAAGAATTCGTTACTTAAGTAACGAAAGGGGGGAAATGTAGGGGAGGACTGGTCCAAGAGACCCCCCTTGCCTACATCCTCTCCCCAGGTGAGGGCTATGACTCATTGGGCGTCCCCTCATGCCACCCGGGCCCATGTGGTGGAGGGTTCACCTGCTGAACACATTGCCCACACATATTGAATTTAGCTAGGTCTCAGAAACCATTTTGGTCTGACAAAGATGGTGTGAGCTCAGCGCACTGTAGCGCGGCCCCCACCCTTGGAGAGTTTCAATTATCCCTGTTGCCGCAGCACCCTGGCAGATCCGCTGTGAGCCCGTTCCCACGAACAAGACGGACATGAGCTAGCATAAAATACTAACACTGTAACATTTCACCTTCCGCAGTACATCGCTGCGCCCAGCACGACCCGGTCAGCAAGGCCTGGGTGATGGGAAGAACTGTAAAATGGTCATCCGATGAAAGCAGAAAAATACCCATATACGAATGTCAAAAATTACTCGTAATACGCGTAGTTTCACCCCAATTACTCCTACTAAAGAAATATGTTAAGATGTGTAATTATTGTAGAAATGCATGTTTATATGACACTAGCAATGAAGGATCCACACTCCTGCAGGTGTGCACAAATGATGACAAGCATTACGGGGGACAAGTCTTTATATGTATCATTAAAAACGTACACCCTGCAGCCCCGCGGCATAACTGAACTAATGCTGCTAGAGTGCAGGGGAGAATGAATGCAACTATATATAAGGCTCGTGTGAAAGACGCGTGCAAATGCGCCAGTCATGTGTGTATATCTAAGCCCTTATATGCCATTACCGCCACGCACAGTGGCGGGTCTCGATCCTTATGCTCCCCGAACCACATACTACCTCATCCAATGTTAATGTAGATGCATATAACTAAATGCTGTAGTTGTTAAAATGTAATGTATTAGTAAAGTGCTCAGATTGGCTATATACGAGAGACATGTAGTTAAGTTGAAATGTATGCTTTCAAGCGATCTAAATGAGTATTAGAAGAATGTTTAAATTTTTATGATGTTCTCACCTAAAGTCGGCAACACACGAGAAAAATACCTTTGTGAATATGCGCAAGGCCATTTCCCCTCCCACCCTGCGAAGTCTGCCAAACCAGAGAGCTGAGGCCTGCGCCGCGCTGCTCCACCTCCCCCAACTAGGCTGGAGCCGCTTCAAAGATTTGTAGTCCCCTCTGCAGCACCCAAGGCCGCGGCCTGCCACCTGCATTATTTACAACCCAGCAGTAAACCTCTGCTTCAATACACAGATCCAAAGGCGCCCCTCTTAAACCCCACAACCCACCGGATCACCTTAGACTTATGACCCTGTGCAACGAAGACACCCAATATTGAGGCAACATACAGCGGCCCATTCATAATGACTTCTAACGAGGCAGAAAGACATGTACCGCCCGTCCCATGCACAGAGACTTAGCCCCTCGACCTATGGTACCGGTCAACAGGACGCTGGTAACCATCCACTGATGAATCACTATCAAACCCCTCACAAGGTGCATTCCTCCTGTGTTGCATTAAGCTGTAGAATAACCTATTGATAGATTTATTAAAGAAGATAATATTGCAATGACTGAATGACTGCGGTGTGCATGGCATAGGGCAAATAAGTCAGGAAAAGACATTCATCTCTGACACAGGCCACAATGGCACAACAACACCGCCCGGATGAACTCAGCCGACCTGCCAGGCCCAGCCCAACCCACGAGGCTGGCCAGTGACGTCCTCCAGCCAAGGCCAACCACATCGCAGCAGCACCTATAGCTAGTCATCGCCACCCAATCCCATTGAACTTGTGCCCCCTATAGTATGTAGGTTCTTATGACGTTTTCTGTAAATATATACGCCTGTCTTTGCTATTGTCAGACAGAGCGCTCTCGGAGTTTGCAGAGTTCTTTGCATGCCCTATTCTGATTGATAAACTCCCATTTACGCTCACCCGCACTCTGTCTTGGCCTTATTCCCATCCTGGGAGAGTCCTTCATTGTCTCTCATTGCGGGGAGGATCGTGCTGGTTGGGGACGCTTGCCTTCAAGGGACTCCACATTTGATGAGGCTTGGGAATGTACACGCTGAGTCGGAGAAGACTTTCATCACCCTTTCCTGAAGAAACAAAGTGATCCAAGCTGTGGCTGAAGGGGAGAAGTTGGCGGCAGTGGAGAGGTGGTGACAGAGAGTATTGTGATCCACCAGGTCAAAAGCCGCTGATAGGTCAGGGAGCAGGATGAGCGCAGGTTTGCCCGCGTCTCTCAAGTCGTACATTTGATTTTTTAGGTCTATGAGAGCAGTTTCAGTGCCGTGCCCTGGGCGGAATCCTGATTGTTTTAGACCAAGCACCTTGTTTCTCGAAACTTCTGGATTTGCAGGTAAGCTGCTTTGTCCAGAATTTTTAAGAGGAAGGGGACTGTCGTGCTAGGTCTATAATTCCCTGGGGCATTTGGGTCTAGGTTTGGTTTTTTATGAAGAGAGCGTCCCCATGCTTCTTTAAAACTGGTGGGGACGCGGCCTGTTTGGAATGATGCATTGATGAATGCAGTGAGAAAGGGGGCAAGAGGGCCGACACAATCTTTAATAAGTTGAGCTGGGCAAGCATCCCTCTTGCAGGCAGATGATTTGATTGAATTTAGGAGAGCGATCACCTCTTGTTCGCTCATATCCTTAAACTCGAAGGATGGTGCGTTATTGCTGGTCATAGACTGTGCCGGGGTTATCTGGTAACTAAGGGCTTGTTGATGGGCTAATATTTTGTTCTGGAGCAAGGTGAGTTTGTCCAGCATGGCTGTTTGGATTTGGTTGCACCACTTTTCATCCTTGTGGAGTGTTGGTGGTGGGGTAGTGGGAGTCTCCAGTTCCCTAAAGATTGTAAAGATTTCCTTCGTATCAGATTTCGCATTAGCTATTCTTGAGTTGAACAAAGAGGCTTTTGCTGTAATGATTGCCGTTTTGTATTCTTTAGAAATGGATTTGAAGGTAGATTGGGTGATGTCATTGGTGTCTGCTTTCCAGTGAGAAAGCGCAGCCCTTTTCTTAGCTCTGAGGTCGTAAATATCTTTGGAGAACCAGTCGTTGGAGTGCTTAGTTCGTTTGGCCTTTTTCAGGGCGAGAGGCGCAATAGCGTCCACTGCCTGAGAGATGATTTTAGTAAACATTATGGGGGAGCTGTACACCATTTTCACCCACCACAGGCACCCAGGTCCCATCCCGTATTCCTTCAAGGCAGCCATCATCCAAGGCCACCTTACGGAGTCGAAGGCTTTCACTGCATCTAATGAGACTATAGCTATTTTCCGGGGGTCACCCACTGCCTGCTCTATAATGTGGTGTAGCCTTCTCTGGTTGTCGGATATACTTCTGCCTGGGACGTAGCCAGTTTGGTCTGGGTGTATGAGTTTGTTTATAACCCTTTTCAATTGGTTTGCTAGCACTTGCTTATCGGGTTTGAGGAGTGAAATGATTACCGCCTCCCTTAGGGATTCTGGGAGTCTCCCTTTCTCAAAGGCCTCGTTGAGCATTGCCAGTAGCGGGGGGAGCACTTCCTGGCTATATGTTTTATAAAATTCACTGGGGAGACCGTCTGTCCCCAGGGTTTTACACGTGGGCAGATGTAATACAACTGTCTCTAGTTCCTCTAGTGTGATAGGGGCATCTAGGTGCTCCCTTTCCTCCTTACTCAGTTTAGGTAATTCTATGTCTTCTAGCATCTCTCGAGTCTCCTGTTCTGCAGTCTCCCCAGCATCTTCATAGAGGCGTTTGTAAAATCTGAGGAACCCCTCGTTTACTCCCTCTTGGGTATTTGTTAGGCAGAAACCTGTGCAGTTCCATTAGGGACCACTGCAAAAGGTTTAGGACTATAGGTGTTGGCAGTAAACCCAATTGGTAGCAGTCTGTACCACCCAGATTTACCTGGTAGCTGTGGCTGAGTAGCCAGACTTCTCTCAAGAAGAGTTAGACAGTATATAGAGTATACAAAATAGGTACAGAGATACAGTAGCACAAGCAAATACTGACCAGAGCTTTGGTATAAAAGTATATAATTATTTATTTAAAAACACACTTGTAAAATACACTAACACTAATATGGCAAGCAAGTTCAAACACTGTCACTATCAATATATATACATCCCTGATTACTTATTGAACAAGTCTTAGTTAAAACACCACTTATTTGCAGACAGAGGTGAGGGCTTAACCTAAGATGGCACTCCAATAAGTTGGTTAAAAAGGGAGGGGAAAAGGCAGAATTACGAAAGTACACAATACCAAAACTTTAAAAAGAACCACAGCAAGTCAGAAAGGCAGAGTCTACTGTTAGAGCAAGTTCATAGGCCAGGCCCACTCTTGGGGAGAGCAAGGCAGAATGTGTCCAAGATCACACAGTTGGATAATACTTTAAAACGTCTTTGCAGATAGTTCAAAAAGGGTTGGATCAGTTCAGAAAAAGTAAGTTAGCAGGTCCCAAGTCACCCCAGGATAGAGAGTCAAGGATTTACGGGACACCTTGAACAGTCTGTTGCAAGGGAGACCAGGCGGGACACAGTACCTGAAATGGTGAGAAAGCTCCAGCGGGGGCAGTTGTTCCTGGCAGCGGGTGCAAGTCGGTGCTTCGTCCAGGGGAAGAGAAGATCTCGACGTGGAGGAAAGCTGGAGGTCATTGCACTGCCAGGGAAGAAACCAGCCACAGAGTTTCCCGGTTAAAAGGTACTACCCTTTTATTTGCGGTAGTGGTGAAGCGTGGCTATCCAGCCGCCGGGGTGCTTAGCACGGGCGATTCGACCACGAGACGATCCAGTAAGGCGAAAAGAGGGCGAACTGGTTATCCCCACCAGTTCAGAGGAAGAAGACTCTCCGGGATGAAGATCTTCTCTGTCGTTGGGAAGTGGTGAGACGGTTCAGCAGGGCTCCACCGGTGGTGTCGTCGTTGCAGGTCTGCTCAGCTTCTCCCTCTTCGGTTTCTTTGGTCCTGTGGCGACTTCTGAAGTTCCAGTCCCCAAAGCCCTGCTTTTATGCAGAAAACCCCCATTCATCAGTCCTATCTGTCACTCAAACATGCTAAGTGGTGAGCCGGTCGGCTCACCACTGGGCCAATCACACAAGAGTGCAACTTCAGTTGCCGAGGCAACTCAGTCCAGGGTGCCTAAACCCCCCTCCCACACATCCTGTAGACCCAGACAGAGTGGCACCACTTTTGGAGGCTTCTGTGCAGAAGCCCGCCAAAAAGTGTAACAAAGGGTTTGACTTGGGTTGGAGTTACAGAGGTGAACACAAACACCATTTTAAAACCGAGTCCTGGCAAAAAGACTCAACCGGGGAATAAATATTAAATAAATAACCCGGCGGTATCTTTAACATTGCACCAAAAAAGTGGTGCGTTTAAAATGAATGGGAAAATCCCATAGGAAATATTCCGGTGGAATATTTTGCGTGGTAACCACTGCCACCAGCCAGAAACTCGACGAGGGGGGACTGCACAGTGCCCCCTCGAAAAAACAGACCCAGGGGCAATCTAAATACCCCTACCAGTACTTCCACAATATGATGGTTTGCACTGGTTCTGTTCACAATTTAAGACTAGTAAAGTCAATGGTGACTTTACATGCCCTGGGAGACAGTAGTCAGTCCCAGGGTATGGAGTCTATGTTTGGGGGTCACTATGACACCCCTGTGTTACTGCACTGAGGGTGCTGTGTAACACACTTACCAAAAATACATGAAACCCTATTGAGTAAAAGACCCCATAGCCCAAAAAACACATTACAAAGTCAAAGGATATCTCAAATCATGTCTAAGAGTGGGAGAAAAAGAGTCTCACTCTTAGCAGGAGAAAAAAAGAAACCCCAAAAATCCAGCAAAGCTGCTGGGGGACTCACTAGGTTTGGGAAATTAGCCTTAACAGAGAATTCTCCCTAACACTATTCAAAATGTGCCCTTCTTCACCCTGTATTTCCCTGATTGCTGACCTCGGTGTCTCATTCTTATATAGCCATGCGAGCAGCCTCCCTGGTTTATCCCCTCCTGCGTGTTGTTTTACAATGTATCTTTTGTTGTTCAGATTACAGAGCCTCTCCCAGAGCCCATCATAAGCCTGTTGTAACTGGCCCATCTGATCCGTATCCTTCTGCGCCGTGCCTCCCCTTTTTATGATTCCTTCTAGTTTTTTTTCCATCTCATGTATCTCTTGCTCTATTCCTCCTTGGAGCCCTCTAGATTTAGATATAGCCGCCCCCCCCTAACTACCACCTTCAAAGCCTCCCACAGGGTTCCATCCGACTCCACACTCCCTGTGTTATTTTCAAAATACGCTATAATCTCCTCCCTTAGGTCCTCTCGGAATGCAGTGTCCTTCAGTGCTTCGGCCCTGAGCCTCCACGTTGGGATTCTGGCTCTGGGGGGCTGGTGTCAGGATCAGAGGGGAATGGTCCGATAAAATGTGTGCCTTATATTCTGAACCCATCATTTCCCCAATTAGTTCCAGAGTGGCGAACATGTAGTCCAGCCTCGTGTGCAGATTCTGTGGGGCGGCTTAGTGTGAGTAGTGCCTATCATGTGGGTGTTGCTGCCTCCATATGTCTACTAGACCAAAGTCTCTCAGAAGGGCTTGTAAAGTTTTCGCTGCAGGGGTGGGTTTATCTAATTTAGTGTCCGACATGTCCAATTTATGGTTCAGTGTGCAGTTGAAATCCCCACCCCATATGACTGCGCCTCCTATATGGGGGCTGATTTTACGATATAATGTCTCGAAGTAGGCCACTGTGTCTTGGTTGGGGGCGTATGTATTTATGATACACAGTTCCCTGTTCTCTAACACCCCTCGCATCACTACCATCCTCCCGTCTGTCTCCACAGTGGCCTGGAGCACCGGGAAGGGCACGTGTGGTGCCACCCAGATGATCCCCCCTCTGGCGTAGGCTGAGCACGTTGCACCCAATGTGGTCCTCTTCCACTTGTTCTTAATCACTTCTAGTTTCTCCTTGGTGAGGTGGGTTTCTTGCAAAAGGGCAAAATCTACTTTCTGTCTCCTCAGGTACATCATTACCTTGTTTCTCCTCAGGTAACTGTTGAGGCCTCTAACATTCCAGGTTACTATTCTAAGATCTCCCATCGTTATCCATATCTTATCCATTCTCCCTCCCTCCACGTCCTCCACTTCGGTTCGGCCTGGCCTGAGTGTAAGCTTGTTCCCTGTCCAATTTCAACATAAACCCTCCAACTAACCTGCCGCCCCCAAAACTCCCCAACTAAATTCACAACACACCTCCCCCTTGTCTCTCCCCACCCCCTCCCTTTCCGTCCCCAACTGTTGCCCAGCTCCATCCCTGGATCTCAGGCTATCCCACATTTGGTTCTTTTCTCTGTATTACCGATCCCAAGAACCCAGCAGGGGGTTACCGAGCTAACGGTAGCCTAACTAAGCTATGTATGGGGGTGTGGGAGCTAGTCCCTCAAGTCTCCTGCAATTTTGCTTTATTCTGCTCTACCCGGATTATTATGATTATGCAACCCTTCTCATCGCTTTCCCAGCCGGGATCACCCTATCTTATATTCCAGTCCCAGTGTCTGATTTGGCAGCGCCTCATGTATTACCGTCGCTAGTTTACTTATATGCACCGTCTGCTTCTTGGTTATCCTTTTCCGATGGGCAGTTGTGGGCATCCAACCACTCAGTCATGTCCTCGGGGGTGTTGAAGAACAGGGCTCTGTTGTTGTGATACACCTTCAGTCTCGCCGGGTACATCAGCATGTATTTATAGCCTGCCTCTCGCAATCTTCTCTTCAATGACCCATAGTTCATACGTCGTCTGTACACCAACAGTGTGTAGTCCGGGTACGCTGTGATATTCGCTGATGCCCTTTGTATCGTGCCTCCTTTTCAGAAATGTTCTAGGATCTTCTCCCTATCCTCTCGATAGTTCAGGAATTTTGCAATTATTGGTCTGGGGGAGGGGGGCACCTGGTGGTGGTCACCTAATCAGGGCTCTGTGCGCAGTTTCTACTGCAAAACCTTGGGTGAGCGTCTCTCCGCCTATCTCTTGCAGCAGCATCGTTTTGATAAAGTCTGTTGGGTTTGATCCCTCTGATCCTTCCGGCAAACCCACGATGCGTATATTATTTTTACGATCACGCCCCTCTGCTTCTTCCGTTCTATTTTCCAAATTGCTCACGCTTTGCCTCAGGGTGTGGATTTCATATGTGTGGGACGCACATGCAGCTGTGTTTGGGGCCATCTCCTTTTCCAGTTCGCCTGTGCGGTCCGCTAGTGCTCTAACATCATGTCTGAGCAGATTCACTTCCTCCTGGACTGCTCCAACTTTGAGTTCCAGTGCTGCTTTTAGTTCGACCATGGCGGACTCCAGTTTGGTTTCCCATGTCAGCTTCAGATCCGCAATCGCTTCCAGGATCTGCTGATCATTACGAGCCGTGGTGTGGTCTGTGGAGGGGGTCTTCTCCTTACTTCTAGCTCCTTCAAATGACTGCGGGGTCCTAGTGTATTCCTCCAGCGTGTGTTGTTTTGCTTTCGTCTTGGTCTGTTTGATTGCCATCACACCGTTGCCCTGCGCCCTGGATATGGCTGGTGAGGGTAATACTTCCCGCACTACGAGTTTGTTTAATAGTCAGCTGTAGTGCCTGCGGGGAGCTGCGATTTGGCCCGAGTATACTGTTCATATTGCCTTTCGAGTGGGTAGTGCCCTCCCATGTCCCTAACTGCTGTTGCTCCTGCCGCCCTGGTGCACTGGCCCTTGTTGGGTCTCATCGCTGCCACCGCCCTCAGGGCGTAGTGGACCTGTGTCGGTTTAGTTGGTGGTCACAGTGTTATGCTCTAGGCGGACACTTTAGACTGTCTCCCTTGTGTTTGGCCCCGTTGGGCCCCCCCACCGCTACTATGTGCGTTGGGGTGCCAAGTTCCCTTCGTTCCTGGTTGTGGGCTATATCAAGGCTTGCCACTGCTGTGCACCCTTACGTGGCTCTTGTAATGCACTATTGCTTCCCCCAAGGCTATTTTCTTTGTTGTTCTGCATAGGCAGTCTTGCGTTACCTGGCTCTCAGCCTGATCACCAGCACCCCTGATGCTTCCAGCAGGTTCGGAGCCTGCGACCTGTTATTCGTGCGTTTTGCGCTCTTGTGTTGCGCATATATTGGAGTCGTTGGGCGTACACCAAGCCCACTGGCTGTGTCTTTTTACTTTCTGCAGGGCTTTAGGTATCACTGGTCTGTTATGGGCCCCCTTGGGATTAACTACAGGGCACAGTGCCTTTCCAGACCTGAATATGTCATTTGGGGCTGCAGCAGGGGCTCTTCATTCTCACCTTTTGGTCCGGGTTTTCCTTCCTGCAGTTCTCCTCAGCTGGTGTTCGTTCCTTCTCGCCCTGTGCATGGGCTCCCTGCTATGGCAGACAGACCCTCACTCTTTGCCAGCAGAGGCCCGCCAAGCTTGGTCTTATTACTGGTCCCCTTCAAAGTTTGTGCTGTGGGGCACTGTACGTGCGCCTTCAGGCGCGCGGCAAGCGCCCTCCCAGTTGGCTCGGGGGAGGTGCTGCACACCGTCCTGGCTTATGCCTTCAGGCGGGCCACCGAATCATCCGTGGCCGCAACCGGGTTGCTCACTGCTCTTCCCTGCGTTAAGGCGGTACGCTCAGTCATGCAACCCCCTCTGGCTCTCCCATGGTCTTGAGGGCGCCTTTATTGTCATCCGATGAGCATTGCTCTGGGCCGGCCGTGCGCTCGTGACCTCGGTTTGTGCTAGCACTGTGTGCACCTCCGTGCCTGTGACCACTTTTCCGCTCCCTGCGCCGCGTGTCAGGAGGCTGTAACTATATGTCCCTCAGTCACAGTGGTCGTGTTGGTGTGCCTGCTGGATGAATCCTCACGCTCTATTGTGCCGTTGTGAGCCCCCCGGCGCTAAAGTATCATGCGGGTCTTCGGTATAATGATATTCGCCCTTCCTTATGCTTCCTCGCAGGTTGTCGGGGCCTCTGTCACTCGAGCTATGGGCTGTGCGCTGGGTACCACCTTTTTGGATCCCTGGCTGGTCTCTGCCGCTCCTCCCACAGCCACCGCGGGGTACGCAGACCGGGCTGGTTCTCTGTCACAGCTACCAGTGCCATCTGCCCGCGTCCTCGCAGGCGCCACACACCGGTTGTGCTTCGGGGCCCCCCTGCCAGTCCCGGCCCATGCACGCCAACAGTGTGGGTCTCGGTGTGTCAGCCGGCTACAGCCCCGCCCCAGTCCTTTGTCCTTGGCGGCACTCCATCTTGGATTTCGTCTCGGCGGGCCGTCTTAGTTTCTAGGGTTTCAGTGCATCAGAGTCACAGCATCTGATGAAGGGAAAACATGCTCTGAGCGAGCCTGGCTGCTTCATGCATATGCTCCGATTTTTCCGTGTGTTGCCTGCAGTGCATTGGGCTCTTTTTGTCCGGATCAGTGGCGGATCGGCAGCAGCTCCTTCGGGAACACATCCTTCTACATGGCTCTTAAGCCACGCCCCCCCCTTTCAGGGGCACTGTTGATGTCAGCGGGGCTACACCGGTGTCCGGGAAGGTAACTGGAGCCCCACAGAGTGCTGCAACAGACCTCTCCCACTATCCTCTGGCAGGCTGCCCGCCAGATCCGCCGTCAGTCGGCAGATCACTGCAATTCAATTAGGGTCCCGCCCAGTCCCGGTCGGGGTACCCGCACGCTCTCCTGCTGCACAGCCCATCCAGCTGTGGGCCCTCCTCCACAGGCAGCCCACCCCGCGTTGCTGGGTAGCTCCCCACTTCCTTCCCTCACAGGATTCCTTGCCTGCTTCTCTGATTGCCCTCAACTCGTGGGGCTCCCTTGGCTTGGGTGACCTTGTTCCTACTCCCACACTGGTCCGCCTGCGGTTTTTGAAACCTTGCTACGGGCTCAGTGGCGGGTTACTGCAGCACTGTCCTGCTCTCCTCCGTCCCCACCGAATTATTGGTTAGATGTTCCACTCGTACCCAGTCGTGTTGAAGTTATGGTTTCTCCATTGCTTACCACTTCTGTGTGCAGCTTCTCACGGCTCTGAGGTGGTGGAAGAGACATGTAGAAGCTCTGGCCTTAGAGAGTGGCTGCCGACACGTCTACCTGGCATCGGCAGCCATCTTGAATTTTAATCCCCTTTTAAAGAGCCTCACACTCCTCTGGATATCCATTCTACGGGGGCCAGCCCATCAGCTGGAAGACCACTGCTAAGTAGGGATTAGAAAGTCAAACGTAAAACAAATCCGACACAATCTTATTTTAGAGTGAGGAATAGCGTACTGAAAGCTTAACAAATTCTTTATTGCAAAGGAATGTGAGCAATAAGAAGAATTAGAGGGAAGAGGGCGGGGTGCATGGGAAAAAGTGTAAGTGGACTAGAAAACATGCAACAGAGACCCACAGGGAATTCTCCAGAGTTCCTTGTTGGCCATTCCACCACTGTTGTTTTTCATGTAAACGGAGGGACGGGGCGCATACAGCAGAAAAATAGAGCACCTGATTACATTGTTTTGGCCACTGCTCCAGACTCCTAAGCTTAAATTGTTGGCATGTTTTACCAGAGATAGCCTTCTAAATATCAACTGGCACCATAACATGTGTGACTCCTTCATCCTGCCCTGACTGTTTAGTAATGAGCACTTAGCAGATGGGGTTGTAGCACCTATGTATAATGGGAAAAACAAAGGACATTACAAGTTGGAAACTGCACAATGGCTTGGAAACATGGCTGGGCTGAAGATGTCAATGGGGACACCAGAGGACTGGCCCCTACATCTTTTGTGGGACTACAAAACCCTCCCAAATTGACCATGACTACTCTGCAAATAGGGCAGTTGTAATAATGATACTGAGGTCTTACCTGCTGCAAGCCTGACCCTCCAAACAGCATGCAACATTGTTTCTACCAAACATAAGGCTTAGGTGAATGAATTCTAACTTTCAAATCTTAATAGTCCAATTTTAACATGTGTAGTTGTAAAGCTCTCATTCACCCACAGAGGGGAATCTTGACGCTATGGACCGATAACAGATATTTATTGTTACTCATCTTAATGATATTCTGAGTGGACCTGCCAGGATTCAAACCTGTGACCATGTGGTCAAGCATAGGCTTCTATATTGGATGCATTAGTCGACTGAGCTAGAGAACCGGCAGTGTTATGCATTTACAGTATAGCACATATTTGTTGTTTACTGAAATGGCTAATGAGTGACATGTGATGCCCATCACTAAACACTGTTGGGTAAACACGGTAATGAAGCCATTGGCAGTCCTTTCTTTAATCTTACATGAGTACATCAAAACAAAAACTACCCTCATCCCATTTTACCACTTGAAGAAAATGGGGTATGTTTCACATTAAAAGTAGCAACCAAGCTTACTTCCCATTTGTTTTCTATTTTTCATAATCAGCATTCATTACTAAGTTCAACGTGATTGTTAGGCAGAATCCTGTGCAGTTCGCTTAGGGAGCACTACAGGAGATTAAGAGTACAGGTATGAGCAATAAATCCCCTTTGGTATCAGTCCGTACCACAAATATTTAGTTAGTAGCTGTGGCTAAGCAGTCAGACGTATCTCAAGAGGGAGATGAGCAGTATTCAGGTTTTACACAAGAGGGCTACAGTGCTATGGTACAAGGAAACACTGACCAAAGCTTTGTATTAAAAAGAATATATATTTTTATTTTACACACTTCTACTTCAACACATTAATCACAGTTAATAAAGCAAGTTAAATTCAGTCAAGAAAAGTATACACAACTCCCTATTTAAATTGTAGACAAGTTTGAGCAAGAGTGAAAACTGAGCAAAGTGGCACAGTGAAAACCAAACACAAATGGCACTCCAGCAATTTCTCACAAGGGAGGGAAAGTACAAGTTATACAGGAATATCTTCTTACACACCCTAGCAACACTTCCCATAAGTTTGTGAATAAGTTTAGGCAAGGCAGTACTTTAGCATAGAGAATACTTAAATGAAAACCGAGCAAAATGGCACTTCACAAGTTTAAAAAGTGGGAAGGAAAAGATGGTTATAAGAAGTAGATGCACCAACACAGTTCTAGTTGAGAAGCAATCTAGCGAAGGCAGTTCTAACAAATTTAGCCAGAGTCAATAGGCCTGTGCCAGAGTCAGTGGTAGAGGGCAAAGGGCCCAGGAGCAAAATGTTCTTGTAGCTGCAGTCAAGTCTTTGGTTAACGATTCGAAAAGGTGGATGCAGAAGGTGAAAGACAATGTTTAGAAGATAGGGGCGGCCAACCCAACAGGTAAGTCAAGGATTTAAAACACCTTTAGCACTACCACGCAAAAAAGGGCGGCCTGGCGGAACAATGTACCTTAATATGAAGAAGTGGCTCCTGTGGTGGCGGTTGTTTCTGGTAGTTCCTGCAGTTTGGGGGATCTTCTGGTAGTTCCTGCAGTTTGGGGGATCCAGCAGAAAAATAGAGGCTGTCGTCGTGGAGGAAGGTTTGAGTTACTGCACTACCCAGGGATGAAACCAGCCGCGGTGCTGGCCGACGAATAAAAGGTACGCTCCTTTAAATCGCAGTCTGGGTGGACGTGTGCCTGGCTATCCGGTCTCCGAGTACAGGGTACTGGCGATTCGACCAGGGCAGGTCAAGGAAGGCGATTGGCAAACTGGTTGGCCTCACCAGCTCTAGGGAAGAAGGCTCTTTCAGATGAAGATCTTCTCTCGTTGTGTGGAGAAAAGTGGTTAGACGCTGCAGCAGGGCTTCACCGGTGGTTCCGTCGTTGCAGATGTCTTTGGCTTCTCTCCTCTTCGGCTTCTTAGTTCCAGTGGCGACGTCTTGCTCTTCCAGTCCTCAGGACCCTGATTTTATGCAAAAAGATCTCCATTCATACAGCCTAGCTGTCACTCATAGAGTGGAGTGGTCATCTTGGCGGGAGACCCTCCAGCCTGTCAGGACAGAGTGCAACCTGGGTTGCTGAGGCAACCCTGTCCAGGGGTCCTACTCCCCCTCCCACACAATGGACTGACCCCAGACTCAGTAGCACCGAAAGTTGGGCTTCTTGGCAGAAGCCCACCAAAAGGACGAACAAATGATCCCGACCTGGGTTAGGAGTTTGGAGGAAGACACGAGAAAGAAGTTATATTAAAGTTCTGGCAAATAAAACCTACTGGAGTAAAGTTAAGATTAAAATGAATCAGCGGTATGTTAGAGGCTGTCAGGAAATGTGGTAGCATCGAACAATGGGAAAATCCTATAGGGAAATATTTGCGGTCGAATATTTACGGTAGTAACCACTGCCACCAGCCAGAAACGTTTGAGAGAGGGACTGAACACCAGGGAAAAACTATTAACCCTTCCCAGTACCTCCATAGTAAGATGGGTTGTTCTGGTTTAGTTCATAAAAATTGACTAGTAAAGTCAATTGGGACTTTACATGCCCTGGGAGATAGTAGTTAGTCCCGGGGTATGGAGTCTATGGTTGGGGGTCGCTACAAAACCCCGGTGTCACTGCACGGAGGGTGCTGTGTAACACATGTGGATAAAGATGGTTCCTTTTGGGGTGAGAAAAACCCCATAGACATTAAACACAAAAATAGCGTAGAACACACATAACAAAAATACCTAAGAGTGGGAAAAAGAGTCTCACTCTTAGCAGGAGAAAAAAACAAACCCTTCAAATCCAGCAAAGCTGCTGGGGGACTCAATAGGTAAGGGAAATTAGCCATAAAATGAGAATTCTCCCTAACAGTGATTTATTTTTATTTCCTCATTTTCTGTTTCCATTTTATCGTGTAAAATACATAATTATATTATTTGATCACAAACCTTGCGAAACCACTATTAAAATCCACACTTGTACCACATGGCGGGCGACTTGAATGCATCCAAAATATCTCTTTATCTTTGCATATCATTCCTGAAATCAGTGTAAGTTCCAAATGCATAGGGAAGCTGCATTACTGTCTGGCTTCTCAGAGTAGTTTGATCGTTCAGTGATTTCTATTCTGTTGCTTGACCAATTTATTTTATGTCTTAAAATAGTACTGCTTTTAAAGTAGATAGTAAAGAGAAAGCTTTTCCCATGTCACTGTTATGCATTTACAGTAATAAAACACATTAATTGCAAAAGCGTTTGACTCTTTTGCTGCTCTTAGGAGCACAATGTGCGCTCACCACACTTCTCAACTACTCAGATTCCAACCTATGACGCATGTGACACTCACAGGATCATGGGCCATAACCTTTTTGGGGAAGTGACTGAGGCAAAAACATATGATATGGTATTGCTGCCTTTATAGCCAGCATCGCGCTTCAGCATTTTCACAAAGTATTTTGTGTGGTAATGCATTACTGTTTAGGTCTGCATCATAGTAAAGAGTTTTCTAGGTGCATGGTTAGCAGGGAGTGGGAATAGCACATGCATTAGAAAGAAGGATATCAAGCATGCGTGTGTGTGTGTGTGTTTGTGATGCCTACATTTGTCTAGGTCTATGTTTCAATGTACTGTGTTAATTTGACTGATGAGTGTATGTGTAGGAAAAGGTAGCTTGTGGCTGTTGAGTTCATGCAAGCAGGAGGTGAGGGCCTGTCCAGGGGACTATAATCCTTGGCTTCCACCTCAGGTATCTGTGGAACTCTTGGGTTAAGGTGCTAGGTAAAGGGGTGTGCAGCGAGTTATCTTTGGAAGATAACCTAACAGACCTATTATCACAGTACTGTTCCTGCTGAAAATTCTAGACAAGGCTGCCTATTTACAGATACAGGCTTATCTAGAATACAACAATCGCCTTGGCCTATGACAATACAGGTTTAGACCAAGGAACGGGCCCAAAACTGCTTTAATTGACTTGAAAACACAAATGGATGACCAAAAAGACAATGGAAACATAGCCATCCTCCTCTTGCTGGATCTTTCGGCAACCTTCAACCTAGTCAATCACAAAGTCCTGTGTAAACACCTAACTTCATCAGCACATTTCTCTAATAAAGCAACTGCCTGGATTCAATAATTCCTTGACAACCGAACTATGTCTTTGCACCAACGACATCGGCTGATCCAGCTCCTGTCCCTTGTGGAGTACCTTAGGGGTCCTGCATTTCACCAACGCTGTATAATATATTCACCAAGCCTCTGTTTGATGACTTGGACCATTTGGGTGTCACCTAAACTAACTATACAGATGACACCCAAATCCTTATACCTATTACTGGGGATTACGATTCTGACACTAAACTGCTGAACAAAATCTATCTTACTATCTCGTGCTCTCTCTCACTCTCTCTTGCTCTTTCTAGTGCTCGGACTCCCTCGCTGTCCCTCGCATTCGCTCTCTAGCGCTCTCTCTCTCTTTTGCTCGCTCATTCTCTCTCACTCACTATCTCTCACTCACACTCTCTCGTGATCACTCTCTCTCGTTATCTCTAGTGCTCACTCTCTTGCTCTCGCTCTCGCTCATTCTCTTGCTCTCTCTCTCTCTCTCTCTCGCTCTCTCTCTCGCTCTCTCTCTCGCTCTCTCTCGCTCTCCCTCGCTCTCCCATTCTCTTGCTTGCTCTCTCGCAATCTCTCTTTCGTGTGCTCTCTCTTGCTTTCCCTCTCTCGCTCTCTTGCTCCCTCTCTCACTTTCACTCTTTCTCACGCTCTCGGTATCTCACTTGCACTCTCTCTCATGCTCGCTCTCTCTTGCTGTCTCTCAATCTCGCTCTCTCCCACTCTCTTGCACTCGCTCATGCTCGCTCTTGCTCTCTCTCTCTCTCTCTCTCTCGTGTTCTCTTGCTATTTCTCTCGTGTGCTCTCTCTCATGTTCTCTCGCTCTCTATATCGCTCACGCTCTCACTCACTTGTGCTCTGTCGTGCTTGATCACTCTTTCTCGCTTGCTCTCTTGCTCACATTCTCTCTCGATCTCTCACTCTCGCCATCTCTCGCTCCCTCACTCACTCTCTTGCTCTCTCTCGATTTTCTCTCTTTCGCTTTCTTGTTCTCTCTCTCGCTCTCATGTTCACTCTCTTTCTCTCAACATCTCTCTTTCACTCATGCGCGCTCGCTCTCTTGCTCTCAGTCTCTCACATGATCACTCTCTAGCTCTCATGCTCGCTCTCTTTTGCTGTCTCTCACTCTCGCTCTCTCACTTTCTTGCTCTCCCTCTCATGCTCGCTCTCTCGCCTGTGCTAGTTCTCGTTCTGTCTCACGCACTTGCTCTCACATGCTCTCTTGCACTCTTGCTCTCTCTTTCTCGCTCTCACTCTCACGCTCTCTCTCGCTCTCATGTTCACTTTCACTTGCTCTCTTGCTTGCTCTCTTGCTCGCTCTCTCTCTCGCTTGCTCTCCCCTCTGGCTCTCTCTCTCACTCACTCTAGCTCAGTCTCTATCACTCGCTCTCGGTCTCACACTCTCTCGTGATCGCTCTCACTCCCACTTGCACTCACTGGCTCTCTCACTTGATCTCTCTCACTCCCTCGTGCTCTAACTCTAGCTCTCTCACTTGCTCTCTCGTTCTTTCACTTGCTCTCTCTTGCTGTCTCACACTCTTTTGTGTTTGCTCTCTCTCACTCTCTTGCTTGCTCTCTTGCTCACTCTCACTCGCTCTCTCTCTCGCTTGCTCTCCCCTCTGGCTCTCTCTCTCACTCACTCTAGCTCAGTCTCTATCACTCGCTCTCGGTCTCACACTCTCTCGTGATCGCTCTCACTCCCACTTGCACTCACTGGCTCTCTCACTTGATCTCTCTCACTCCCTCGTGCTCTAACTCTAGCTCTCTCACTTGCTCTCTCGTTCTTTCACTTGCTCTCTCTTGCTGTCTCAAACTCTTTTGTGTTTGCTCTCTCACTCTCTGCTTGATGTCTAGTGCCCTCTCACTCTCTCTCCCTTTCTCGCTCTCACAATTGCACTCTCTCTCTAGCTCAGTCTCGGTCGCATACTTGTGCTCTCTCTCTTGCTCTTTCCCTCTCTCTCTCGTGCTCTCTCATCCCCTCTCTCTCTTGCTCTCTCTTGCTCTCTCTCTGTCTTGCTCGCTCTCTCATGTTCTCGGTCTCTTGGATCACTCTGTTGCGTGCTCTCTCTCCCTCTCTTGCTCTCTCCCTCTCTAAATCGCATTCTCTCTCGCTTGCTCTTGCTCTCTCGCTCTCTTTCATGTTCTGTTGATTTCTTGTTCTATCGCCCGCTCTCTCACTCGCTCTCTATCCATCATGCTTGCTCTCTCGCGCTTGTTCTCGCTTGCGCTTGCTCTCTCGCTCGCATTCTCACACTCTCTCGCTCTTGGTCTCACTGGTACTCTCTCATGCTCACTCGTGTGCTCTCGCTTGCTTACGCTTGCTCGCTCTCTTTTACACACTCTGGCTCTCTCTCGCTCACTTGCTCTCTCTTCTCTCTCGTACTCACTCATGCTCTCTCTCGCTCTCACTCACATTCTCTCACTCGCTCTTTCTCACTTGCTCTCTTGCCTACATTCTCTCCCTCTTGCTCTCTCACTATCTCTCTTGCTCTCTTGCTCACATTCTCTCTCTCGCCATCTCTCTCGCTCTCACACTAGCTCACTCTCACTCTTTTGCTCTCTCGATCTCACTCGCACTCTCATGCTCACTCTCTCTAGCTCTCTCATGCTCACTCTATCTTGCTGTCCCTCGCTCTCTCCCGCTCTCTTGCACTCTCTCATGCTCACTCTCTCTCCCTCCCTCTCCCTCTCTTGTGCTCGGTCACCCTCGCTCTCTCGCTTGTGCTCATTCGCTCTCTTGCTCTCTCTCTCTCTCTCTCTCTCTCCCTCTCTTGCTCCCGTTTGCTCTATCTCACTCTCGTGCTTGCTCTCTCCCTCCTGCTTGCTATCTCTCGCACTTGCTTTCTTCTGCTCTCATGCTCTCTCGCTCTCTTGTGCTCACTTGCTCTCTTTCTCCTTCTTGCTCTCACTTGCGCTCTCTTGCTTGCTCTCATGCTCACTTTCTCAGTCTCTCTCTCGCTCTCTTGCTTGCTCTCTCTCAATCTCTTCTATGCACTATCGCTCGCTCACTTGCTCGATCTCATTCTCTCTCTCACTTGCCCTCTCTTTGGCTCTCCTTCTCACACTCTCTCATGCTCTCACACTCTCTCACTTGCTCCCTGCTCACTCTCTCTTGCTCTCTCGATCTCTCGATCTCTCGCTCTCACACTCTCGCTCACTCATTCTCTCTTTTGCTGGCTCTCGCTTTCACACTCTCTCGCTCACTCTCATTCTCTCTGCCTTTATGATGATAAGACTGAACGTCTGCTCATTGGCTCCCAAGCCAAACTAAATAAACTAGACAAACAATTTAAATCCTTTTTCATAGATGGCATTGACATATTGGTGTCCAAAGAAGTAAAAACACTTGGATTTTACTGTTAGGGAGAATTCTAATTTTATGGCTAATTTACCTCACCTAGTGAGTCCCCCAGCAGCTTTGCTGGACTTCTGGAGTTTATTTCTTTTCACTTGGTAAGAGTGTGAGCTTTTCCCCCACTCTTACCCAGGTTTTGCCATGTGTCGTTTACCTGTTTTTATGATTGTGGACTCTGGAGTACATCACTTCAGTATTCCCCTTCTTTTGTGTCTTACACAGCACCTTCCGTGCAGTGACACAGGGTTGTCCTTTTCAGACTTCCCACCAACTCCATTTCTGAGGCTGGCTACAGTCCCCCAGAAAAGGGTAAAGATGCCATTAACTTTACTTAGTCATTTTAACCACAGATCCAGTACACCCCATCTTCCATGGAGTACTGCAAAGGGTTACTTCGTATCCCTTTGTATCTGTACCTCCTAGAGCATTGTTTCGCTCTTTTAACATTTAGACTTGGCTGGTGGCAGTGGTATCTACCCTAACTTTTCTACCAAAATTATACTATATAAACTTGGCATTGTTTTAGGCTTTTATATTAGCCTCGAACTTACTCCCGCTTGACCAAATACTCTTTCTTTTGGCTCCAGTCAGGTTTATTCGCCATTTCTTTTTGTTAAAGTCCTTCTTGTGTTTTACTTTGCGCGGCAAACCAAGTTTGCCTTCTTTGTTCACCGTCATTTGGCGGGCTACTGCTCAGAAGCCCTCCTCCAGGCGCCTGGGTGTCTAGGTGGGCTGAATGTGAGGGAGGGGTGTAGTCATCCCCTGCACAGGGTATCCTTGGAAACCCAAGTCGCACTTTGCCATGATTGGCTGAGGTGGTTGTCCGGGCTGGACAACCCCCCTGCTGCGTGATTGACAGCCCGGCTGTGTGAATGGGGGATTTGTGAATAAAAGGCAGGTCTCTCGGGCTAGAAGTCAGAGTCGCCACTGGAACTACAAGGATCTGAAGAGAAGCGGAGAAGAAGATGGCTGCTGCAACTACCCCATCCCGGTGAAGCCCTGCTGCAGTCCTGAACTATCTACCCTTTGACGACCAGAGAAGATCCAGTCCTGAGTCTTCTTCCCTGGAGCCTGGTGGGGATAACCAGCTCATCTTCCACAGCCAGAGGATCCTCAGCTTGGTCGAAATCGCTGCACACTGCTGTAGTGGTCCGGATAGCTATCTGAAGAGAATAAGGTTCATTGAGTAAGGTTCTGTGTTCTGCTTGAGGAATCAGGGTGAATCCCTTTTCTTCATCTCCAAGGCTTACTCTTGTCTTCCCTCCTTCTTATAACTTTTGCTTCCTCTGTTGACAATATCTAAGTACTCCTGGCAACGTTGAATCTTGAAATATCCGACTGTCTGAGCCTCGACAGCAGGAACCCGGTTCCACTTGACACTGGCTCCGGCCTATTGACTTTTGAATTTCCATCAAATAGTGTTCTCTGATTCTGTCTGCCTTGACAAAAGTATTGCCTATGATTTTTGCCCCCAACTCTCTCTGGTTAACTTTTTGCCCCGGTAACATTTCTTGCCGCGGATACGTGTTTCTTTAGTAAGACCGAACTGTCATTATTGTCAAAAAGTGATCGCAAGTGTATTCCCGGTAACGTCTTTTGTTTCATAACACCGGTTCGTTAAAACATAGGATACTTACCTTGAGTTAGAGTGTATCAAAGTGAATTGGTTGGTTGTAGTGTATTTTACGTATGGTTTTGAATTATTAGAAGTGATGTGTTTATAACGAATGGTTTAAAAAATAAATGTACTTATATTTTTCACCTGAAACCTTGAGTCAGTGTTTGCTTGAGTCACGGTAATTGTGGCCCCTTTCTGTAATCTCTGCTACTGCTCATATACTCTTGAGATAAGCCTGGCTGCTCTGCTACTGCTACCACTTTAACATAGTAGTACAGGCTTGTACCAAAGGTAAAACTTGTATTGCCACCTGTAGTCTTAATTGTGTGTAGTGGTCCCTAAGGGCACTGCACAGGATTCTGCCCAACAGTCTTCATCTCCAAGGCTTGCCCTTGTCTTTCCTCCTTCTTATAACTTTTGCTTCCGAACATTGACAATATCGAAGTACTTTTGGCTACGTTGAATCGTGAACTGTCTAACTGTGTGATCTTCAGCAACAGGCCCCCAGTGTCACTTGACCCTGGCTCCAGCCCTTTGACTTTTGAACTCCTGTCTTTGAGTGTTTCTCGATTTTGTCTGCCTAACCAAAGTATTGCCTGTGATTTTTGCCTCCAACTCCCTCTGGTATCTCAGGTGCTCAGTGTGTTTTTGCCCCGGTAGCATTTCATGTCACGGATACACGTTTAGTTATTAGACCGAACTGTCAAAAAGTGATCGCAATCATATTCGCGGTAAAATGTTTTGTTCGTAACACCGGTCCATTCAAACACAGGGTACTTACCTTGAGACTTACTGTACAAAGTGAATTGGTTAGTTGTAGTATATTTTTCATGTGGTTTAAATCTAATAGAATTGTCGTGTTTACAACAAATGGTTTAAAAATAAATGTACTTATATTTTTCTACCTGAAACCTTGAGTCGTTGTTTGCTTGAGTCACAGTAATTGTGGTCCCTTTAGGTAATCTCTGCTACTGCTCATATACTCTTGACATAAGCTTGGCTGCTCCGCCACTACTACCACTCTGACATAATAGTACAGGCTTGTACCAAAGGTAAAACTTGTATTGCCACCTGTAGTCTTAATTGTGTGTAGTGGTCCCTAAGGGCACGGCACATGATTCTGCCTAGCATTTACCTTGACTCTTCTTTAACTTTGACGTGACAATTGAATGCAACATCATCTGCCACAGTTTATACTTGAAAACTAATAAATGCCTGCACACCTTTTCTGACGACAGCAAGACGTACTACCCTAGCCAGAGCCCTAATTCTCTCTAAAATAGATTATTGCAATGCACTCTACCTAGGTACAAGTAAGCAAAACCTAAAAAAAATACAAATACTTCAAAATAATGCATTCAGATCTGCCTACAACATTCTGAGATCTCACCACACATCATCTGCCAGACGTAATGCCCTATGGTTGTCAGTCAAGGACAGCAGAATCACCTTAACTCCCACTCATAAATGCCTCTCTAACTCAGCACCTAAATACTTGACCTGTAAATTTACAAAAAAACAATCAGATCGACCTACTAGATCTGCCCAACTTCACTCTCTCAGAAACCCTAGATTCAAGCTTCAGGAATCAGGTGTCAGTAGCTTCACTGTTCTAGCATCACAACTTTGGTACTCTCTTCCTATATATCCTTAAGAGCAGAACCATCCTTTCCTATGTTGAAGATAAATGCCAAAAATGGGCTTATTACCCAGGAGACTCCTTAATTGGATGACTCCCCTTAATAATCTGCATATAGCTGATGAACAGATGTACCTACATATAGGTTGCTACTAAATGCTTATATTGCTTGCTGTATATATGATGTAACTATTGCCCTCTATTTCTTGCTTGTGTATAACTCATTTTATGTTTATCATTGTGCTTGGATTCATATCATTGTTGTAGCCTCTACTCTTTGTTGCTTGTGTAGAACTCATTTTGTGCTTATCAATTTATTTTGACTCATCTCATTATGTAGCCTTATGCAACTCGCCCAGATACCCGAGGGTTATGTGCGCTTATAAGTAAACAATTCAATTCAATTCAACTAATGATGCACCCTTTCCTTTGGACCTGCACCCAGATCCGAAGAGTAGAATTGTGACTGGACACAGGAGCTATCCACAAATTCCAACTAAAATGGAACAAAAGCAGCTCTCATGAGTAGTGTGCAGGTATCCTTGTCCACATGGTGTCCTGGCAAGTCCTTCTTTTTGGCATGTTTTGTGAAAACATGAACAAATAACGAAGATACATTTTTGGTTTTGGCGTATTCGATGGCACCCTAGCGCTACTAAATGCCAACACATTGGTACTGTAAGTACTAGATAGAAAGGGGAGTTCGGGAGCAGTCTCTCAAGTTGGCATGGTAACTGGCTGACGCTTACTGGATGAAATTGCCAAACCACCAGCCGGGCCGTGATTTGTTTCCAGGTGGGCTGTGCTTTTGCCAATTGATAAGATTTGATATGGCATTTATAACACAACTATACACAGTTACCTGGGGGCAACCAGACGTGGACTCCCTGCTCACTGTGCTCAGAGAGACACAGCTTCACCTCACTGATGAGGCCCAACAAGGCTGAAACACGTGTATGGGGTTGCTGTAGGTACTCTTGTTCAGAGAGGAATTGCCATAGCATTTCGGTGCTGGACTGTCCATGTGGGCGGGACAAAGACTGATATGCAAATGGATATTTCCCATCTGTGAAAGGTACAGTGAGCCAAAAGCGTGTGCTGCAAACTCTCATCTCAGAACAGGTTATCATGCCATGTTCTTTCTGGAGAGGAGCGCCTGCTACCTTTTTTGAAATATTTACAAGGAACTTGGGGTTGGTCATCCTGAGTTACCTGGGGGCAACCAGACGTGGACTCCCTGCTCACTGTGAGAGACACAGCTTCACCTCACTGATGAGGCCCAACAAAGCTGAAACACGTGTATGGGGTTGCTGTAGGTACTCTTGTTCAGAGAGGAATTGCCATAGCATTTTGGTGCTGGACTGTCCATGTGGGCGGGACAAAGACTGATATGCACATGGATATTTCCCATCTGTGAAAGGTACAGTGAGCCAAAAGCGTGTGCTGCAAACTCTCATCTGAGAACAGGTTATCATGACATGTTCTTTCTGGAGAGGAGCGCCTGCTACCTTTTTTGAAATATTTACAAGGAACGTGGGGTTGGTCACCCTGAGTTACCTGGGGGCAACCAGACGTGGACTCCCTGTTCACTGTGCTCAGAGAGACACCGCTTCACTTCACTGATGAGGCCCTACAAGGCTGAAACACGTGTATGGGGTTGCTGTAGGTACTCTTGTTCAGAGAGGAATTGCCATAGCATTTCAGTGCTGGACTGTCCATGTGGGCGGGACAAAGACTGATATGCAAATGTATATTTCCCATCTGTGAAAGGTACAGTGAGCCAAAAGCGTGTGCTGCAAACTCTCATCTCAGAACAGGTTATCATGCCATGTTCTTTCTGGAGAGGACCGCCTGCTACCTTTTTTGAAATATTTACAAGGAACGTGGGGTTGGTCACCCTGAGTTACCTGGGGGCAACCATACGTGGACTCCCTGCTCACTGTGCTCAGAGAGACACAGCTTCACCTCACTGATGAGGCCCAACAAGGCTGAAACACGTGAATGGGTTTGCTGTAGGTACTCTTGTTCAGAGAGGAATTGCCATAGCATTTCGGTGCTGGACTGTCCATGGGGGCGGGACAAAGACTGATATGCAAATCGATATTTCCCATCTGTGAAAGGTACAGTGAGCCAAAAGCGTGTGCTGCGAACTCAACTCAGAACAGGTTATCATGCCATGTTCTTTCTGGAGAGGAGCGCCTGCTACCTTTTTTGAAATATTTACAAGGAACTTGGGTTTGGTCACCCTGAGTTACCTGGGGGCAACCAGACGTGGACTCCCTGCTCACTGTGCTCAGAGAGACACAGCTTCACCTCACTGATGAGGCCCAACAAGGCTGAAACACGTGTATGGGGTTGCTGTAGGTACTCTTGTTCAGAGAGGAATTGCCATAGCATTTCGGTGCTGGACTGTCCATGTGGGTGGGACAAAGACTGATATGCAAATAGTTTTTTCCCATCTGTGAAAGGTACAGTGAGCCAAAAGCGTGTGCTGCAAACTCTCATCTGAGAACAGGTTATCATGACATGTTCTTTCTGGAGAGGAGCGCCTGCTACCTTTTTTGAAATATTTACAAGGAACGTGGGGTTGGTCACCCTGAGTTACCTGGGGGCAACCAGACGTGGACTCCCTGTTCACTGTGCTCAGAGAGACACCGCTTCACTTCACTGATGAGGCCCTACAAGGCTGAAACACGTGTATGGGGTTGCTGTAGGTACTCTTGTTCAGAGAGGAATTGCCATAGCATTTCAGTGCTGGACTGTCCATGTGGGTGGGACAAAGACAGATATGCAAATAGTTTTTTCCCATCTGTGAAAGGTACAGTGAGCCAAAAGCGTGTGCTGCAAACTCTCATCTCAGAACAGGTTTTCATGCCATGTTCTTTCTGGAGAGGGGCGCCTGCTACCTTTTTTACAACTATACACAAGTGTTTCAAGGCGCGACGAGGCAAGGGAGGGGATACAGAGGGAGGACAGAGACAGCAATTCTACTAGGCCAGGTAACATTGATATTGCTCAAGTGCAGGGGAGGGTGGAAGGGGAAAAGTGCAAGGGGAAAGGAGAGAGGACAGTGCTGTACATAGGATAACAGTAAGATAAATAAGGACAATAAATAAAAGTGTGGCCAGCTGGTAGCAAGTGCAAGGGTAAGTGCAGGCATGAAGGTGTCAAGTGCTACTAGGGGCTTTAGAGATACAAAACAGTCCCTGAGTGCAAGGGTTTCCAGGGGGTGCAGTGCAGGTGCGCAACTGGCGGGGAGGGGACCTGGGCCCGAGATCAGAGGCTAGCCAGGTAACCAGTACAGTTTCAGATTCAGCCAGGAGATTAGCAGGAGAGAGGAGGAGAGAAAACAGAAGCAAAGAGGAAGGTCTTGAGGTGCTTCCGAAACCAGAGATGGTTCTCCTCAAGTTTCAGAGGGGCAGGGAGGCTGTTCCAGAGGGAGGCCCCAGCAGAAGAAAGAGATCTACCACCAACTCGCTGTTTAGAGAAGCGACTGACCCTGAGGGAGTTGGAGGTGGATGAGCGAAGAGCTTTAGAGGGAAGGTATTTAGGAAGAGAGAGTTGAAGGTATTAAGGTCCCAGGCCCCATAAGGCATTGTGGACAATGCAGAGGGTTTTGAGCTTAATCATCGCCACCACTGGGAGCCAGTTCAGTGATTTCAGTCCTGGAGAGATACAATCCCTTGGCTTGAGGTCAAGGACTTATTCTTACTGTAATAAAACACAGTGGGCTCTAGAATGCTTTAGGAAAAACTGGCATTGTACATACACACACACTGCATGCCCGAATGCCAATTCGAATTGGGGGCTAAACAAAACGTCAGTGTGTTTTTCCTTTCAATGTAAGTTGATTATTTTTCAGAATCCGTAAACTGTATCGCGTTAGCTTCACAGCAAATGGCCTCTGCTTTAGACCCTGCCAATGGGTGTTGGACACGTGAAACCCAAGCTTTAGTTACTTAGCAACAATCAGATGGGGAGAAGGTGCAAGTGGATCTAGGTCACCAGGCCTAAGCCCTGCCCACCTGGTGCCTTCCTGCCTGCCACTCTTTTTCACCACTTAGAAAGCCACGCCCACCTGGTGCCTTCCTGCTTGCCGCTCTTTTTCCATACTTAAGGAGCTCCCAGCCTCTTGTCCTTTTGCAGATGGGGAGCAGGTGCAAGTGGATCTAGGTCGCCTGGCCTAAGCACCACCCACCTTCTTAGCCCTGCCTCTTCTTTCCTGCTCTTAACTATTAGATCAAGGGCGTCTCTCGCCCGGGCGTCCTAAGCGAAGGGCAGACAAAGAAAAGTGCAATTCCTGTTTGGACCTGTTTGAACCAGGAGGACCCAGGGCCCGACCCCCTGCTCATACAGCAGGTAAGCATGCACCAACATGTGTTACTCCCTCGGCCCCCACAGGCCATCCCCACCCCCGCTGGTCCCCCCGTGATGTTCCCTTGTGCCCCCACCATTCTCGCACATAGGTGTTGCCTGTTTTGCTTGATTCTTCTACCCTGCTCCCCCCGATCCCTTCAAGCCTACTTCTGCAGGAGTCTGTCCTGATAAATTCTGGTTTCACCATCACCGTCTTGTGGCCGATGCTGGATTTGACTTTTATGGACTTCATTAATTCACAGTGTGTCACCCTTTCTCAACTCTCATGCTGGACTTCCTTTGCATCTTGTACTCATGGTGGCCCTGAATCATGCTGTTCCCATCTTCATCTTGTATCCTGGCTTGCAACATTATGTGTTACTACTGACTTATGCAACTGTATTCACTCTCCCCTCTTGCTTCTCCACTCTTTTGACTGCTAACTCTCTGTTCTCTCCTCCTTTCACTTCTCCCTTTTCCTATCTCCTCCCCTTACTTTCTTCTATGCACTTACTCTATCAAAATGTTGTCAGGCCTAGTATGATAGTCGTTTGTTTTGTTCCTCCCCTACCTTTCTGCACCCCTCTCCCTCACCTCTTGTTTTTCTCCGGCTCTACCAGAAATGCCAGGCCTAGTACGATAGTCGCCTGTCTGTTTCCATTTCTTCCCACTCTCCCCCTCCCTTCCTTATCTATGTCTTTGCTCTTGCACTATCCAAAATCGCCAGGCCGAGTACGATAGTTAATTTCACATCCTTACTGTTCAAGGCCTGTAAGAATGTCATTGTATTTTCCCTTTTTCCCTCCCTTGCCTTGAAGCGCTTTGAAACACATTGTGTATAGGCGCTATATAAATAAACTATCATATCATATCATATATAATAATCCCGTAGAAGAATAAAATGTATCTATTTTACTGCGACAGCCAGGTTGCACAATGAGATAGCCCCAAGCTCGATCTCGCAGTGCACATGTTGGGTTTTTTCTTGACTTGGCGAGTTATGTATGGCACATGCAATAGCCTGAGTGTCCAGAAATGAGTGTAAAGTCTGTGCAAACGAGGCATTGAAAGAACATGTGTCAGCATGCGGTAGAGAGTGGTCATCCGGGGGTCAGAAGACCATCATTTAAAAAAGTCAGTGCTACCCCCGTGGAAATGTGAACATTTACCAAAAGTAAATCCAACTTTGCTCTAACCATTGTGACGCTCACCTGACAATTATTATTATTATGAGTTTTTCTTGGTATATGGGTCCAGGGCTGAACAGTGCAACATACGTTGGGGTTAGTGCTCAAGTGCTGAGTGCAGTGGTGTCTCAAAACAGGTGGAGGCAGGTACTGCTTCACTCACGTTGTACCAGGTAAAGTAGTTTATTCTAAACTTCTAAACTGATGTTAGGAAAGATGTTCTTTTAGCAACTTTCCCTTATTTCTATGGACCTGCAAACCTTTTGCTTAATCTTTTGCAATCTGACCTGAACTTTACGCAGTACAGTGAAGTATTCTGCTTCCCTGCACTGGCTTTTGCTCATTGTTAAGGGGAAATTGACAGGTCCTTCAGGCTGTCAGTACTGAGAAACATTGTTTCTCTTAGTCTTGTGACTTTGTTGCCACTTGTTGGTAACATTTGATCATTGCCCAAAGTACCTTACAGTACTGCGCAGTGGGACCATTGTGCTTTATGGCCCTAGACACAGTATAAAGCATTTTTGGTGATTTTACAATGTGCTGTAGGACAGACTGGTGGCAGAAGTAGCTTTTTCTTAAATATGTGTGACTCTTCAAAATTGAACTTTATTAGCATTTTTGATAAAAGCATTATGAACCTCATCACAAACCTTCACCGGTAGCCAACCTGAAACAACACCCTTGTGAACAAACCCCCTCAACCTCCCCACTACCCCCTCTTTCCCTTCACCCCTTCCCCTCATTCCCCCTTCCTCTCTTCCCTCCCCTTCCCCATGCAGCGTACTCAGATTAACTCCAAAAGGATTATATCGAAGATGCCCGCTTAGAATAGGCGGGCCAGGCACCAAGCCTCAGGAACAATTTTCCATATATTTTACAATGGAGCAATATGATATGATATGATATGATATGATATGATATGATATGGCATCTATAACCTACCTATACACAAGTGTTTCAGTATTGTGTTGATGCAATGCCTGGCATGGTGCAATGACATCACATTTACGGTCGGCACTAAGAAGAGTAACCTGATGGCAGCCGCGACCCAGATCACACCTAAAAGAAGCTCAGGTGGGCTGCTCTCTCAGAATGTTCAATTTTACCTTTCAGGCTGCATCTAGATTCAACGATGCAGCCTCTACGCATTTAGGAGCGCTGCACCTTGTGTTCAGCCATTGCCTAGCAACAGCAGCCCCATCATATTAGACTCATATGATAAAAGTGTATGCTCAACAGAAGGCATACTATCCACGCATCCACGCGGATGGGTGCGTAGAGCGGATGAGTGCGTAGAGCCGAGGAGTGCGTAAGAGCGGAGGAGTGTGTAAGAGCGGAGGAGTGCGTAGGAGCGGGCGAGTGCGTACAAGCAGGTGAGTGCATAGAGCAGACGAGTACACAGAGTGGATGGGTGCGTAGAGCAGAGCGCGTGGAGCGGACGAGTGCGTAGAGCGGATGAGAGCGCAAAATTGAATGAGGGCATGGAGCAGATGAGAGCATAGAACAGATAAGAGCGTGGTGCGAATGTAGGTTGTGTGAGTGTTTAATAGAGTGGAGCGGATGTAGGTTGTCGAACAGATTTAGGGTGTCGAGAGGATGTAGGGCGTGATGGTCTTGATCAGACGTAGGGTGTTGAGCGGATGTAGTATGCGGTGGTGTTAAGCCAATGTAGGGTGTTGAGCGGATGTTGAGTATGGTGTGGGTGCGGAGCGGGTGTTGAGTGCGGAGCGGGTGTAGAGTGCGGGGTGGGTGTAGAGTGCGAAGCGGGTGTAAAAAGCGGAGGGAGGAGCGGGTGCTGAGTGCGGAGTGGGTGTAGAGCGCGGAGCGGGTGTCGAGCGTAGAGCAAATGGGTGATGTATGTGGATGAACAGGTGAAGTGGTTGGAAGGAACGGATGTAGTAAAGGGAAGAAACAGGTGTAGTGGGTGGCAGGAACGGAGGATGGATCTAGAAGAACAGGTGATGTATATAGATGAGATGAGTAAAGTATGAGGAAGGAACGGGTGAAGTGTGTGGACAAAATGGGTCAAATATATTGAATAGAACGATTGAAGTATGTAGATGGAACGGGGGAAGTGGATCGATCAAATGAAAAATGTAGTTGGAACATAGGAATTATGGAAGTATGGGGTTGGAACAAGTGAAGTATGTGAGTGGAACGGATGAACTGGGTGGAACAGACGAACTGAGTGAAATGGATGAACTGGGTTGAACGAATGAACCGGGTGGAACGGATCAATGGGGTGGAACGGATGAACTGGGTGGAACGGATGAACTGGGTGGTACGGATGAACTGGGTGGTAAAGAACTGGGTGATAGGGATGAACTGGGTGGAATGGACGAACAAGGCAGAAATGATGAACAAGGTGGGATAGGTGAACAGGATGGAACGGGTGAAATATGTGGACGGAAAGGCTGAAGTATGTCGATGGAAAGGTGAATTATGTTGATGGAATGCGTGAAGTATGTGGATGGAAAGGGGTGAAGTATATGGATGGAATCGGTGAAGTACATAGATGGAACGGGTGAAGTACATAGATGGAACGGGTGACGTATGTGGATGGAACGGTGACTTATGTGGTTGGAATGGGTGACGTATGTGGATGGAACGGGTGACGTATGTGGATGAAATGGGTGACGTATGTGGATGAAACGGGTGAAGTATGTGGATGGAACGGGTGAAGTATGTGGATGGAACGTGTGAAATATGTGGACAGTACTGGTGAAATATGTGGAAGGTATGGGTGAAACATGTGGAAGGTACGGGTGAAACATGTGGAAGGAACGGGTGAAACATGTGGAAGGAACGGGATGAAGTATGTCGATGGAACGGATGAACGGGTGTTGAATGCGTGAAGTGAATGGATCGGGTGAAATGGTAGAACGGATGAAGTAGGTGGATGAACGGATGATGTGTTTGGAACCGGTGAAGTGGATGGACCGGGTGAAGTGGATGGAACGTGTGAAATGGGTGGAACCAGTGATGTGGATGGAACGTGTGAAGATGACGTATGTGGATGGATGATGCATAGAGAAAGGATAACCTGGGTAGAACGAATGAAAGAAGCATCGCATAAAATGGTTGGAGTGCATAAAATGGTTGGAGTGCATGGAACGGTTTCGAGTGCATGGAATGGTTTCCAGTTCATGGAACGGTTTCGTGTGCATGGAACTGATTGGTGTGCATGGAACGGACTGGAGTGCATGGAACGGACTGGTGTGCATGGAACAGATTGGAGTGCCTAGAATTGCGCGACTTAAATTGAATGGTTTGGAGTGCATGGAACGTTTGAAAGAGCATGGAAAAGAACAGTTTTGAGTGCTTGAAATGGTCGTAATGCATGGAACAGTCGGAGTACATGGAAAAAATGGAGTACATGGAACTATTGGAGTGGGCCCAATCTCAAACACCTAAGGTAAACCACCATATCACATCGCCACGCTTACTCTCTTCTTTACACCACCACTCAACTAGAACACAGCAATACTATGACACCATTCGGTATAGCTGTTCTCATACCATCATTCACCTCATACTCCCCATCACTCTAACTAATCACACTGGTAACACAACCTCCAGCCTAGGCGTTCTCCTCAGGCCTAACACAGCCAGAATCGATCTGGATAAAAACCTGCCAGAACGGACACATACTCTTGATCTCTCAGCCACCACAACTACCACTAAGAAGCAGCTATCACACAAATGCCACACCAGCTGCACACATATCCGATGCTCACACGCACCTTTGACTCTCTCTATTCTCTCCACTGACCTGAACTTCGGTTCCAAAGGGCGTTCAACCTACCAACGCCTTGAGACCATACCAACAGTACATAAGGCGCTATATAAATGCAAAGTAACATAACATAACATAACATAATATCATTTTCGCATTCTTAAGATTAAGGCAACAGGTATTTTTTTTGAAAATCATATTTTATTAGGTTTCGCATGCGCTATAACATCACTGAACATATTGAAGGACAAAGTAAAAAGAAACTAATTATAACGCATCCCCCCACTCTCCCACCCATCCCTTCCCCCTCCCCCTCCAGTTCAAGTTATCATCTGCTGCTTGCTTAACGGGTTCTCTTAGAGCATAGCGGTATCATCGTGGTGGGTTACTCAAGAGCCAGGTTTCATGAAGTCTGCAATCGAGCTAGTGGGTAACAATCCATCACCCCCGGGAGAGGGGCCCCCGGCCAGGGTGTATCGTATTAAGTGGAGCGACCATATTTATCAAAGAAGGGCAGCCATGTCTCTTCGATATTTGACTTACCCTCGTCAAGTAGGTGTGTGAGGAATTCCATGTCGTAAATGGCTCGCACTTTGGTGACCCATGCCTTTTCCCCCGGTATTCCGTGGTGCTTCCATTTCTGTGCCAGACAGCACCTGGCCGCCACCAACATAATCTGTAGCATGTGGTCCTGGGTGTCTTCCTGGCCATCTCCGGAATCTATTCCAAAGAGGAGAAGCCAGGGGCAGGAAGGTCGATCAATCCTGTCAACCCCTCTGATCCAAGTTAACACCTCACCCCAGTACTTTTGAACCACAGGGCACCCCCACCACATGTGAATGTAGTTCCCCCTCACTGTCTTGCATTTCCAACAATGTGGGTTGTATCCCGGCCTCATTCTAGCAATCCTCTGTGGGGGCTAAGGCCAACGGTGTAGGATTTTGAGGGCCTGGTGGCGATATTGGAGGGAGGCCGTGGATCTGTTGGCCCGCCTGCACATCGCCACCCATCTTTCATCATCGATTTCCTCTCCCAGGTCCCTCTCCCATTGTGTGCGTGCCGGAGGTGGATCTCTTGGGACAGAGAACAGGAAGAGTTTGTAGAGGCGAGATATTATCCCCTTAGAACCTCTGGCAGAGAGGAGGAGTCTCTCGAAATCTGTGAGGTCCCTCCTGAGGGTGTCTCCCCATGATGGTTTCGTGAGGACTCCCTTAAGCTGGAGATAACGAAAGGGGGACAGAGTGCCTATTCCCAGGGCCTCCTCCAGATCTCTCAAAAGTAGGAACGTGACCCCACCCAGAGGTGGCCGGTCCTGCTAAGGCCAGCTTCAAACCACTTTTGGTATGCCGCTGGCTCCGCTATCTTGGATAAGAAGTGGGGGCCCAAATGCAGCTCAGCAAAGAGGGCCAGGTCGTGAGCCAGCGATAGTAGCCTCCCTCCCTCCACAGGGACCACAACACCCTCAGGACTGGATGATTCAAGACACTTCTCGGGATGTTTTTCCTGGGGACCCAGAGCCATTCCTCCACTGTGACAGGTGCGAGAATCCTATTGTCCATAGCCACCCATTGTTTCTCTGTGCCTGGGGTAAAGTGGTCGATCAAGATTCTCAGCTGGGAAGCCCTATAATATGTTTCCAAGTCAGGATATCCCACCCCGCCATCTTCCTTTGGCCTGGTCAACACCTCGTAAGAGATCCTATGTTTTTTGCCCGCCCAAAGGAAATTGAGAAGGACTCGCTTCGTTTCCGTGAAGAATGTATTGAGGATCAGTACCGGGAGCATTTGAAAAAGAAATAGGAACTTGGGGAGGATAACCATTTTTATAAGGTTAAGGCGTGCCATCCAGGATAGACCCAACCCCGCCCACCTTTCCACATCTTTTCTGATTACTGACCAGAGGGGGGGGGAGTTGGCCGAGTATAGGTCTTCATGATCACGTGTCACCTGGACCCCCAGATGCCGGAATCCCCCATCCCGCAGGGCAAAGGGAAGCCCACCCACATAGGTTGTCTCCGGGTCTGACAGGTTACCCCCTATGAACGCCACCGACTTCTCAAGGTTGACCTTGTAGCCTGCCATAACGTGTGAGACCCTGTAACATTTTAGGGACCGTCTGGGATGGCTTCGTAATGTAGAGCAGTACATCGTCTGCAGATTTTGCAGTGTGTGTCACCTATCTGTACCCCCCTGATGGCTTCGTCGTTGCGGACCGAGATTGCCCATGGTTCCATCACCAGTGCATAAATTAACGGGGACAGTGGGCAACCCTGTCGTGTGCCGCGCTCGAGGGGGAACACTCTAGAATCTGTCCCATTCGCTACTACCCTGGCGGAAGGCAGGGAATAAAGTGCGGACATCCAACCCTGCCACCTCGGCCCATGCCCATATTCGTGAAAACCTCCCCCATGAAAGCCCAACTGACCCTGTCGAAGGCCTTCTCCGCGTCAAGTGCCAGTAGGATCGTGCCCTTGTCCCGAACCACCCTGGAGGTGAGCACGTGGAGATTCTTCCTCATGTTGTCAGAGCCCTGTCTATTTAAAACGAATCCTGCTTGGTCAGGATGTATCAGGTGGGGAAGGCTAATCTGGAGGCCAGGATTCTTGCGAAGATTTTGGCATCCAGGTTTAGGAGCGAAATAGGTCTATAAGACCCGCATTCCATCTGATCCTTGCCAGGTTTAGGTATCACGGTGATGAGGGCCTGTAAGAACGTCGGGGGAATTGAATCTTGGTTCTTGATTCGGTTGAATAGTTTGTCTCTTGGCTTTAGCAAGACAGATTGGGTCTGCTTATAGAAGTCCGCTGTGTAGCCGTCACCCCCCGGTGCCTTTCCCGCTTTCAGTCTCTTTATGGCGCCCTCCACCTCTTCCTCCGATATCTCCCCCTCCAGGGCCTCTAGCTCCACCTCTGACAGCTTAGGTAGAGGGTGTTCTGCCAGGTAGGTGCCAATGTTGTCTAGTGATTCGCCTGCCTGTCTGGAGTAGAGTTTGCTATAATAGTCGGCAAAGCATTCCACTATTTCCTCCCGGCCTTTATGGGTCCCGCCCGACCCATCTCTGAGATGAGGAACTCCTCTCTCAGCTCTACAGCCTCGGGTCCTTCGTGCCAGAAGGGTCCCAACCTTATCCCCCGTTCGTAGTACCTTTGCTTGGTGTATCGCATTTTCTTGATGACCTCCCCTATAAGGACTGTGTGGAGTTCCTGTCTTTTACCTTGCATCGCCTCCAGGAGAGCCCCACGGTCCACCCCTCGGAGGCCCAGCTTGGCTCACAGCACGCCCAACTCTGCTCGGAGTTTATTTTCAATTAGGCCCCTTTCACGTTTGCGCCTTGAACCTTCTGCAATAAGGAGGCCCCTGAAAATGGCCTTTGCAGCCTCCCATACCATAGACATATCGGTCTCACCTGTGTCATTTATCTCGAAGTAGGCCGACATTTCCTTACCCATGAAGCCCCGAAATACAGGGTCCGTAAGGAGCGTGTCGTTGCATCGCCAACGGGAAGATCTTGGGGAGACGGGCAACGGCCAATTGGCTATGAGTAGTTTGTGGTCGGACCATGTGATGGCTTCTACCTTCGGTTTTTCCACCACCTAATTCCCCTCTTCGTAAATCAACAGGAGGTCAATCCTGGTATAGGTGCAGTGCGGCGGTGAGAAAAAGGTGTATCCGCCCTGGCCCTGATGTGTTTTACGCCAGACGTCCACCCAATAGTGTTCCCTCAGGAGGGCTTGCAGGGCCCGGTTGTCTTTAGAGGTCCCCTTGGGTGTCCCCCCCTTCGCTGACCACCAGTCCAGACGGGGATCCGATATCAGGTTGAAATCCCCTCCCAGTATCATGGAACCCTTTGCCCATTTGTCCATGAGATCAAAGATCTGGGTTAGGAAATATATCTGTCCCGAGTTGGGTGCATATAAGGTGGCCAGGGTGATGCGTTCTCCCTCATAGGTTCCCTTAATACCCAAGAATCGGCCCCCAAAGCCCCTCTTGGTTTCTACTCCCGTGAGAAGAAACGACTTGCTAAGAAGAATGCCCACCACTTCCTTTTTAGAGCTCCTATGAGAGGCCCAGTAGTTGCTACCAATCTCTTTCCCCTTTATTGTCGACTCTCTGTCAGCCCTCTGAGAATGTTCAATCTCCACCCTTAACCTTTCTCCCCTTTCCTCCTCCTCACCTGAAGATTGGTCTTGAATGGATAATATTTGTGGTCTTCTAGCACAATAATCCTTCTCCTTCTTTCTTCTTTCTTTTTTTTCTGAGAAAGTGTCTTTCTCATGAAAGGAAGCCACAGTGTACTGCTGTGAATAGCACTACCTGAGGCCCCTCTTCCGGGAGGGACAAACTGGGGAAAAAGCCATCCGGCACAAAAAACCCTAGAGGTGGAACAGCAACAGCAGAGGTCCGTCGTAAGGATTCCGTGTGGAATAGCAACAGCGGAGGTCCGTCGTAAGGATTCCGGGTGGAAGGCAGGCTCCGAAGGAACCGTGAGGTGGCCGAAAGTAATGGCCAGCGAGGGACAACAGAGCGGAGAAAGAACCAGAAAGGAGCCAGAGTAAAGAGGTAAGGAAGACAAGAGGTCCCGGAGAAACGGGAAGGCAAGAAGCGGCCCGGGGGGTGGCAGAGGAGAGAGAGGAAAAAGGAAAGGAAACTAGCGTAACCGCAACCGAAAGAAAGCAGTCAGGGAGCTGACCAAGCGGGTTGCAACGCACTGTGTGCCGGGGGGGCGTGGCTGATAAGCGTTCCAGCTCACAGAGAAAGAAACACTAGACTGTTACAGCAACGTTTGAAAACGTGGCGGAACTCTGCAATGGCGGCCCCCAAGCCGCACCCTGGACCATAATGTCCACGGGAGGCGGTGCATGACAGTATGCCCCCTTCCAATGTTGCAACCTCATGGCTTTCCAGGGTGAGCCCTGTGAAACTTCTGCAACAACCTAGGAGCATGAACAAAGGTAGAGGGTTCCCATGAATCTTCCGCCCTCGAGTATCCCTTCCAGTGTATCAAGTATTCCAAGCGACCTTGCCTGTATCGAGAATCACAAATTTGGGATACCTCAAACTCCGCTTCTTCCTGGGGCGGTGGTTTAAGTGGAACCGAACGGGTAGAGGATCCCTGGGGAGCTTCCCTGAGAAGAGAGGAATGGAAGACAGGGTGAACCCTGTGTAAACAGGCAGGCAATTTCAGTCGAAAAGCCACTGGGTTGATTTTGGCCATGATAGGATAAGGTCCGATGAAACGGGGGGAAAGTTTGGAGGGACGAGTCCACCGGGGAAGATATTTCGTAGAAAGCCATACCCGGGTGCCCACCTTCCACTCCGGCACCGTTTGACGGTGACGATCCGCTTAAGCCTTATTTGCCACTTGACTGTCTAAAAGACTGGACTGGGCAGTCTTGTGAGCCTCCTGAATCTTGGACAACACACCTTCTACAGCGGGTAGGTTGGATTCAATGGATGGAGCAGGGAAAATCGTGCGAGGATGAAACCCATAAGTACAGTAGAACCGAGTGAGCCCAGAAGCGGAATGACGGGTGTTGTTATAGGAAAACTCCGCTGTGGGAAGAAGAGAGACCCAATTGTCCTGTTGTTGGTTTACGTAACAGTGTAGGTATTGTTCGAGAGTGTCATTCAATCGCTCAGTCTGCCCGTTGGTCTGGGGGTGGAAACCGGATGATAATGCCCGTTCAATGCCCAACCAATGACATAAGGCCGTCCAAAATTTGGAGACATATTGACTGCCTCTATCTGACGTAATCTTGTCGGGAAGACCATGCAGACGGAAAATATCCTTGAGAAACACCTCTGCCATTTCTGATGCTGTAGGCAATCCGGGAAGAGGAGAGAAATGAGCCATCTTGGACATATAATCCACTGTTACAATGATGCAGGTACATGCACTTGAAACTGGTAGATCCACCACAAAATCAGTGGAGATGTGACTCCACGGACGTAAGGGTATCGCACTCTGTTCAAGTAAACCCAAAGGTTTTGTAGTGCGATTCTTGCTGCTGTTACAGATCCTGCAAGCTTGGACATACTGTCTGATTCCAGATTTCATTCTGGGCCAGTAGAAATACCTTTTGACGAGATCTAATGTGCCAGTTTGACCTCTATGTCCGGCTGTCGGGTGATCATGACACCATTGAATGACTTGTCGTTGAAGAGGCCCTGGGGGAATAAACAATCGATGGTCCTGAAACAAAAGGCCTTCTCTGTCAAATAAAGCTACCTTCTCCTTAGGGGTAGCCTGAATCGTAGCTTCTTTAACCTGCTGGAGAAAACTGGTCACATGGAGGAAAACCCGATTTCTGGGAAACAGTCTTTCTGTCGGTGGTAAATTGGATCCTTCTAATCCACCATTCCGAGATAGTGCATCAGCAAGGAGATTCTGACTCCCAGGGATATACGTAATGCGGAAATCATACTGGGAAAAGAAATGGGCCCATCGAGCTTGGCGAGAATTGACGCAGTCCATAGACTGAAGAACTTGTAAGTTCTTGTGATCTGTTCGAATGGTGAACGGACAGTTACTTCCCTGCAGCAAGTGTCGCCATTCCTCACACGCAAGTTTCATGGCCAAGAGTTCCCTCTCAATGACCGAATAATTCTGTTGACTGGAAGTAAGGGTGCGTGAGAGATAGGCTATGGGATGCTCATTACCGTTATGTTCCTGGAGTAGGACTGCTCCCACTGCGGCAGCCGAGGCGTCAGTCTCTAGAATAAAGGGTTTTGTCTGGTCCGGGTGTCGCAGAATGGGAGCTTGACAAAACAGTTCTTTCAGGTGTTTGAAATTTCTTTCAGCTTGGTCATTCCATGAGAATGGTAATGAGGATTTTTTTAGCAACTGAGTAATGGGTAACACCACTTCAGAGAATGAAGGAATGAAACGCCTATAGAAGTTGGCCACTCCCAGGAACTTCTGTACTTCTTTGACTGATCTGGGAGATTGCCAGCTTAGAATGGCGTCCACCTTTCTTTGATCCATAAGAACCCCCTGAGATGAGAGTACATACCCCAGATAGGGTACAGTGCTGACCCCGAATAGACATTTCTCCTTTTTTACCAGAAGCTTATGTGTTTTCAGACGTGTCAAAACTTCGGTGAGATGTTTCTGATGCTGTTCGGAATCTCTGGAGAATACAAGTATGTCATCCAGATAGACTATAACCGAGACAAACATAAGATCTGAGAAGACCCGGTCAATGAATCTCTGAAACACTGCCGGTGCGTTGACCAGTCCAAAAGGCATAACATGGTATTCGAATAGTCCGAATGGAGTACGGAATGCCGTCTTCCATTCGTCCCCTGATTGTATGCGCAAAAGGTGATAAGCACTGCGTAAGTTTAATTTGGAAAAAATCGTTGCTCCTTGTACAGCCTCTATTATGTCAGAGATAAGGGGCATGGGATAGCGATCCCGTATTGTGACTTTGTTCAACCCACGATAATCAATACATGGTCTGAGTTCAGAAGAATCCCTCTTTGGTATGAAAAACAAGGGGGCACCTGCTGGGGACTTGGAGGGACGAATTAGGCCATTCTGCAAGTTGTCGTCCAAATAAGTCCTGAGGGCTTTTTTTTCTGTTTGTGATAGAGAAAACATTCGACCAAAAGGAACTAGGGCATTGGGAAGGAGATCAATGGCGCAATCCTCTGGCCTGTGCGGAGGTAGTTCCAATGGGTTATTTTCTGCAAAGATATCCTCGAAAGCCGAGAATTCCATGGGAAGAGAGTGGACACCCACGGTACTGGCTTGAGGAATGGTATGGGCCTTGGCTTCCATAAACCGTAGCTCCTTTAAGCAGGCCTGTCGACAAAACTTCGATTCAAAGGTAATATTGTTAGTGGACCAATTAATCTGCGGATTGTGTTTTCGCAGCCAGGTAATGCCCAAAATGAGTGGAAAATGGGCTGCACGGATGATATTGAACTGAATAGTTTCTGAATGTTGTTGTATGAACATTTGAAGAAACTCAGTAGTCTGTGTAATAAGGCCTGAACTGAGGGGCGTACCATCCACCCCCTCGACCTTCTGATCCTCCTTGCGGTCCATGCGTCGTAAGCCGACAGAATCGGCCCAGATGGTGTCCACAAAGTTACCGGCGGCCCCACAATCCAGTAGGGCCAATGCTTCGATTTTGCGATGGTCTATAAACAAATGCACCTTGAGTACCATTAGTCTCGAATCTTCCTGTGGATTCACTGGACCCACTGATAATGACACATAGGGACTGGTTACTTCCCCTCGGATTCCCGTCCCTCCTAGGACCAAGGGTTCTCGTTTCCCACTCGTCGTGAAGGAATCTCGGAACAATTCTTAATTTGATGTTGGTCTGATCCACAATAGGCGCATAACCCCAAGTCTCTTCTTCGCCTTCTTTCCTCTGGAGTTAAAGACGAACGTGTGGTTCCGATCTGCATAGGTTCTTCTGAATGGGCCGATGCTGCAACAGGAGGAGGAGGAGTATGGGCGGGAAAGGTAGTATTCCTATTCCGTCGCCTTTCTATTCGGCGTTCGTAGAGTCGGTGTTCTATTTGTAAAGCTGCAGTTGTCAGTTCTGGAAAGGATGCCGGCCGGGGAGATCGGGCTAACTCATCCTTAATATCTTCTCGCAATCCTCTTCTGAAGATGACATATTGGGTCTGCTCCTGCCAACCAGCTTCTGTGGCTAAGCGTTTGAACGTGGTAAGATATGTGTGCACATCAGTCTGGCTCTGACGTATGTCTAACAGAACCTCGCCTGCAGAAAATGAAATTTCAGGCCTTTCGAATTCTTGTTTTAGTCGACCTACAAAAGCCTCGTAGTCTTGTAGTAGAGGGTCTGTTCCCAACACAAGTGGAGTGGCCCAGGCCAGGGCATTACCTGACATGTTGGAAATCATGAATCCCACCCGGGCATGACCGGTGGGAAATGTATGAGGTCTAAAGGCAAAATGGATACTACAAGCTTCCAAGAATTCCTTGAGCTTCTTTGAAGCTCCGTCATATTTCCCTGAGGGGAGTGCCATGGGAGGTAAGTCCACTGGTTTTGGTTCACGATTAGAAACCAGTTGTTTTAACATGTTATTTTCAGTCCTTAATGTTTGCACTTCCATGGATAAATTTCGAACCTCTGCTGAGAGGTTTTGAACAGCGGCCACCATCTCTTGCAATTGTTCAGGGGTCGCCATCCTGACCACTAGGCGTTGCAAACTGTCAGCCCTCTGAGAATGTTCAATCTCCACCCTTAACCTTTCTCCCCTTTCCTCCTCCTCACCTGAAGATTGGTCTTGAATGGATGATATTTGTGGTCTTCTAGCACAATAATCCTTCTCCTTCTTTCTTCTTTCTTTTTTTTCTGAGAAAGTGTCTTTCTCACGAAAGGAAGCCACAGTGTACTGCTGTGAATAGCACTACCTGCGGCCCCTCATCCGGGAGGGACAAACTGGGGAAAAAGCCGTCCGGCACAAAAAACCCCAGAGGTGGAACAGCAACAGCGGAGGTCCGTCGTAAGGATTCCGTGTGGAATAGCAACAGCGGAGGTCCATCGTAAGGATTCCGGGTGGAAGGCAGGCTCCGAAGGAACCGTGAGGTGGCCGAAAGTAATGGCCAGCGAGGGACAACAGAGCAGAGAAAGAACCGGAAAGTAGCCAGAGTAAAGAGGTAAGGAAGACAAGAGGTCCCGGAAAAACGGGAAGGCAAGAAGCGGCCCGGAGGGTGGCAGAGGAGAGAGAGGAAAAAGGAAAGGAAACTAGCGTAACCGCAACCGAAAGAAAGCAGTCAGGGAGCTGACCAAGCGGGTTGCAACGCACTGTGTGCCGGGGGGGCGTGGCTGATAAGCGTTCCGGCTCGCAGATAAAGAAACACTAGACTGTTACAGCAACGTTCGAAAACGTGGCAGAACTCTGCAATGGCAGCCCCCAAGCCGCACCCTGGACCATCATGTCCACGGGAGGCGGCGCATGACACTCTCTTCCTTGCCTGTAGTGTGTTTCCTGCAGGAAGAGGACTGTCAGGTGTTGTTTGCAGAACACATTGCTCGTGAGGGACCTCTTGTTCTGGGAATTGAGGCCCTTGACATTCAGCGTGCCTATCTTCCCCTCAATCATTTTCATCTTTCGTTATGTGCTCTATAAGCCCCTCTAAGTGACCGCTGTCTAGAACCCGTTGTGAGAACAGCGTCCATGATTTGAGCTGGATTTCCCCCTTCCCCCTAACCCCATCAAAAGCTCCACCCCCCCATCTCCTTTCCTCCCCCTTGCCCATCTTGTAGGGCGTTCGCCGCCTGCTCCCCAGAAGGGGTTGAAGCAGGCAACGAACCGCCAGGGTCGATACGCCGGCCCCGGGAAAAAGAATTTGTAGTATGACATCTTGCATCACGCCTTTCTCCACTACATGTTTGCCCTCTAGCGTTGACGGAGAGAATCCGGTGACAGTGCCCCTCCCCAGATTTATTCTCCAATCCTGGCAGATGAACAACAACTCGTGTCCCTCTTGGAGTTTGACACAATGTGGGGTCGCGTGTTGCCAGCAATTCTCTAAAGCAAGGCAGAGAGTGTCACACCAAAAAACCATAAAACGCCTCAAAAATGGGCAACATTGCAATTCTGACCTGGATCATTCAAACTGGGAACACCCCGCAAACTGTGGGAAAAACATATTGTGCCCCGCGGGGTCTTCGAGGGTACGAAGACTATGGAAGGGCCTGAATCGTGCCGTGGCCTAGTGATTAAGCCTTGAGTGCTGCGTACATGTTCACGTGGGGTCCCCCCGCTCCGTGGAGGGGTGTCTGGTCTTCCGGAACTTGCGTGAGCCCTTGACTTTGAGCTTCCCCTGAGAGGAGTCTGGGCCCCGAGGGACATAATGCGATCTCTCTGGGTTCCACTCTGATCTCCAGATGATCCCGCGTGATCGCCTGTAAGGTTGTCAGTGGCCCTCTGAATGTCTGTTTCCGTGACAAGTTGGTATCTCTGGCCCTGCCACTCGAATGCCAGGTAGAACGGATGGCCCCAGCGGTATCGCACTCCCTTTTCCTGTAGCCATCTGGTGATGGAGCTGCATTTCTTTCTCATCTGAAGTGTGAGGGCGGAGAGGTCTTGGTATATTGTCACTCTGGAGTTACCGTGCTGGATATCACACACGGTTCTTGCCCTCTCCAGAATCCTAGCTTTGTCCCTGTAGTAATGAAATCTCGCTAGGACCGAGCGTGGGCCCCTACCTCCGCCCCCAGCACAGTGGACCCTGTCGAGGAGAAGAGTTTCACCTGAGTCAGACCCCAGGACAATCCGAATGATGTCTTTCATTTTGCTTTCCAGTCCCACCGGAGTCTCTCCTTCGGTCTCCTCAAGGCCGAAAATTCTCAAGTTGTTCCTCCTCTCCCGGTTTTCCATGTCATCGACCTTGAGCCGGAGATCTTCCTTGCGGCGTTGCAGTTCCTTGATTCTGGTGTCCATTTGCGTTTCAAGGAGGTCCGTTGACACTTGGTTGTTCTCAATCCCCTCCATTCGGTCCTCTAATGTGCAAACCTTGGGCATGAGGTCAGCCAATTTGGCCCCCATGTCCGTCCTCATTCCTCGGATCTCACACTGCATGGTGTTAATGACTGGGGGCTGTGCGGTGGTGGGGCCGGTGTCCATCGTGTGGTGTTTTGGGATAAACTGGTATTTTGCAAGAGTCTCTCTCCAGCTCATGGGGTGTCGTTCGCCTTGGAGTTTTGGGACTGCTCGGAGTGTTTTTTCCCTGGAGGGACCTGTGGTCCCAAACCCCAAGCCCCGTCGTTTTAGTACGAAGCCTTGTGTTTTCCTTGCAGATGGTGGAGCTGTATGCCGGCGTCCAAGCTCTAGTCTGTGGTGCTCCGCTGTACTTTCGCTAGGAGAGCAGCCCTCCTTGGTACGGCCTTATGTTGCTGGGGTTTGCTACTCCGCCGTGGTGTTCCCCCCGGAGAATCATGGCGGGCCTCAGCAGGCGGCTGATGGTTCGAAACTGGGGGTGCCTCCCCCCGGGGGTTAGGTCCAGCCTGAGTTGCCTCCTCGTGTCTCCTCGATGTGGTGGGGCCCCTCCGCTAAAGTAGTGCTCACAGGTATATGTTGATGGGGGCACGGCTACCAAGGGAGCCTCCCAGGTGAGGAATGGAGTTATACTTGGGCCTGTGGCGTGGCGGTCCTGTGGGGCAGTGCCCGCGGCACGGGGCAGAATGCTGTTGATGAACTAGGGTGCCAGTGTGGCCCTGCAGCGTGGTGTGAAGCGTGAGACATAAGGCCCTGGGACCAGACACCTGCAGGTGAAGCCCATCCAGGCTAGTGAGCGGGCAGAGAGATGAGGGGGGCCCAGGCGCGCTCCAGCGACGGCCTGAGCCTGACCCCAGTGCTGGCGTGGGCTCCTCTGCCCGCTGTCACTGCCCCAAGAAAGTCAAGCAGGGTGGGCCCAACTATGGCCAAGGCGGCGGTGCTACGCGATGGTGAGGGCCGCCGAGCCGGGCCTCCACTGTCTCTAGGGCAGCGGTGGTTGTCTGCAAGTGGGCTGGTGGCAACGGTGGGGCCCAGATGCCCTCCCGCATCGGCCCGGGCCAAAACGCAACAACGGTACCTGGGTTGGAGGGGGAGACACGGCTCCCCGGGTGCTCCGTGTGACAGGCCGCCACTGAGACCGCTCTCGCTGTTCCTCCACTGTCGGTGGCCGAGCACCGCTTTTCTCCTGGGGCGGGAGGGCAGGTTGCTGGTCAGCGGCAAGGAACTTCAGGGGGCCCGCCCAGCCCCGCGATGTGGTGTCAGGCAGTGTCCGTCGCGCGAGCGGGCACCGACAGAGGGCCCGGCTCCTCCTCCCTCGGCTCGGCTGGCTAGCGCGCGGTTCACAGCGTGGAGCCTCCGCAAGAGAGCTTGGGGGAGGGCCGCGGCCAGCCAGGAGCCAGCGGGAGAACGGGGATACCTCCGGAGTCCATGCGAACTCCCTCGTATTCCAGAGCAGGTCCTCTTATCGAATCATGCTGGGAATCGGGGCTCGTGGATCATTAAAGCATGGTTTTTGGCTTGTTTCCTGGGGCCATGCGGGAGCTTGAAGTTCAGGCAGCCATCTTGCCTGCGCCCCCTGGTGGCCTCCCCAAGGCAACAGGTATTTTAACCCCATTTGCCCGACACATGCACTCACACACGACCTCACTGCTTTAAGAAGCAGCCATTGTTCGTGATTGAGCAACCCGTGTCTCCATTATTCGGATGGCAGATCCCCCACACCCATGATTGACACATTTAATTATTTATTGCACTATTGAGCTATATGGGCGTGGCACCTGCAATTCTGACAAGATCTTGTGTCTTTTCAGGTTTTGGACAGTTGACCCTTCTCAGAGCTTTTAAGCAACACACATTTGTTTCTTACAGTTCCGCAAAACATGGGACCATTGTATTATTGTATTATTTGTATTATTGTTTACCAATATTTTTACCCATATGTTACTCATCTTTTCCTTGTGATTTACTCATACCATCCTATACAACCCCTTTCCATTTCCTATTATGACCGTGATTTGTTTCAACAGTGACATATTCACTATGTGTTGTTTGAATGTTAACAAACCAATAATGACTGTCACTTTAATGTTCCAATGATGTCTAGTGCCCTGTTTTGAATAAGACCTGCCGGGGTCGAAACACATGTCGCATTGGGAACAAACACGATTAAACTCACTTCTCGAAACATACAACGTGAGTTGTCTCATTTATAGTTGACTCTTGGCAACTAGCCTGAGTGACCAGCACCAATTCCAGTGTACCATATTAATTCAGTTCTATGGTGGTATGGTTTGGGTATGCTATTTTTTTGATTTTTCTTATTAGCATTTGGTTTTACAACTAAAACCTTAAGCTTTTTTACAGGCTAACGGATCATTTAAACGAACAGATTAAAAAGAAAAAGTAAACATTTTTTTTTTTTTTAAACAAAAGATGTAATATGCAAAAGCATAAGATAGCAGGGAATCATTCAAAGTACTAAATGAAGAAAAGAAGTCCTATGTCTTTAGGGAGGTGCAGTGTTATTTCCTCATGTGGTAGTTGCAGTAACTTTGTCTGTCCACATCGCTAGTTCTTTCAAAAAGTTGAGGATAGCTATAATCAGAGACACTCTCTCCAGAAAGGATAACTCCCCACCAATCAACTGCTGTTCTAGCTGTTGATTTTTTTAACAGCTTTTCCCATCCATCTAGTCCTCTGACTGTTCAAGGTAGGGCAGTACATAATCAGGTGTTGTAGAGTTTCCATTTGCTGTCCACATCACCTGCATACGTAATCTCTCTGATCTCTGAGTTTTCTTGCTTCCATTACTTCTTTGGTAGGCATTAGATTCATCCGTAGTCTCATGAACTCTCTTCTACGCCTGCTGCATGGACATTTTTTCAAATACTCCTGAGTTTTTCCTCCTGCTTTTTGGTTAGGATTTTTCTGGCCATATAACTTTAGCAATCGGACATTGTCTGTAGTATAAATCCAGTCCAAATCCAAAAGTTTTTCCTTAACTTTGACAGGATTTGTCATTAGAGTTTCTTCCGAATGGACAAACGACAATGATTCCAAGTGTTTAACTTCGGATCAAGTTCAGGTACGAGTGCCTGGTTCAAGACCTTAAAACCTCCTTCTCGAGTGTTCAGGAGGCATTGGCAGAGAAAATGACAGTGTTTTCCATTGCACAATTGACCAAAGTGAATTGATTTTCAGTTCTTCTCTCACTAGATCAATAGGGGTACCCAACGTGAGAGCCAAATTTGTCTCCGTAGATAACCTCCAGTTTTGCCCAGAGGTCGGTTGGAAGTAGTAGCGTAGTTTCAGAGCCGTAGGTCATGATTGGTACGACCTTCATGGTATAGAAGTCAATGACCGGTTTTAATGTATACTTGCAATATTTATTTGGAATTATCTTTTCTTGCAAGGTAATTTTTCTCATTTTTAATCTTAATTTGGTCTCCTGAGCTGTTTCCACTGAACTGTTGTTAATACAGATTCCCAGATACACAAGGCTTACTACTTCCTCAATGTTTTCCCCTTTGAAAAATCATGTGTGTTTCCTTGAAGGTTTGTGGGTGATGTTCCCGGAGAATGTCAGGATTTTTGTTTTTGCAACGTTGACCTTTAGGATATTTTCATCCAAGTAACACGCCAAGGCATCCAGCTGTCTTTGTAGGCCTACCTTTGTTTGGTCGAGGAGAATCAGGTCGTCTACATACAACAGATGACCCACAGCACTTCCTCCTGTTCTTTGAGGGAACATTCTGTTTTTTTCAAAGGCTGAGGTTATGTCTGAGATAAATTGATTGAATAACGTGGGGGTCAGTCTGCGCCCGTGTTTCAGACCCTTAGTTGTTACTATTGGTTCAGTAAGATTACCTTTTTTATCCAATCTGACACACATGTTGGTATTTACGTGCAGAACCAATATTGCTTCTCTCAGGTCCTCTGGACAGTAACAGCTTTTTTAGCTTTTCCCATAATGTTGGTCTCTTGATCACAGCGAACACCTGTGCAAGGTCTACTGATGCCATATAAACATTCTTCTGAGATTGTGCTTTTGCACAGGCCTTGATGTGACTAATTAGGAAAAGGTTAAGGGCAGTTCCTATTCGTTTTTCAAATCCTGCCTGCCACTTGTCAAAATGTCCCGTGCTCATCCTCCACGAGTTAAGGGCTCGTAAGATCAGGGCGCAAAATATCTTGGGCCTCATGACTAGTTGGGCGGTAACACCGGCGCTAATAGAGCCAGCGTTATCTGCCCTACCGCCAAACCCACCGGCGCTTTAGCGCTGGATCACGGTTTTGGCGGAACGGGAAATCCCCATTCCCCATTGAGCCCATTCGGGAATGCCCCATTCCCCATTGGGCTCAATGGGGAAATTTTGCGTTCTTACTGCCGGCGGATTTGCTGCCAGCAGTAAGAGCGCGAACATTTGGCAGATTTCCCCCCAGCTGAAGCCATGATTTGGCAGATCCTTAAATGGGGTAGCAATAGTGCTACCGCCGCATTTAAGTGTTACCGCCAAACTCGTGATGAGGCCCTTGCCTGTAACATCAAGGAGGGCGATAGGTCTGTAATTTGATGGCCCTTCTTGTATATGGGCACAACAATAGAAGAGCTCCAAGAAATGGGAATATGCTTGGTTTTTTTGATTTTTGCATACAGGGAATACAGGGCCTCTGTACTTCTGTCTGGGCCCTCCTTCAGTTTATAATTTGACAAGTCATCAGGCCCAGGGGCCCTTCAGTTGCTAGCTGACAGTATCAGAGCCCTAATTTCAGATTTCTCTGTCGAAAAAGGTGTTTTAGACTGAGCCTGGAGGCCACAACGCCACTGGAGTTAAACAATTTCTCGAAATGCTTTTTCCATGCTGCTGAAGGAACCCCATTCAGCATTATAGAGTTTTGTGGTGCATTTAGGTGATTTAAGATTTTCCATTCCAGCTGTGTTCTTCGTCGCAATCAGGCTCAGCATCCTCTGAGCATCTCTCTGATGCAAAAGCCATTTGTGATTCTATAGCCAATTTGTGTATTGTTGCTTCAATCTCCTTGCAATCTTCAGGTCGCAACATTCCTTCTTCACTTAAGTCAAAGCCATTTTAAGATCTTTTTTCCCTCAAAATGTCAATATCAAATACATACTTTTGTTTGTGCGACGTGTAGTGTTGCCTCTAAATATTTACTTATACACCTCCAATCTTCAGGTCTCTTGTTCACTGGTCTCACTTTCTTCCTCAATTGCGAGTCTGTTGTGCCCGGACTGAATGTATAGATTGGGTCTTGATATGGTCTGGTTGACAAAGGACCAGATACCAATTGTCGTGGTTAGTATGTGATGGTCACTCCTATCCAACATCCTTACCCGGAAATCTGTCAAGTTCCCAAACAAGTTCTCATAGACAAACAGATAGTCCAGAATTAATTTTTCTACGCTTCTTTTCCAGGTTGGTTTTGCCGGAACATCTCCCTGCATGTGACCATTAGCCATGTGGATGTTCCTTTCGTTCATCTCATCCCTCCAGATGAATCCTCTGGCTATTTGTGGAATTGATTGTATTAATTGGTTTAATATTATTTTAGCTTCCTCATCAAAACAATGAATAATCAGGGCACCACAGATAAGAATTGCAAAATCGGGATTCTCCTCCCTGGTAGTGTCGATAATGTCCATTACAGCTGAAACATACTCTTTGGCTTTGACCCCCACAAGGTTCCAGTAAAGATTGATAAGTAAAAGGTTCTTCAACAGGTGTTGCTCTTTTAGACCTGCAAAAATAAGGAGAGCTAGGATTCCAGCGATAGGGTGAAACTCTTTGTCCATCCTAAATTTTAAGATAGTTTTCAGGGCGATTAAGACACCCGCCGCCGGGCGTCCCTTGATACCTTTTACTGCACAGTTGATAAAGGCATCATAGCCATCTAGTAATGGTGCTTCTGATAGCCAAATCTCCTGCACACATATTGTCTCAAAACGGCTAAAGTTCAAGTCGCCTGTGCAGAACAAATGAGCGAAACCTTGCATATTCAAAGAAGCTAGTGAGACATTTTTGTTCCAACTAATCTCTTGTGTTCGTACTCCAGGAACTTTTGTCTTTTTAGGTCGAGTGTCCACCAGCCAGTGTCCCAGCCAACCATGGCCAGTTTTCACATTCAATTTTTTTGTTACCATTTAGGCTTCTCCTCCTTTCTATTTCACTACTCTTCGTTTTGCTTTCCACAGTTGTCTTAACATTTTTCTAACAAAGTAAATACACTTTGTCCCTTGGCTCCATTTCCTTCTGGTATTCAGGGTTCCAGGAGCCACGTTTTAGGCTTTTAGATGCCTTGGACGTCCAGTGTTGGGTCTCTTTATGTCTTCCTACTGGTAGCACTCCCGTATCATATTCAAACAGCTCAAACCCCATTGGTATGAGACTACCAGCGACTTCCATAATTCTGTTTTTTTTGTCTCTAGAGGCGACATAGATAATAACTTCTGCTCTCTCCTCCTCTGGAAGTTTAATCAAATGGAAGTCACTGGAATCAATATTCGGCAATCTCGAGAAGCAATGAAGAAATCGCAGTATGTTACCTTGGTTCAACACCAACCCATCTTTTCTTCTGTGCATATTTTCTGATAGTAACCGATAGGTGAAATTGTCTTTGCCAGTGATAGTTTTGAATCTGTTCGATCGTTTCTCCTCCCTAAAGCCTTTCATTTTTTGTTTTATAAATATTAGCTCTTTTCTCCTCCATTGTTAAGAACAGGGTTATATATTTTTTTAAGCATGCTTTAGGTATTATTGGAACAGATTTTGCTGGCATTTCATCATCTTGCATAACAATTTCATCGTTCACGTGTTTCTTCCTCGAGGAAAATTGCAGTCATCCACTTCTGACTCAAACTCTAAAGGCTGTGATTTCTGTTTTATGTACATTTGCTTTGTTTTTCTAAGTACGGCCCTGTTTTGCAGAGGAAGCAAGGGTTTAAATGTAACAGATCTTGCAGATGAAGGGACTGAGGTTTCTTTGTACCCTATGTTGATTCCCTCAGTTCTCTGTTGAAGGGAATAAGTAGTCCTCGTCTTTTCAGAGGAATTTATGTCTGCCGAAGTCGTTGAATCTATCTCCATGACATCCCTGGCCACGGCATCCTCGTTACAGCCTTCCTCGTCATGATCTAGAGTGACTTGTATATGAACAGTCTTTCTTAGTTGGTAGTCGGTTGCTTCCTCCTCACCTTCTGATTCACCTTCGTCCGTTATTGAGTAAGTAGATATGTACAGAAATACCTCTGTGTCCTCATCCCCATCATGTTCCTTTGTATCCTTCTCCTGAAAGCAGTGGCCATTACCCAAATCAACTCTCTGTGGATTTTTACTAAAAAACAAGGTCACCAAGGTAGCGTTACCCGTAGGGGCTTTTGTTCCTAGCCTTCTGTTTTCTGTTTCTTTATTTTTGTCTTATTTCTGTTCAAGGATATAGTCATAGTATCCTGTAATTTTTGTTGTTTCTTTGTTCTGTCAACAAAGCTTTTAGAAGCTGCCTTTTTGTATTTGGAGAATTTAGATTTCTTTCTACTTCATTCATCTTTGTAATGATGTCATATTTCCTTTTCTTTGGGGGCCCATGGTCTAAATCCTCAGCTGCCTCAGTCGATGGAACTGGGGTCTTTATCCTGTTTTGTGTGTGTGTAGGGTATCCGACTGGGGTGGTTTCCACCACTTCCTTAGAGCAAGAAAGTTTTATTTCATCACAATTGTGCAGTGATTGTTGTATTACTGAGCCTGATTTTACTCTCGATTGGACAGGACCATCTTCCATGTCTGTAATATTTACATCCACTCTCCCTTTAATGAGCGGGACAGGTATGTTTACAATTCCCCATTGCTCGGGCGTCTCGGTTCCTACGTTCTTCGTCTCTCTTGGGACCTGATCCAGGTCCTGAAGAGTAAGGTCTGTTTTCCCAATTTCATTTTTTCTTTTTGTTTTTGTCCTTTATAGCAGAGTCAATAATGGTGTGTAAAATATTAGTAGTTCTCTCCTCATTTTTATCCAAGTTAGTTTGAATGACTGTTACAAAGCCTTCAAGAAATATGCGCTTAGAGTGAAGCATTGCAACTAGGGTTGATTGGTCCCTAATTTGGTTTTTGAGTGTCTCTTGTAGTTTCATGTATGGCATTAAGGTTAGGGTAAGCACGGCAATCAAATCAGTATTGATATCGGCTGGTTTTTTATCTGATGTTAGTTCCATGCTGGTAGACTCCAAAGCTGCCAATAGATCCTTGTCTGCTAAAGATGTTTCATTGAGATGTTTTTGTTGGAGTTACACTCTATCGAACCTTGTGCGGTTTGGGTTTCCTTGCTTTTAGTGCTAGGAATACGAATCAAACTTGAAGTAGGGTTCTGCTTCGGCGACGAGGCCCTCTTATTTTCCCTCACTAGGGGCCTACTATCTGCTAGCTTCTTTGAGGGTTGGGTTCCATTGCAGTTTACCGGGAGCGATCTAGGTAAGTTCAACTTTGACAGTCCTGCCACAATTTCCTTATTTCCATTAAGTTCATGGACCTGTTTTCGGAAAAAGAACCTTTGTTTCGATAACAGTATGTCTGATGTCAAAGTTGTGTGGTTCCATTATTTCCGGATCACTTTTTTTGGTGGGGGTCTGCTGTTTAAGTCCGATCTTCCAAAATTGTACACTTCCAAATTGGATGTTTCTGAAAAGGAGCATCATAGCTCATCTGAGGGGCCACCCATTTCCATGTTTTTTAAGATAAATTTCTGTGTTTTCAACATCATGTGAGTCCAAAGAAATGTTGGGAGAGGACTTTCTTTTATTTACGTTACTCAGTGTTCTAATAGTCTGGTCCTGAGTCCCTGTGTCATCATAATTCTCCTAGTTGGGTGAAGTGACCTTTTGTGGAGTGTTTTCGGGTAACATCATTTTAGCACCTATGTCAACCCTGATTTCTATCGGGCAGTTGTGGGAGGCCATACCCAAGTCAAAGTCCACATTGAAAGAGGCTGTTTTTTTTAAAGGCATCACGAGCATCAGAAACATTGGTCAGAGGCAAATCCCCTGAGGAGGGGTCCGTCTTCTACATCCATTCCACCTCCTGTTCCTGCTCGGAAAGCTCCAGTAGGTTACTTGAGCCTAACTCATTTGCTGCTCAGTTGACCCTCTTCTAGTTCTATGTTCAAAGGTGATGACTCTGTCATGTTAGCCTTCACTTTTGTTCCTTCCCCTTTTTATTTTCAGCTGCTTCCAAAAGATCTTTGAGGACTCCGAAAAGAACGGATGTCAGGGATCGCAGTACTCAAGATGTCATGTTATGTTGGGGGTTATAGAGGACTCAAGACTCCCAACAGTCTTCCGGTTCAAAGCAGAAGAAAAAAAAAGGTCAAGCCGAGCTGGAGTAGGAGATATACTCAGGCCCACTCCAGGAGCCCACTACTTTCAGTGGTTCCTCTGCAGAGGCTCCAAGGAAGCGGGCGACAAGGGTCACAGGATCACAGTATCTCAGGGTCACAGTGACCAAGTGTTGTTTTGTAGAAAATTAAGTGATTAAGTGATTAAGGATAAAAGGGGATAATCAGCTGCCAAGTTAAAGTTAAACTCTTACCCGCTCCAGTGCCACCGTTCCGCTCTCTCAATTAAGTCAATTGAGTCATGTCACAGTGTTGGCGTCCGGTGCAAGAGCAAATCAGGGCAAGTGTTTTAAGTGGTATCTTAAATGTTATTAATTTGAAGAGGGGTTGAAAAAAAGGGGGGGCTATCACAGGGCTATCACAGGCAGCACCCCGGCACTAAGGCTGACCACTCCAAGTATTCTTGCCCTCTTACCCTCCGTGGCCCTCTGTGACTCACCAGGCAAGTCAGGTCTTCCCAGATAAGTCTCTGGCGGACCTTGCAGTCACTGCCACAGTGCGCCGCAGTCCACGCAGTCAACACATACAACACAGCAACATGGCACAGCACAGAGAAATGCACAGAAAAATGCATGGCAGCCTCCACAGCCGTTTCTCCTCCTCAACTTCGCTCGACCGCCCGAAAACCACACTGAATCTGGTCAGCGTAAGAGGAAAGGACCCTCTGCAACGTAATGCAAGTGTCAAGCCGCACCTCCAGGAACAACACAAACACGGAAGCCACTTCCAACAATTGGATTTTGAACTATTGATCGGCGCAGAAAGAGTGGAATTATCCAGCTTTGCATCCTTTGACTAACCTGTAGGGATAGCACAATAAAGTTCACGGGCAGGAACAGGGCAATGTTGAAACCATGAGGGGAGCCAGGTCACCAGCTCCTGGGTAGTTCAACAGCCATTTTTCTCAAAGAGGTGCAGCCACAGACTATCAATATTAGTCCTTGACTCGTCCAAAAGGTGGGTGAGAAACTCCAGGTCATTATAGCTCAGACTTTAGCCACCCAGTTCATCTCTGTGGGCAAACGCAGGGTCTTCCACAACTGGGTCAAGCAGCATCTGGTGGCCACCAACAGGACCCCCACCATGTGTCCATCCTTCTCACTTTTCTCACCCTTTAATCCTACCCCAAAGAGGAGCATCCACAGTCATAGTTCCCTATGAACCACATCAATCCCCTTAATCCAGGACTGAACTTCCATCCAACACTGCTGCACGCGGGGGCAACCCGACCACATATGGCAGCAGTCGCCCCTTGCCCTATGACATTTCCAGCAATGAGGATTGTACCACTTGTACATCTTAGCCAGAGCAGCTGGTGGTCAGTGCCAACTGTGAAGCAATTTTAGGGCCTGATGCCGGTACTGCAGAGCAACAGTGGAATGTGTGACTCCCCTACACATCCGCATCTATGGGGAATTGTCCATGTCCCTGCCCAGGTCCCATCCCCATCTGACTCTGGCAGGTAATGGGTCCCTGGGCTCTGCCAACAAGATCCCTCTGTATAGCCACGCTATGAGACCCCTGGAGCCCTCAGCCCTGATCAAGGGCTGCTCAAATTCCGTCAGCCCTCTCCGTAGGTTGTCACCCCCTTACGATCTAACAATATCCACTTTAATCGGAAGCAGCGGAAAACACAGACAGCTTCCCAATCCCTAAAAATTCCTCCAGCCTGCCCACGGAGATAAAGTTCCCATCTTCCCACATTTGTCCAGCCCTACTCAACCCTGCCTCATACCAAAGCTGGAATGCTAATGGCTCCACCAAGCCATCTCTCAGTGGTGGAGCCCAGCTGCAGCTCAAAAGGGACTGCCATGTGGACAGCCATTGCGTGTCTCCCCACTCCCTCCAGATGGACCATAAGACCGCCAAGACCAGGAGTACCAGTCTCCTTGGGGTTTGAGACTGAGGTCCCCATAACAACTCCCCTAGTGAGACTTGGGCAAGAATCGCATTGTTCATATGCAGCCACTGCTCACTGGACTAGGGGTCCATGTGGTCAACAAGCCCACAGAGCTTGGCTGTCCTGTAATAGGTTGGCAAGTCCGTCAAACCCACCCTACCCTCGTCCATCGGGAGAATCAATGCCATATAAGCAACCCTGTGCTTCACCCCTGCCCATAAGAATTTCAACACAGCACCCTTCCCTTCATCGCAGAAGAATGGCAGAAGAATGGCAGTACCACAACCGGGAGCATCTGGAACAAAAACAAGAATTTGTGTAGCACCATTTTGATGCAGTTCAGGCATGTCATAAACGAGAGCATTAACCATGCCCATCTGCTTAAGTCAACCCGAACCACTGACTAAAGCAGCAAATAATTATTAGCAAAGAGCAAGTCTCCATAATTGCACAAAATCTGCACTCCCAAATACCCAAAATGGTCCTCTTGCACCTTAAATGGCAGCCTCTCTATATATTCCCTGTCAGCACTGACAATCCCCCAGCCAGGCAAGCCGCTGACTTCTCCAAGTTGACTTTAAAGCCAGATAGCTCACGGTAATGGGTGGGATAAGTGATTGACCTCACTACTGTTACGCTCACGTGGTATCCACAGGGACTCCACTCAGCCCTGGTTGGATGGCTTGCACCTCTAGCCCTCTCCCCGATCCCTGGGTAATTTCTCAGATGGAAGTGAGGCCTGAAATACAGGAGAACTGGATTCAAGACTTGGCTGTCTCTTGTAGGGTGCCTTCCCACCTCCCTTGGATTCAAACCGTTCCCCTGGGCCTTCTTCTCACCTTAATTCTTTATGAGGTGCGTTCTCCGTCCTACTTCTCATGGCAAGGGGCGTGCAGCGACCAAGTTACTTCACTGGTTTGAGCCCTGTTGGAGTCCAGGCCTGCTGCGACTCTGTTTTGACAAGGTAGGTTTGCTGCTTTACAGTCTTGGTATTCAGTTCTTTACTTGAACAATAATGTCTTTCTTCTTCCCTTTAGGTATGGAAAGATATTTCGGCGTTGTCGTGCAGATTGGTGATGATACACGAGCCGGTAAGTGAATGCGCGGTGCACAGCGCTGTTTTGTCCTTTTATTTTGCTAACCTGTGTCTTTTCCCTTTCTTCACAGGTCGCTGTGTACTTCGCGGAGCGCCATGATGTCCATAAACAATGCTGACCAAAAGACGACTAACAAGGTAAGAATCTTGTGATTTTCGTTGTTTGGGAGAAAGCGTGAATAAGTGCTCACTAATGCTGTCTTTCTCTCTCTTCTTTCCACGTTGTTGTATTCCAGAAGACATGCAGCATCGGGACGGTGGAGTACACTGACTCGAGTATCTTCAGGTAAGCGAAATCTGCTGCCGCCGATGAGTTGAAGACAGGATGCTGGTCACAGGTAATGTTGAGTTAATGATGTTCTCTTTCTCTTCAGGTTCGTGGAGTCAGGTGAAGCGGCATCAAGGAACACTAGAGACCCAATCTGGACACGGCGGGCATTAGGCTGCAAACAGCAGAATAACATGAAGCGTGTTCTGCTGTTTGGGTGTGGTTTAAATAGTCTCAGGTAAAGTAGTCCAGGTAAAGTAGTCCCAGACCCAGCCACACCCTAAACACTATACGGCATAGCTCAGTTCTTTGTTCCTGAGCTATGTGAGCGCCTCCATGTTAGCTGAAGTATCCAAATAATGTAGTCCCATGTAAATAGTTCCATCCTAATGTTGGTCTCTGTAATGATTATGACAAAGGCACCAGGACTGACTCCAAGAGAGTCTTGGATGAGGTGCTATGGGCCTTGAGCCCACAATAGAGGCCTGGAACCTGGCTCTAGCTGGGAAGCTGACTTGCCAGTGAGGATCAGGGGCAAGGGTCATGATAGCACTCCCCTCTCACGGTAGTACTTCTGCCGGGTCCTGACTTGGTGGGATAATTCTGATGGAACTTTTTAATCAAATGTGGTGCATGGATGTGTTCACTAGGTTCCCATGAGCTGTCCTGAGGACCATATCCTTTCCAATCAACTAAGTAGTACAGTTTAGATCTGGTGTATTTTGAGTCCAGGATATCCTTTACTTCGAACTCTGGTTCTCCGTTGACCAATGTTGGTTTTGGTGGTGTTGTAACCCGAGTACCAGGTTGAACTGGCTTCAGGAGCGATACGTGGAACACAGGATGAATCTGCATAGTTGCTGGTAGGGTTAGTTTAACAGCTACTGTGTTTATTATGGATTTGATAGAGTAAGGTCCTAGATTTCGGGGACGAAAGGTCCGGGTTCCTTTTATGGGCACATATTTTGATGCTAACCAGAAGGGCCTCATCACGAGTTTGGCGGTAACCCTTAAATCCGGCAGTAGCGCTTTTACGGCCAGATTTAAGGGTCCGCCAAATCAGGACTTTGGCGGATTTCTTCCCAGCTCTGAGCTTGGGGGAAATCCGCTGAAAATTCGTGCTCATACCGCCGGCGGGAAATCCACCGGCGGTATAAGAGCGAAAATTCCCCATTGAGCCCAATGGGGAATGGGGCATTCCCGAATGGGCTCAGTGTAGAATGGGGAATTCCATTACTGCCAAACCCGTGATCCGGCACTAATAGCGCCGGGGGTTTGGCGGTAGGGCAGATAGCGCCGGCACTATTAGTGACGGCATTACCGCCCAACTCATGATGAGGCCCTTTATCTCCAATTTGATAGTCATGGGCCTTTCGACGATGATGGTCAGCAAATTTCTTTTGTCTGTTCTTAGCTTGGAGTAAGTGTTCAGCCGCCTTTTTTGAAGGCCTGGGATATGGTTGTATGTAGAGTTTTTACCGCTGGCATTTCCAAAGTGGATGGAACGTCTAGTTCAGACGTACGTAGATGCCTACCATATATGGTGTAGAAAGGGGTTTGTCCAGTGTTGATGTGTAATTAATTATTATAGGCATATTCAGCTATCCATAACAGGTTCTTCCAATCCCTTCCACCTGATGTAGCATGCAATGGAAGTATTGCTCAAGGGTTTGGTTTGTTCTCTCTGTTTGGCCATCTGTTTGAGGATGGTGACTTGTGGATAACTCAATGTCAATTTGGGCCATTGAACATCACTTCTTCCAAAAGTTGGATATGACCTGACTACCTCGATCTAAGATCAGGACTGATGTAAAGCCATGTACGTATGATCTCTTCCAGGAATACCTTCGCTAAACTGGATGTGTTTGGAAGACACTTAAAAGGAAGAAAGTGTGCCATTTTTGAGAATAAGTTAACGATCACTAAGATAGTGTTGAATCCCTGACTGGGAGGTAGATCTGTAATGAAATCGAGAGAGAGTGTATGCCATGGCGCGTGAGGAATTTCCAATGGTTGAAGGGGTCCAGCTGGTTTCTGCTTTTGAGATTTGTTCTGTGCATACACACCACAAGATTGAATAAAACGGATGATGTCTTTGCGCCAAGTGGGCCACCAATAGTTGTGTTTCACTTTGGCTAGAGTTTTGGCAATTCCAGGGTGACCTATCAGGGAATCGTGATAGCCTGAAATGACTTGCTCTTGTAATTCCTAACTTGGCAGATATAAACGGCCCCTAAAGTACGGTAGTTGATCTTTAATTGTGTAAAGCTCTCCTTGAGCACACCATTCTTGTGAGAGCTTGTGATCTATTAGGTATTGAATTTTGTTTTGAAGTTCACTTTGTGTCAATGTTGCTGTAAGGCCCAGGTGTTTGTCCTCTGGAATGATGGCTACTGGATCTGGAGTTGCATATACCTTTTCATCAATGCCCATGCGGGACAAGGTGTCAGCCTTCCCTTTTCGGAATCCTGGTCGATATGTGATCACATAGTCATATTCAGGGAAGAAGGGAGCCCACACCGTAGTTGATGTAAAGATTGAGCCTTCGCTGTTTTTAGGTATTGCAGGTTTTGATGATCTGTTATTACCGTGACAGTATATCTGGCACCACGGAGATAATGTCGCTAAGCCTTAAAAGTTGATTTTATAGCCAAGCTTTGTCTGTGATAGCGTAGTTAAGCTCTAGGGGTGAGAATGTTCGTGACCAGAAGGCCACAGGATGTGACTAGCCAGGTTCTGGGTCCCTTTGCGAGAGGACAGCTTCCATAGCCCTGCTGGAGACATCCGTTTCTACTATATAGGGGTGGTCTGGGCGAGGGTGCCATAGAATTGGGGCGGATGTGAACTTTTTCTTAAGTTCTTGGAAAGCCTTCTCTGCTTCGTCAGTTCAATGGAACTTCTTATTGTTTTTTCGTAACAGTGATGTAACGGGATGCACTATGTAAGAAAAATCTGGGATGAATCAGTGGTAAAGGTTTGTAAAGCCCAACATACTGTGGATTTCCTTTTAGCGAAGTTGGTGACAGCCAATTCAGAATGGTATCTACGTTGTTTATATCCATTCTGATACCTTTCGGTGTAAGGATAAAACCAAGGAATTCCACTTCGGTGGCATGAAAAGAACATTTTTCAAGTTTAGCATACAGGTGATGTTGGCAGAGTTTTGTAAGAACGGACCGGACGTGCTTGACATGGTCCTGTTTTGAAGCAGAATACACTAAGCTGTTATCAATGTACACCAGGGCACAAACGTCGATTAATTCCCGCAAGACATTGGTCATGAAGTATTGGAAAGCAGCGGGAGCATTGCAAAGTCCGAAAGGCATCACCTGGTATTCATACAAGCCATATTTAGTACGAAAGGCGGTTTTCCATTCGCCCCTCTTTTTTACTCTAACAAGGTGGTATGCTCCCCTAAGGTCTAGTTTGGTATAAATTTGGGCATCTTTAACTTGATCTAATAATTCGGGAATAAGGGGCAGTGGATAGCGATTTTTCACAGTGATCTGGTTTAATGCGCGATAGTCGATGCAAGTCCACAAATCTCCCTCCTTCTTTGGTACGAAGAATAAGGGAGAGGCTGCCGGTGGCTTAGACAGGCAGATAAACCCATTAGCCAAGTACTGATCTAGATAAGATTTCAGATGAAGATTTTCTGGTTCAGTGAGTGCATAGGTTCGGCCACAAGGAATTTGCGCACCAGGTATGAGGTCAATCTGACAGTCGTAGGGCCTGTGCGGTGGTAGTGTATTGGCCTGTTCTTTCTGGAACAAGTCCTGAAAATCTTGGTATTCACTTGGTAGAGTACTAGTCACGCCCAGTACTATTCCCCCCGTACTGGAATCTGCAGATGGGCATGAATCTGGTTCTCCTTCTCCTTGGTAGTAGTAGGTGAGGGCACAGTCATCGGAAAAATCCAGATTCTTTGTTCGCTAATCAATTTGAGGATTGTGAGCCATTAACCACGGCATCCCTAAGATTAGTCAAAACTGAGGAGCCTTGAATAGGTCGAAAGCAATAGCTTCTCGGTGCCCGTCCTGGCACAGCAGGGTTAATGCTGCGGTACACTGAGTTACTGGTCCGGAAACTATTTCTGTCCCATCAACAGTGGTAACCTTTTCAGTAGTCGACTTTGAGCATACGGGAAGCCCCATCTCTTCTGCCAGATCTTGGTCTATACAATTTCCAACTGCTCCGCTGTCTATGTATGCTTCAACAGCATGCATCCGAGACGGTTGTTGGTGATTGATCAAAATTACTGGTACTGCAAAGTGTGAGGTCTGTGGCTTGTCCATCTCGCTCGACAAACGGACATCTATGCTTTCTGGGCTTGGTTGTTTTCCGACTCCTTGTTGATTTTTGTATCTTCCTTTTCTGTGACTCCAACAATTCTCCGCGGAGGTTTCACTGGACATTCTTTGAGGAAGTGGCCTGATTTACCACACTATAAACATAATTGCTGTTGCCTTCTCATGTCTCTTTCGGTTTTAGTTAAAGGAGGCCATACACCTTCAATTTGCATGGGTTCTACTGTGTTCTCCGATGCACGTGAGATATTATCCTTCGACCAGACATACATAGCACGAGTGTCCATTCTTATCTGATCTGCTTTTCGGTCTTATAACCTGTGATCTAGTTGCACCACAAAGTTGATGAATTCTGCACAGTCTTTGGGTGGGTTAACCACCTGAGCAAGGACGTCTTTTAATTCACCTCATAGACCCCAATGTAATAGCGTGGTTCTCTTATCTTCAGGCCACCCAGTTTCAACGTCTAATCTGTTAAAGGTTGCTAAATATGTTAACAAGTCTTGACTTCCTTGACGGAGTGACAAAAGTTTGTTGCCTAATGCTTGTTCCTGGGTATGGCGGGCAAAGAGTTTCTCCATTTCCATCTGGAAACTCCCTAAGTCATGTAACAACGGATCATCCTGACTTACTAATGGTACTGACCAATCCGCAGTGCTGCAGCTCAGGTATGATAAAACAAAGGCAAGTTGCGACTGGTCGTTAGGAAAGGCCCCGGTCTGCAAAGGAAATGAAGACGACACTGGTTCATGAACGTTGCGTACTTCCTGGGATCCCTGTAAATCGTTCAGGTGGGGCCAAAGGAACTACCACAGGAAGGGTTATTTGTACTGGATTAGTTGGTGCTGGAACTGACTGAATATTTCCAGGCAATGGGGTCTGTCCTGCCTGTAATTGGATTAATTCTCTACTTAATTCCTCGGTACAATCTTTGGTAACAATCAAATCTCTCCTGAGAGCGTTGGTTTCTTGCCTGGCTGAATGTACTTTGGCGCGTTGGGCCAATTGGTCCAGCTCCGATATTTCCATGACGCCCGGGTGGATAATATTTATTTAGGCTTTGCTTTCTGTTACGCTCACCTGGTATCCAAGGGAAAGCCACTCAGCCCTGGTTGAATGGCTTGCACCTCGAGCCCTCTTCCCGATCCCTGAGTAATTTCTGAGATGGAAGTGAGACCTGAAATACAGGAAAACTGGATTCAAGACTTGGCTGTCCCTTGTATGGTGCCTTCCCAACTCCCTTGGATTCAAACTCTTCCCCTCGGCCTTCTCCTCACCTTAATTCTTTATGAGGTGCGTTCCCCCTCCTGCTCCTCATGGCAGGGACGTGTTAACGAGGGGCGTGAAGCGACCAAATTACTTCACTGGTGCAAGCCCTGCTGGAGTCTAGGCCTGCTGCGACTCCGTTTTGACAAGGTAGGTTTGCTGCTTTACCGTATTGGTATTCAGTTCTTTACTTGAATAATAAAGTCTTTCTTCTTCCCTCTAGGTATGGAAAGATATTTCGGCATTGTCGTGCAGATTGGTGTAGAGCACGAGCCGGTAAGTGAATACGTGGTGCGCGGTGATGTTTTGTCCTTTTATTTTGCTAACCTCGTCTTTTCCCTTTCTTCACAGGCCACTGTGTACTTCGCCGAGCGCCATGATGTCCAGAAACAATGCTGACCAAAAGACGAACCAGGTAGGAATCTTGTGGTTTTTTGTCGTTTGGGAGAAAACGTGAGTAGGCGCTCACTAATGCTGTCTTTCTCTCTCTTCTTTCCAGGTTGTTGCATTCCAGAAGGCATGCAGTGCCGGGACGGTGGAGTTCACTGACTCGAGTATCTTCAGGTAAGCGAAATCTGCTGCCAGCGATGAGTTGAAGACAGGATGCTGATCACAGGTAAGGTTGAGTTAACAGTGTTCTATTTCTCTTCAGGTTCGTGGAGTCAGGTGAAGCGGCATCAAGGAACACTGGAGACCCAATCTGGACATGGTGAGCGTTACGCTGCAAACAGCGTGTGGTTTAAATAGTCTCAGGTAAAGTAGTCCAGGTAAAGTAGTCCTGGGCCCAACCACACCCTAAACACAATACCGCATAGCTCAGTTATTTGTTCCTGAGCTATGTGAGTGCCTCCATGTTAGCTGAAGTCTCCAAATAATTTAGTCCCATGTAAATATTCCCATCCTAATGTTGTTCTCCGTAATGATTATGAGCCTGGCGCCAAAGGCGCCAGGACTTACTCCAAGAGAGTCTTCAATGAGGTGCTAGGGGCCTTGAGCCCACAATAGAGGCCCGGAACCTGGCCCTAGTTGGGAAGCTGACTTGCCAGTGAGGGTCAGGGGCAAGGATCATGACAATACTGCCTTTACTGCGGTCTCACTGAATGTAAGGGGGTTGAACTCGCCGGAAAAGCTTTCTATGATCATCCGTGAATTTCAGAGATATTGCTTAGATTTCCTTTGTTTTCAGGAAACGTGTTGGATTAAAGGGGCAGAACCCTCACTATGTGGGAAAGGAATCGAAAAGCTGTATCACCCCTTCCTTAGCTCTAATTGAAAAGAAGGAAGTCGTCATAATGGTGGGTGAAAGAACCAGATTCTCAATGGCAAAGGTTTTAAGAGTCCTGGATGGGATATATCTCTTTCCGAGGGGACATTATCAAGAGTTCAAGATCACGGTGTGATCGGTATATTGCCCTATCACTACTGAGATTCCGTTTTGAGAGAGTCTGTCCCAGAAAATGAAGCTATTTGTGGAGGGAATCCTATTAATTGGAGGAGATTTTAACATGGTGCTGATCCGGAGAAGAACAGGAAACATTTGAGGAACACACAGACACCCTCGAGTTAGACAGGGGAATCCCAAAGGTTTGGTGATATTAGCCGGCATCTGGGTGTGGTAGACGCCTCAGAGCCAGTAGGGGAAGGAGAACATATTTTTGCCCACTACTTTGTGGTTCAAGATTCCAATTCTAGGATAGACCTCATTCTACTTGATGCAAGAGTTAAAGGGAAAGTGCACGAGATAAGATCACAATCCAATCTTTATGAAGCTGGGAGACTGACAGGGGAAGAAAGGAAAGGTTGTTGGACGTGTAATGTTTTCCTTCTCAGGTATAGAGAGGTGGGACAGAGCTTACTGGCAAGCATACAAGAGCATTTTCAATTCATTGGCAATGGGGAGGTCCCTACCCAGATGTTGTGGGAGGGCTTTAAAGCCACTATCAGAGATTAATTAATTAGGATAGGCTCACACAAAAAGAAATGGCAGAGACAAAAGGAGGAAGAATATTTGAGGGGTAAGATTGCAGCTCTCCAGCAGAGGGGGTGGGGCAAAACTAAATTAATCCAGCAGCCTCAAAGGATCTCAGGATTTATAAAGCATGCTTAAAGGTGTTATTGATAAATGAAACATGGAAGAAGCTGCAATATCTGAAACAAAAGTACCACAAAAAAGGGGAGAAAGCAGATGGAATCTTGGCCTGGAAACTGAGGGAGGTGAGGAAATCCAAGACCTTTCATCAATACATTCCTCAAACTCTAGGGCAGTGCTTGACAACCATAGCATTGGGGGAATTTCCAGAAGTATTATCAGAGGTTGTATACCTCAGAATATAATGGGGATGGGTCTCACATATCCAGCTTTTTGGATACTCTGATCCTGCCCAGGATGTCTCCTGAAACATCCGAAATCCTCTACTCACCCATCACAGAGGAGGAAGTAATGATAATAATTAAAAACATAAAAGGGGTAAAGCCCCAGGTGACAATGGTTTCACGGTTCGCTTCTTTCAAATGTTCTGCTTGACCCTGGCCCTGATAATCGCCAGGGTGTACAACGATATATTGGAAGGGGGTACTGTGCTGGAATCGATGCTTGAGGCCATAATAGTTCTCATACACAAAGAAGGAAAATATCCCAATCATTACCCCTTTTATAGACCCATCTGTCTTTTAAACACAGATTTAACAATATTTACTAAGATTCTGGGAACAGATTAGACGTAGTGCTCCCCTCCCTTGTCAGAGGTCGGTTTTATAAGAGGATGTCAGGGCTCAGATAATAGTAGAAAAACATTGGACCTTATCCACCTCGCACAAGAACGAGGTGTTGATGCGTTGTTTCATTCCGTCTAGACTATGAGAAAGCCCTGGACCATGTTGAATGGCAGATTATGGGGGTGGTCCTGAAAAGTGTAGGTTTGTGCACACATTTCTGAAGGTGGGTAGACTTGCTGTATTGTTCTCCAACTACTAGTGTCAAGGTAAATGGCGTAATACCGGAATCCCTTAAAGTTATCACGGGGACCGTGTCAGGAATGACCGTTGTATCTGTTTCTCTATGCCCTATCTATTGAACCCCTAGCCTTTGCAATTAGGAGCAACCCCAACATAAGAGGCATCCAATGTGGGGCTATCGAACTTAAACTGTCGCTATTTGCCGGCGATATCTTGGGTATCTGGATCACACGGTAGAGTCGCTACAGGAAATGATGGGGCTGATGCAAAATTTGGAGAATTTGCTGACCTGAGTATTAACATGATTAAGTCTAGCATTCTACCAATATGTTTAAAGGGGTCCAGTATATTTGAGAAAGGTGGAGGAAGACGCAATATGAGATTTAGGAGTAAAAGTCCCTACCTGCTTAACTAGACTTCATCCCTTAAACTTTGAGCCCTTGCTTGAGTCTTTGAGAAAGGACCTTAGTAGAAGTCACCCTCTTCTAGTCCGGAAGGATGACATTGCCTGCTATTTTTATCACTATGATCCCTACACCACTTTCCAAGAGATTTCTTTTGAGAATTATACTTTCTGGTATACAGATTTGTATGGCAAGGAATGCAATTTAGGATCCAAAGGGCTACATTGACTCACCCGAAAGACATGGGAGTATTTGGATTCCCAGATGTTTTAAACTATCACAGGATGGCCTTTTGGTCTTTCTTAGAGTGCTGGGTGGAGCACCCCAAAACGGTGAGAAACTTAATGTGAAGATGATGCCCAACAGAGTGCACTCCCACCCCACGTTGGAGGTCCTTTGGACTGTGTGCAAGAAGTCCGGACAGAGCAAAAAGTGATACTTGCCCTCCCCCTGACTCTTTGAAGGACGCACTGGTCAACTTGTCTTATCTGGGTTTTTCGGTATTCACAAGTATGGTCTGACAGGGGCTTAGAAAGAATGGTTCAGTTGTTCCTGAATGGCAAGTTTAAGGGATATGAGGAGGTGCGCAAGATGCTGGAACAAGACAGTGTAGGATTATTAGAGTATTTGTGCCTCAAACGTCAACTAACAGACCCAAGTTGGGCCACAAACTTTAAGAAGGATCTTTCCGCTTTTGAGAAGGTTTTGAATGAATCGACCACAGGGAAAGGGATCATTTTGAAACTATATAAGGTCCTCATCACTTGTGATCTTTGAGATAGGCAAAACTTTAAAAACTATTGGGACACATTGACGAAATCCAGGAGTGCACCTGGGAAAAGATCTATAAGGTCATGTTTCATGGTAATCTCTCCACTCATGAAATGGAACCTAACTTTAAGATGATTCACGGGTGGCCTAGAGAGCCCCTGGAGATATTTAAACTGTTCCCGGAACCTTCCCAATATGTTCTTGTGGGTGTGTGCAGGTAGCCTTGTTGGGTCACGTCTATTGGTTTTGTCCTCTCATTCAAATTTATTGGGCAGACGTGTTAAGCTGGATGAAAGAGGTAACGGGAGTCCAGTTAGATTTGTTTCCCATGCTGGTTCTTTTGGGTATCCCCCCAAAGAGTAGTGATCTGTACCGGTTCCCAAGAATGTGGGAAGCCATGTTTCAGGCAGGCAGATTGGCAGAGGCCCACAAATGGAAAACCAGGTGTTGCTGGTAAAGGAGGACTGACTCCAGAAGATTTGGGACATTTACTTGCTGAAGAAATTGACGTCTGTGGTACATTTCGTGGAGGAATGGGACCAGTTCATAAAGGTATTGGGAAGGTGTGAAGTCCTTGGAGGAGCTGATTCATGATCCATTAAGCTGAGAAATCTTAGAGGAGAAAAGTAAGAAGGGGGTATACTGGATGGGAACACTGGGGGATACAGTAGAGTAGGGACTTAGCCCAGAGATGATGATTAATTGACCTGGTATAGCAGCTGCAGTGAGGGTTATTGTTGGTGGATGTACCCACACACTCCAGAATTACGGTAAACGGCTTCTCTAAGTAGATGTGGATGCCAGTAGAGCGCCTATGTTAGGCATGTTGAATAAGGGATTGGTCCATATAATTGTTGGTCTTTTGTAATCTGATGCGTTTCACATTTACCTCCTGCTGTTATGTTATTTTATGTTTTTATATATCCAAGTGTTTATGGTTAAAAACATAAACCTTAAACACTACAAATCTAATAAAATAACAATTTCATCATATAAATACATTACATTTTTGTCCTTAATTCATAATTCTTATCTAATGATTAAGGGGGTCATCACGAGTTGGATGGACTGGGAAAATGCTGCGGTAACGCTATTACCGCCACATTTACCACTCCGGCCAATCCTGTATTCCGCTGGAGGTGAATGCACCAGCTTTAAGGCTATTTCTGATGCTATTATCGCCAGCGCTAATAGTGCACACCAATCCAATGGACCCAATGGGAATGGGGACTTATAGCCCCCGCCCTCGTCCGCAACTCAGGATGCAGCACAAATTGCGCCAGACCGAGTTGCGGTAACGTTAATTGCGTTGGGCGGTATCCCGGTGCAACTAGCACCGGGATACCGCCCAACTCATGATAGCGCCCTAAAATCCTTATATGAACATACATTAAATTAAATTAAGATTATTAAAATTCACTATTCTCGTTTTCAATTCTCTTAGTCGCATGTTGCCAAATGTAATAAAGATTATGGGGGTCATTACGAGTTTGGAGGCAGCCATGGCGCTGTTGTATGTGCGCTATTAGCGCCATGGCTGCCTCCAAACCCGGGTCCGGGTCCGGTGTCACTGAATTGGGACTTACCGGGACATTCTGACCTATGCGGATCCGGTAAGTCCCCATTCAGTAAAGCATTCCCCATTCCCATTTGAGCCCCCATAGGATCAATGGGAATGGGGAAGACTTTAATAACGGGCCTGCAAATTGCAGGCCCGTTATTATCTCCAGGGTCCCTTAACGGGTCCCGCAAAGAAGGGCTGATCAGACCAGCTGTTCCTGCTGGGACCCGCTAAGGGACCTCGGAATACGGCGGTTGGGGCTTAACGGCATCGCCATCCTTAACGGTGCCGTTAAGCCCCTACCGCCATACTCGTATGACCCCCCAATAACTCAAGTATGTATTTTGTCCCGAGTACATATTTGTCCATGATTCATTTTTTGATAAAGCATTTTATTGTTTTTTCACATTACATAATACTTTAATGAATCAAATCACAACCAGCAGACCCATTCTAACTTAATCAGATTTCACAGTACATTGTATTGAATCCCTTTCCCATCTTTCCACAAATTAGAACAAATGTGAAGGTTAACAGCTCATTACGCCTCTTCCCTTCTCTGACAGATTTTCTGTGCTTTCTCAGTGCATCCTTTGGCCGTGTAACCATGTTGTTCCATTGATATGCAAATGTCCACATCAGTTACCCATTGTTCATATTGTGGTGTTATGTAGGATTCCCATAATTTAGCGCTATATTCCTTTTAATCAGCCCTGTCGTGGTTGAGAGAAATAATTCAATTTGCGACATCTCTCCCTCCTCCTCAACACCCAGCAGCATCAAATTGGGGTCTCTGGGAACAATGCACCCCAAAGCCACAATAACTTATCGCAGCAGCGCTGCCAGTATTCTTGAATTTTGGGGTATTCCCATATTATGTGAAAGAAGGCGCCTTCTTCTCTTAGACAGCGCAGGCAATGGGGGTCTGTTGATCTGCCCCAATGCTGAAGGGCCACTCTTGGGTAATATACTCTATGCAGTACTTTAAGATGGATGAGACAAAGCTTGGCTGAGATGGCAGTTTCCCTTGGGTACATCAGAATCATGGTCCAATCTTCAGTTATATTGGGCCAAGAACTCTTTCCCATTTCAATTTCAAGTTGCTTAGCTCTGGTGTCGCAAAGGAGGATATGGCGCTATACATAACAAAGGTGACATTAGTATCAATCCTATCTAATACAATATTTCTCTCTATTGGTGTACAGTCAGGCATATCGGATAGTGCAGGGAGGTGTGTGTGTACAGCATGCTTCTGTTGGAAATATCGGTACCGCTCAGTGTCGGGGAGTTCGGATAGAGTAGCTAGGTCATCAAAAGGTGTCAGTTTTCCTTCCACAATCACATCCCCTATCTTGGCTATTCCTGCTTCTACCCAGCTCTGCCATGTCGGGAGTTTGTCTATCTCTGGAAAGTTCCTGTTTCCTCGTAGTGATTGTATTGGGGTAACTTTCTTATCCCAACCAATATGTTTGTGCACTTCAGCCCAGATTATTGTTGTATGTGCGGTCATGGTGCAAGGAAATGGAGGTTGTAGTGTTTTATAAAGGCTTTCTTGTGGAGATAATCCCTGCATCGTAGCAATCCCAGGTTTGATGTGGGGTAGTTCTTTGTCACTGTGTAACATATCATTAATTACCGCCATCTGGCTGGCCCAATAGGTCTGCAGGCATGGTAATCCAATCCCACCCTCCCATATGGAGCGTTAGAGCGTTTGCAGCGCTATTCGTGGTTGTCCTCCACCCCATAAGAGCCTTCTAAGAGCTCTGTCATCTGCGTGGAACTCTATTGCTGAAATATGGAGTGCAGCGTTTAGTAGTATATATAGGAACCGAGGTAGGGCTAGCATTTTAAATAGTGTCGCTATTAACCTCCAAGGAGGTTCAGTGGGAGCGAGATCCAATGGCGTATATCCTCTGTAAATCTATCTGCTATCGGGCACAGGTTTCTGGCTACATAATCTGTGAGGTTGGTTGTAATTTGAATTCCCAGATAGCGGAAACATTCTGTTTCATTCAAATACAGGCACACATCTGGAACCGCACATCTGGCACCTTTAACTGGGAAGAGCATGGATTTGGACCAGTTCACCCCTAGACCACTGAAGGACCCATATTGCTCCACTATCTTTGTAACCACAGGAGAGGAGTTGGCTGGATCACCCAGGTACAGTAATAAATCATCAGCGTACAAAGAGACCCTGTCTTCCCGGTCCTCCCGCCATCGGAGGCCCTTCCAGGGTAGTGTATTCCTTAGCCTAATAGCCAGAGGTTCGATCGCTGATGCGAAGAGCACTGCTGACAGGGGGCATCCTTGTCTGGTTCCCTTGCCCAGTGTGAAGACTCTCGATGTCCACCAGTTCACCCTAATTTTGGCCTGAGGAGAGTTAAATAGGAGTTGTACCCACCCCATAAATTGTTCCCCAAATCCCATTCGGATTATAATTTCCCACATGGCCTCCCAGTACACAGAGTTAAAGGCTTTTTCAAAGTCTATCGCTAACAGTTCTAGGGGTTCCTGAAGGGTAGGAGCCCTTTCTAGTGCTAGATGCAGTCAGCAGATGTTCATTCGTGTGGATTTCTGCAGCATCAATCCACACTGATCTGGATGGATCAGCAACGATATCACTGTTTGTAATCTATTAACCAGCACTTTTGCTAGGATTTTGGTCTCACTATTAATTAGGGAAATCGGCCTTTATGAGCCGCACTTATCTCAGGGTTTGCCCGCTTTTGGGATTACAGTGATATTGGCTTTCCTCAGGTCAGGAGATTCCCTTGTTCTTTTAAGTGTAAACAACCACAATTTCGGCCACATCCCCTTCCCATCCCCCCTTTTTTACGGAGAGGAGGGCAATAAGGAGGATGGGGACCCCCCTTTTGGAACCATGCTGTACCAAGGCCAGAGCAGGCGACCCCGACAACGGAGACGCTAGACTCAACATCTGATATCAATTTGTTGCCTATCTTCAATCTAGCAAGGGTTAACCTCACACCTCCTCAAATTTCTACTTTATCAAAAGGTTTATTGTTTGTCCCCACTAACAATACAGAGAGGTACAAAACGGAACTTGAAATGCAACAGTTCTTTCACACTTTAAGACTACGTGTATTCGTCCGAGACAGGAATGAACAAGGCTTTGAACCCGACACCGGACTGCATCCTGTATCTACATTCAATCCCGTGGACAGTCAAATTCCGAATGATATGCTAACTTTTGAACGGTGTGTTCTGAATGATATAAAGTAGATGAGCAGGAAGAAAACCATCATACAGCAAAATGTGACTGTGCAAGAGAGAAAAGCGCTGAAACATCTTTCCGACAATCGGAATTTAACAATCAAGGCTGCCGACAAAGGTGGCGGTATTGTCTTCATGACTAATGACCAGTATACCAACATGGTCATGACCCTTTTAGATGACAGGGACAGTTATCAACTGCTCAGAAAAGACCCCACCAAAGAAATGAAACTGGAAATTTCAGAAATGGTTGCCTTTGCACTTGAGAAAAATTGGATTACCGACAAGGAAGCCACCTTTCCTAGAACATTTCATGAATGAACCCCATGTCTATATGCCCTGCCCAAAATACATAAGGATGCTCTAAATCCACCAGGCAGGCCTATTGTCTACGGATGTGGTTCTTTACTGGAACCTATATGCATATTTCTTGATTTTTTTCTGAAACCGATCAGTGTTAAAACCAAATCATACCTCAGGGACACCACTCACACCATACAGATGTTTGAAGAACTTCCATTTCATCCTACCTGTCAATTTTTGGTAACCATGGATATAAAATCCTTCTACATGTCCATTCCTCAGGGAGCGGCAATTGACTGTGTAAATGAACACCTGATCGAAACAAACTAACAGTCTCGGGTTCCCCTGCCATTAATTATAGAACTAATGACTTTGGCCCGCTGTAAAAATGTCTTCATTTTTAGTAACCAATTCTACCTGCAAGTCAAGGGAACCGCCATGGGGGATACATTCGCCCCAAGTCTTGCAATTCTATTCATGGCCTCTTTTGAAAAGAAATATGTGGACAGCCAACTCAATCCCTGACTATCCAATTTACAACAATGGCGTCATTACATCGACAACATCATTTTTATTTGGACAGGAGAGGAGGACTCACTCAATTCTTTTTTTATGTGGTTAAATATGTGTAACAATGACATACAATTCACGATGGAGTATAGCAATACCTCTGTACACTTTTTGGATCTCTCTTTTGGAACTGCCATGAAGGCAAACTCAAGTGCAACCTTTTCAGAAAAACAACAGATCGCAATACTTTGTTGCACTACACCAGTAACCATCCCAAGCACATCAAAGCAAAACTACCGTATGCCCCGGCTTTTAAGGATACAGAGAAATTGCTCATCCCTTGATGATTATTACAACAATGCCACCTGTTTGGGCGACAGATTACGTAAAAGAGGATATCCTAAAAAATGAATATCAACCACCAGCAAGAGAGCGAGATTAACAAACCGTGACTTTCTGCTCGCCACAAGATTCACAACAGGAGGAAACAGACAGAGTTACATGTGTAATTACACATGGCCCGAATACCTTTGATATTAAGAAAACCATAAGACGACATTGGCCAATAGTCAGGCTACATTTGCCAGAGGAACCTGTACCACGATTTGAATTTAAAAGATCATGTAACATAAAATAACATTTAGTTCACTCACTGTTCGTTCAAAACCCTCAGCGCTCGGGACTTTGGAATTTACGGAGCATCAACGGCCATTACCCATGTGGCTCTTGCTCAGTATGCAAGTTTACTAAAACAATCCAAACATTCACTATTGATGAAAGAAATTGGACCTTGAAACACCAATCTAACTGAAAAACCAGCCAAGTGGTATATTGTGTTGAGTGCCCGTGTGGCCTACGTTATGTTGGCCAGACTATGCAGAGTATTGGTAGCCGAATCTCGGAACACCATTCAAGAAGTCGATGTAAAAACCTGACAGCCCCACTGGTGGAACACTATTCGACCAACCAACACACACCCAATGACTTACTCGGGTGGGTGCTGGAAAGAGTCTGTGTGGGCCCCAACCTACAGAGCCGGCTCCTGGACCTTGAAAGTAGGTGGATGCACAGGATGGACATGTATGAACATGGATTAAATTAGCAATTTATTCCCTATATGTGATATGTGATTTCCATCCTCTATGCCTGACTTCATCCATATACTCTCCCTTTTTATATGCCCTTTCCCCATTCCCCTTTCTCCCCCCATTTCCACCCTGGTTTGATGTTACTGTAATACTTTAGGGCACCAGACAACTACGCTTGGAGCCTATGACACTTCAGATGCAATAGCTCCTCACACATGAAATGTAAGAATGTGTATACATTTATACCTGGCCACCGCCACTCGCAGTTTGATGTTTTGGTCACCTTTTCAAAGTGAGTTTTACCTCTACAAACGCTGTAGTCACAATGCGATATCACCACGGGGATCAACCCTTTCTGCATGAGCATGTCCATGCACTGTATTTCTGTGCAATCCTGTTTTACTTTTATTCGAACATGTGCGTCTTTAGCATTTTATTTCAGACAGAGGTAGAGACATTAAAGCAAGACCTTTCAAGTATCAGTAGAACCACTGGCTCACACATGCACACCCTTTCCCTGCAAGCATGAAGGCTGTGCACAATCATTTTGGTTTTCACACTCAACCCCCCCCCCGGTATATGTTAACACACCTAGGATTGGCAAACGAGACGACGCACTGCAGCCACTTGGTTGGTCAGCCCTGATTGGCTCTAATTTTTTTCGCATTTGTGCCTAGCAACACGGTTACCATCACTACCAACCACACCGCGCGTTCCTTTCACTTCCTCAAAATTTGACCACGCAGCAGCCGGTTTCGCAGATTCACTCACCCGCGGCTGATGTTTACACATACCGCAACGCACGCGATTTCAGGCCCTTTTGATGCATACAAGCATTTAGAACAGCAGGTAATTGACTCTGTTTTTCCTACTTTCCAGAATCAGTGAGCCTGTAGCCACATACACATGCAAATTCACAGAAACATGCTTTTCCGTCAACTGCACTTTCTTTCCCCAGCCAGCTTACTTATTTGGAATCTCGCGTTTTCTGTCACCCTTCTCTAGAGGCCCTGTCTGACAGTGCACCCTGGCACTGACTCCGTAGTTATTCAGAGCCGGAGGTACCACGCGAATAACGCTATCTAGAGTCCACTATAAAAACCATGTCCACAAGTTAGAGACTATGCGAGTTACACTCACCAGGTGAGTTTAGTTTCCCTTTTGATGGGAATGGAGGTCTTTCGCACCAATATTAGAGTACCAGTCACCAACTACAACTCTTTTTAATGCTATTCCACAACAGTCCCCATCATAAATACTATTGACTCACTAAGGTTTATCCTTTTCCCCCAGAGGATATGTCTCAGCTGCAGCAGAAAACATTTGATTTGGATGGTGACAATGTTTCTGACGTCCGGTGAGCCCTACAAGTGAGGGAGAAGGGAATACTCCCCCCTGTGTGGTGAGTCCAACATTTTTATGTTCACCACTCAGTAGGGATTGTTGCAAGTTGCCCTTAATGATTTTGAATTCTTCTGTTGTTGCTAAGTACACCCTTGTATCTTTTAACAAATGCCTGAAAACCCGTATAGACCCATTTTTTGGCTTTATGTCTACAGGGTCCTTCACCCAATGCCCTGATGAAGGCAGACATGAGGATATTTATCCACATCACTGCTGAAACACTATATGTATGAGGGGACCGCAGGTACTTCACCACCAGGCTGTATGTCAATGTTTTGGACATAGCCAATTTATCTCTATTCAACTGTAGTGTTTCCCCCCATCGTGTTGGCAGACCCCACCGTTCGAGGCAGACCCTACCTCGTGAAAGAAAGTCCACTTTTCAAAAGACTTGTAGTGATACACGAAATTGCAGCCTTGCCAATCAGGGCTTTAGATGACAGCATTAGCCGCTGAAAGCCAATAGTGTATTCAAAGTATGTGCTAAAAATGCTGACAGTAGTCTGTTGTAGCACTTCCATTATGCAGTAGTGAGCTACAAGGAATATGCAGGCCTAGTATGAAATAGGTCACATTATGCATTGTTGATAGACAGGCAGGGAGAGGGCCCCTAGCTATGTAGCTAATAGGTATTTTTGGAGTGTTTGGAACATCATGGCACCTATATAGCGCTTAGATAGCCAGTCTTAAGCGCTATAAACACTAAGCTATGAGTGCATGCCTTTTAGAGCTTGCAGATGGGGTTAATACATCCCTGCTTCCCTTAGAATATTCAGCCTCACTAACGGTAGCCCTGGCTCCAAGCTAATCTTCCTTTTCTCTGGGAAGGTACTGATAAGACATTCCTCAGCCAGCGCAGATGGGAACCAGGGAGGGGTCGGAGCGAGCAGGGTGCCTCTCAGAGAGAGTTGGGTTTTTTCCATGAGCCAGTTGCACAGGGAAAGTTCTGGAACTGTGCGTCATGGTGACTGACAGCAAGAGATTATAAAATATCCATGCACACATGACTCGGGGGGAGATCGTCCTGTGGACTTGATTCGTGTACAGTCAAGTGCCCGGAATTGGCTCTCACGGTGTCCTCCAGCATTGTTTTTCTATGAAAAGCCCAGGTCTCCCAGTGCTGATTAAAGGGACGTAAGACTGTGTTTCTCTATGTTTCTCTATATTTCTCTGTGTTTCTCTATGTTTATCTAAGTTCCATGTTTCACTATATTTTGCATTGTTCTAAGTTTATGCTTTGTAATATTCTTTAACTTGAATCCCAAATGTATATGAAATTTACTGCTTAGAATAAATATGCTAAACTTTGAGGGTGTCATTTGTCACTAGCATGAGATCACTGCTCAGCACAATAGAACCTGTATTTTGGGCTGAATTGGGTATTTTTGCTCTCAAAGGGCTGGCCCCGAGGAAGATTTTGCCCATATCAAGACATTTGGTGGCAGCTTTGTGGGATTTGTGAAGAGCAGTGCCATGCTGACATGACAAATGGTGTGAGAGAACACAGTGTAGAGTGGGGAGCAGGCTGTCGCATTTCCTTGATGGTCTCACTGCAGCTCTGAGACTTCAAAAGGCAGCAATGTTGTGTCGGTTTGCCGTGGCCGATAGCTTGTGTGGTTAAGACTCCCTTCAGTAAATCAGTCGTGACTGACTTATTGCATGGGATTGGTGCCAGGGAGTACAAGGCGATAAACAAGCGGGAAATGGCTTTGTTTAAAGCACTCCGATGAATGGTTAAGAAAGATGTATGCTCAATTAGAAAAGAATTTTATCATGCGGTTTCCCCAGTTTAAAGTTGTAATTTGGAATGCATAGTGAGACGGAGTTCTCATCTCTATTCTGTCATGAGGGCAGGAAAAAAAAAATAATTGCAAGAATTTGACATGCAAATTATGAATAGTGATTTAACCATTGACTCAGCCCCAGTGTGCTAGCGAGTGGGGGCTGTAATGTTCGGAGGCGAAGGTTCGTTTTTTTTGATGTATGCTTTTGAATGTTGGCATTCCTGAATAATGAGGAGCCATGCTTAGGAGAATGAGTAACATCTGTGCTGAGAGCCTAAAGGGTTTGTGTTTTTCTTTTGGCAACTGTAAAATTCCATGTGCTGGTGGTGGCGAATTCTGTTTTAAAGGAAACACACTAAAATGGTTATATTGCATTTTAAGCTGTGCCATGCTTTTAATGGGTGAGAGACTCACTTAAAAGGAAAGTGAGTGAATGTTATTTGGATTTTCGATTTTGTGTATTGATTTGAATTTGCAGAATCAGTTTGCAATGGTTTGGGGAGAAAAACAATTTATATTTTTCTAAATTGCCCCTGGAGTATTTTTGATCCCATGCTATGCCATGGATTTGTGCTGTTGCCTTATAAGTGATGTATGATTTGGAAATAGTGTCCTGTTGACTGTGATACATGAAAAGAAAAAATGTTGTTGACACATTAAACAGCCCACAAGCAATATATAGAGTGTGGGTTGCTCTTGCAGGAAAACGTGCAGGGAGCTGCACTAAACATTGGCATTTTTATTTTTAAATGCACTGAAATGAGTGGTTATAGTTTGGCAATGGTACAACAGAATGAAACATCTGTGTGTGATAAGATAGCACAAAGATTTAATGGGTTGTGAGTTCTCTTGAAAGATCGCACATTACAAGAAAAGAAAACGTATGCTTTTAAATGGGACATTAATCAGGTTAAAACAGGCAAAAAGACGCTTTGACATTTTGCAAAATTACATGGAGTAGAATCTGATGACAAGAAAAGTGCCGCTTTTGAAAATAAGAGTCTTGCTGTGTGTGCAGAGCTTGTGCCTTGAAGCTGTTTTGGGCGAGGTGCGTGAAGGCAAACAAAAGCAGAAACAGTACAAGAAAGAGTTAATCTGGATGAACTGTCTTGAACGAGTGCTTCCCATTGAAGCCGCCACAGTATAAGAGTTATAGGCAAAAGAGATAAGCTGCGTGCTCATGGCGCTGCCAGGTGCACACGAAAGATAAACAATGCCTGCATTCCTGAGGAAGGAGGTGCAAAAAACAGAGAGCTGTTCAGAAGTAAAGAATTTGCCCAGTGAAACTGTGGTAGGGAAACAAAGGCTTCATGCAGGATGGCAGATGGGCACATCACATCTGAACATTTACCTATGCATCTGTGAATGGGCCAAGAAAAGACAGCTGCCCATTCCAACAGACATTACTGTGCAAACCGCATTCCCATGTGATGTGATGTGAAGTGAAACGCTATTGCTGTGCAAGCTGCATTCCAGTGCTCCATGTGATGTGAACTGAAGTAAAGCGCTGTGCACTGGAGAAGAGACCTCTAGGCGCTTTGAGAAGAGAAAATACACATCTGGCAAACTGCAAGCTACATTGCCAGGGGATGGAGTAACTGACAGAGACATTATGGCATTCCAGATGGAAGCAAAACTGACAAAAGTGCTTAGCCGTTTTGCAAGAGACAACATGCAGAGCGGGGCTTTGAAGTACAACATGAACACTGCACATTAGCCATGATCCAGAAGCCACACGGCTTAGTGCAAGAATGAATGATTTGTTGAAGCAACAAAAGAAACTGACTTAGACTATCGCACTCAAAGGGGTGGTTCAGGAAACAGCAAACACCCTTTGAAAAAATGACAAGTGAAAAAACCAGAGGCCTGAAAGACACTGCCTGTATGAAGAAAAATAAACAGCTGCTTGTGCAACTGTAAGCGGTATTGGACTGAAAGACTTTACCTTTGAAAAATGGAGTGATGCCAGCAGGGCAAACTAAATCAAGATCATGAGACACTGGAAGAAAGTTGGCGCCTGGCATTTGTGATCGCTTTGGTGAAAAAGAAAAGCATTGTGCGACCTGGGTACTTACTATATGGCTTTGTAAAAGCACAGATCAGTCTGAGGTACCATTGACCAGCTATGATTGCATTGCACAAATGAGTTTGTGATTAGGCAGTTACACCCCGTATGGTTGAGTGTAAATAAGCCCCCAGAAACATGCAGAAGGGTGATAAATAATTGCAGTAGCAATGACAAAGTGTGTAGTTACCTGATGAGACCTTTTTGAAGATGGGGGTGGTATTATGGGAAGGGGTGGATAACGCTGATATTGAAGTTTTGATGACATCCTAACATGAAGAATAATGATATTGAACTTTTGATGAAATCCTAACATTTCTGTTTGTATTTTGCCTAGGCAAAAAAGACAAGGCATTTCACAATATCAGAAATAGATGTGTGCAGTTTGTGGGTGACACTGATCAAAGAAGGGTCAGACGCATTCTCAGAGAAAGCGAGCCACTGCGACATGCTATTTCAACTTTAACGTGCCCTGCACCGCACTCAATGCTGTAACCTGTGAGAAGTGTCCAACAGAGTAATAACTCTTGCTGAACTGACACGGTGCAGACTTGGCTAATTATCAAATATTTGATGCTACACATTCAAATGATTCAGTTGCTGGAAATAACTTAATTGACATGACTTGCCCTTTCTTGTTTAAAGGACTATGGACAATGAATTGTGGACTGTAACATCAGGCACCACAAACAGCTGTGTGACACAGCAATTGAATGCTAACACATTGAAAAATGGTTTTTAAATGCACTGTTGAGATGAATCTGAAAAAACGAAATGGTTTTACTCTTCCAACTGAATTGCTTTAACCAGAGATGTTTTGTTTTTTGAAGAAAAAAAAAATATTCTACATTGCACGTAGGCAGGAGAATGATTTATGAACTGTTGGGGCAGCAGAATTATGCAAGCAGGAGTGTAATTTATTTTGAGATAAGATGAGTGCGCACATCAAAGTCACCTGTGCGTAGGTTAAGATTCTTAATTGAAGTAATGCTGCCAAGTGTATGAGCTATAATTTGAAATGGTAATCTTTGAAACACTGGATACTTTTACAGCCAGCTTAAGGCAGGTAAATGAAACCATGACTGACTTGATGTTTGATTTTATGACACAGAGTGTGACACGGTTTTTGTTAAACCAACCAGTTTCATGTTTTTGTGGGGACAGCTGTCTCCAGCACACTAATGCAAAGAGTCACCTTTTGATTGTAGACATTTGGAATAATTCTTTGGAAAAGCGCTACAAATGAGTATCCACATGGAATTGCTAGCGTACTGGCCTGGCACATTGTCAGGCATCTTTTGTCACTGAATGGATACCATTTGTTTAATTTGTCTAATGTGATGTTTTTCTGACCAAGAACTGCAGCAAGTGTTCTCGCCAAGATTTTATGGACTATAACTTGACTAAATGAATTTGTTTAATGTGATGAAACAGCCACTGCCGGATAGTAGTATGGTGTTTGTGGCTAAAGTTAATATTGTATATGGTAGATATCCCACTTGAAGAAGAGTATTCTCCAAGTCACCATAGGTAGACACTGCATGTTAGATTTTCCAGTAGTAAGGCAACATGTAAATTATAGGCTGGTAATGCACACCTCCATTATTACAGTGATACACTTAGACATAGATTTATCATGAGGCAATGTTTCCTTAGTACTACCAAGCTGCTACAAATGGAGTCCATTTCTATGGCCCATCACTAGAGTGCGCGTAGCTAGGGAGCTAGATTCATTAATTGCAGGAGCTTTATATGCTTGTGACATAGAAACTATGCACTATAAGCTAGCCACTATGGGTTCTGATGCCAGCTCTGCCATAGAACTTCTGGCCTAGTGGGGCCCATTGATATGCCCAGCACTGCTACAAGTATTGACAGCCAACTGAAGATGACAGAATTTTAGACATGAAGACATTTTTGTCTGCCATAGGGCAGGTCAACAAGACTGCTAAATACACACGATGCATTGTATGGCAAACATTGTTTGATCAGCAGGTGTTGGCTTTTTACTGGGTGGGGGCGACCATCCTCCACACACTGGCACGCAGAGCTACAGTTACCAGCATACATATGGATTGAATTGCTTGCTTTTGATTGCATGAATAACACATGCCATGCTTGATGTAAATTAGTAGAATTGTTTTTATTTAGACAACCTGGTGCCCATGGGTTCACCTTGTTCACGAAATTAGATGGTTTCTGGTTGGGTTCCACCTACCTGGGGGAAGTGTCTAGTCACACAGCCCATAGTCACGCTTGAATGCCCTGGGATCAGGGGGAGGTAGGCCCTTAGAGTGAAAGGCTGCCAGGTTTTAGAATTGGTAACCATACATAAATGCAATAGTGCATTGTAGATTAGACTACACTGGATTGCCTTGACATTCTAACTGCATGCTGCTTTTTAACTGACAATCAGTTATACAAAATTGATTTAGGTATTTTTGTGTAGGCCAGGTTTTGGCTAGAGTAAATGTCCATGTTCACTTTGTGTAGGTATTTTTGTGTAGGCCAGGTTTTGGCTAGAGTAAATGTCACTGTTCACTTTGTGTACATTTTTGTTTAGGTAGTGTTTTACCTTGCATGCCACGCTAACTAACCGCTAGAAGATAGTTTGCTGAAACCTCTTGCAAAGCCCCTAGGTCTTTATCACTGCACTAAATACTATATTGATAGGTATTAGTCAGCATTTGTCGCACAAACGTTGAATAGGGGTGGAATGTAGTGATACACCAAATTGCAGCCTTGCCAATCAGGGCTTTAGATGACAGCATTAGCCGCTGAAAGCCAATAGTGTATTCAAAGTATGTGCTAAAAATGCTGACAGTAGTCTGTTGTAGCACTTCCATTATGCAGTAGTGAGCTACAAGGAATATGCAGGCCTAGTATGAAATAGGTCACATTATGCATTGTTGATAGACAGGCAGGGAGAGGGCCCCTAGCTATGTAGCTAATAGGTATTTTTGGAGTGTTTGGAACATCATGGCACCTATATAGCGCTTAGATAGCCAGTCTTAAGCGCTATAAACACTAAGCTATGAGTGCATGCCTTTTAGAGCTTGCAGATGGGGTTAATACATCCCTGCTTCCCTTAGAATATTCAGCCTCACTAACGGTAGCCCTGGCTCCAAGCTAATCTTCCTTTTCTCTGGGAAGGTACTGATAAGACATTCCTCAGCCAGCGCAGATGGGAACCAGGGAGGGGTAGGAGCGAGCAGGGTGCCTCTCAGAGAGAGTTGGGTTTTTTCCATGAGCCAGTTGCACAGGGAAAGTTCTGGAACTGTGCGTCATGGTGACTGACAGCAAGAGATTATAAAATATCCATGCACACATGACTCGGGGGGAGATCGTCCTGTCGACTTGATTCGTGTACAGTCAAGTGCCCGGAATTGGCTCTCACGGTGTCCTCCAGCATTGTTTTTCTATGAAAAGCCCAGGTCTCCCAGTGCTGATTAAAGGGACGTAAGACTGTGTTTCTCTATGTTTCTCTATATTTCTCTATGTTTCTCTATGTTTATCTAAGTTCCATGTTTCACTATATTTTGCATTGTTCTAAGTTTATGCTTTGTAATATTCTTTAACTTGAATCCCAAATGTATATGAAATTTACTGCTTAGAATAAATATGCTAAACTTTGAGGGTGTCATTTGTCACTAGCATGAGATCACTGCTCAGCACAATAGAACCTGTATTTTGGGCTGAATTGGGTATTTTTGCTCTCAAAGGGCTGGCCCCGAGGAAGATTTTGCCCATATCAAGACAAGACTGAAGAACGGAACAGTATTTTGCTTTCCCTAGTTTTGGGCAAATGAAAAAAAGGACTTGTTTGATAATTTCTAGCAATATAATTTTGTTCTTTAACTGATTATCAATCTCCCATATTGTCACTGTAAATAAACCATCATTAGAGTGATTTGTTCCTGATGCAATACTATCTTTTGAATATATTTATAAGATGTCTGTTCTTTGAGTTTGTTCAGTTTACATGTACTACTCTTATTTGAATAACTTCTATCAACTTCTTTTTCTATCAGCAATTTTGGGTCACATTTTCAGACTTTGGGCCTCATTACGAGGTTGGAGGTAAGGGATTACCGGCACCGGTAAGGGTGCCGGTAATCCCTTACCTCCATATTCTGCGGTCCCTTTGCGGGTCCCTTCCTTAACGCCTGGTCTGACCAGGTGTTAAGGACGGGACCCGTTAAGGGACTTCTGAGCTAATAACGGTACCGCAAATTGCGCTACCGTTATTAGCTCCATCCCCACTCTCATTGAGCCCTAATGGGGCTCGGATGGGAATGGGGAATGGTTCCCGGGATGGGGACTTACCGGGTCCTCCAAGGTTGGAATGACCCGGTAAGTCCCTATTTCAGGAACCCGGACATGGAATGCAGTAAGGGGGTAGCCATGGTGCTATTAGCACCATGGCTACCTCCTACCTCGTAATGAGGACCTTTGTGGTATTAGATTTATGCATTTGACCTGTTTTCCTAAAATCAACCTCAACTCTTACCACATGAGATGTGTTAGTGGTCAGAATCTGTTAAATTGATTATCAATTTCTTTACTTCTGCATTTGATTCATTTATTTTTCAATATCGCCTCCAAAATATTTTATACACATGTCTGTATTTACTTTACCTCTCAACATCAATTCAAACTTTTACACATAGGATGAGGTAACGATCACAATCTGTTCAATTACTGCATGGGTTTTTTCTATGTCCGAATTCATGTATTTTAACATTTATGTTTATTTTTCGATAATACATATGAGCAAAAAATGATAACCTTGTTTGGTCTATGTGTGTTTTTCTGGCATTAAAAATAGCAATTACTTTTGATTTTCAAACAAATTAATGGTTGGACCAAGGAGTTTCTCTAAATGATGCGACCCTTGTGCAACAAACCACATGTAGCAGTACCCTTCCTTTTGGTTGTAACTTTAGAGTGTAAGAACATCTTAAGTAGGTGTGGGGCTATCTCATTGCCCCCGCCCAGTTTCTTCTATTTATCGACCGGGAAACCATTTGGTCCTGAAGTCTTGCCCATTTGCAGTAGTGATATAGCGAGTACCAATTCATCTTCGGTGATGTATTTTTCCAGCAGGGCCTTTTGAGTATTGCTCAGCATGGGGAGCGATACTCCATCGAGCACTGAGGTATCTATGTGGCTGTTGGGGGCTTTATATAGCTCTGCATAATAAGATACAAAGCCTTCTGCTATATCTCGGTCAGATTGCAAAAGTCCCAAGTTCTCTGTTGTGATTTCTCTCACCTGATGGTGTCCCTCATCCATTCGTTCCAGCCATGCTAACATTTTTCCTGCTTTGTTGCCTGATTCATATACTCTTGCGCGCATCTTTCTGTGTGCTTGTTTGGCACAATTTATGGATATGTCATGAAGGCGTTTCTGGGCCAGTAGGAGTGGACGATGTGTTTCAGGGGAACCATTTGTGATGTATGCCGCTTCCTTTTGCCTCACATCTTGCTCTGCCCCTGCTAGTACTTTCTGATGTGCTTTCTTATGAGCCGTTATCCAGGAGAGGATCTCGCCCCGTAGTACTGGCTTATATGCTTCCCATAGTGTCACAGGGTTATCTACTGATCCAGCGTTTAGTTCAAAGTATGTGTTTGTGGTGTTTTTGATATGTTCCATATCTGGGAACCCCAGGTAGTAACTGTTAAGTCACCAAGTGGGGGGTGGGGGAGTAGTCTCTCTGTCGTGAGTACCATCAAGAAAGGAGAAAGGTCCGAAATGCCACGTGGCAGTAAGGTCGCCTCGCTTGCTTTATGTATGTCTATCACTGGGAGGAAGAAATAATCGAGTTGCGAGAGCGAGGCTTGGACCCCAAGTGGTACGAGTATTTGCATTCTGTTGGGTACAGATCTCGCCATTCATCCTTCATCCAAAACGCTGAAGTAAAGGTGGCGAGTTTAGTATTGATCGTTGAAGTCTCCTCCCAGTATCAGGATGTCTGCTGTGTTATTAGTGAGTCTGGGCGTAATATCCCGGATCAGATCAGTTATAAGCAAGGGTGGGGAGTAGATCACCAGTATTGCAAGCGATTGGTTCCAGATTGTCCCTTTTATATACACAAATCTACCACTTGTGTCCTGTATCACTTTAGAGAGTTTAAAGGGGAGTTTCTTATGTAACTATATCAGTACTCCTCTCTAGCCCATGGAAAAACCAGCATGCGTGGCCATGCGATAGTTTGTGCGTTGGAACAAGTTGCATTCTGTGCCTGCCATATGGGTCTCGTGTGGAGTACAACATCAGGTGAGTGTCTATTCAGGAATTGTACGACCAATCATCTTTTGATCCCATTGCCCAGCCCATTGACATTCCATGTCATCAATCTCAGGGTTCTGACACTATTCCCTTTCGAAGCCATTGCAGGTATAATAGGTGTCAGTGCATATGGTGCCACATCGTGAAGATCAGTGGGTTGTCAGCAGGGTATCGAGCTGTTAGCGTGGGGCATGTGTGTGATTTGGTTAGTGGGTCCGCAAACAACAAAGAAACATACATTCCCCACCCCCCTATACTCCATCCCAACCTGAAGTATCTGTCGCCCAAACAACAAACAATTGAAGAGAGGAGAAAACAATCAGCCACTCTACAAATAATTCTAAACTATCTTGTCATGGTCAGTCCCTGGAGCACTTCCAGTCGTCCTGTACTGGATTGTTTCCATGGGGAGAGGGGCATTCGTCTTCGCCGGCCGCTCAGTTTTGTGTCCATCTATGTTCTGCGTTCTGCACATATGTTTGCTGCGCCTCCTATCACAGTGCTATAATTGACCCTTGAATGAGGTGTGCCAGGATGACATGTTCTTCGTGTGTCCTGACCTCAGTTCACTCCCTCCTCCATTGGTGGTTCCTGTGCCAGTGACCGCGGGGCCGGTGGTTCTCTCTCTGTCAGCGCTCGAGGATTCCTGCTCCTGTTTCTATTACTCCTCATCGTTCTCCAGTCTCCTTCAATATGCTTCTCGGCCCAGCTCCATGCTTCTTTGGTGTCAGTGAAGTGGATCGTCGTGCCCTTGTGGTATATTTTGAGCCGGGCAGGGAACATCAAGCAATATTTCACATTTAGGGATTGGAGCTGTTTTTTAAGTTGATCAAACGACTGCCTGGCTTTTTGTACTTCCCTTGTGTAGTCCGGGAAGAATGCGATTTTGGATCCATTGTAGGTCAGTGTACCTTTGTCACGTGCCGTCTGGAGAAATGCGTCGCAGTCCTGTAATTCAATAGCTTCGCTATCACAGTGCGTGGTGGTGCACCAAGTATTGGTCTTCCAGTTGGCATCCGATGGGCTCGTTCAGTCGAGAAACATTTTGACAATGTCTTTGTTTCGAACATATCTGTGAGCCATTGTTCCAGGAATAGTTCTATGCTCTGTCCTTCAGACTTTTCAGGTAATCCTAGGATCCAAACATTGTTTCTTCTTGACCTTCCCTCGCTTTCATCGACTCTTTCCTCCATTGTTTTCAGGCGTGTTGTGACTCCGGCTAATTGCTGCTCTAGGTTGCGTACCCCATCTTCGGTCCCAGATATTCGCTGCTCCGCCTCCCCTGTACGGGTTGTTGATTTCTGTGTCGTGACAGAGAAGCGAGACGTCCATACTTATACCATCCATCTTTTGTTCCAAGGAGGCACGTGAATCTGCAATTGCGGCCATGCCGTCTTTTAAGGATATTGTGTTCTCTGCTTCTGTCATGGTCTCTGGTTGGTCTTGTTCAACCTGTGTGCTTGTCGTAGATGTGGTAAATTGATCTATTTTCCTTTGAGTGGTCAGTCTTTTGGATTTATCTTTTCCCATGCTGGGCTCAGTAGTTGATGGGTCGTAATATAGGGCTTTGTTTCAGAGGTTGATAGGGGGACAGTTATCCAGGTTGGTATGTCAGAAACGTCCAATAGTCAGCCTATCGCTGATATTGTGGCGGGTATTCAGATCCGTAGCTTGTGGGCCGAATCTGATGTAGGGAATGATTTTCGTTTGCAATTGCTGATCCTTGTCAGCTGTTGTGGCTGCTTTATTAAGAGCATATGCGAGAACTGCATCGCTAGGTTATATTACTTCTCCCCAGCAGCAGTTCCTCACTGGGGTGGTAGAGGTGCTAGAGCACTTTTGGTAGCCCTGAGGATGTACGTTTCAGTGTGAATGTACCACTTTGATCGTCCACTCACTTAGTCTGGGCGTCTCTTTGTTTCCTTCCACTTATTCTGGAGCTTTAACTTGTCCTTTGTATTCCGTGTGTAATAGAGTTCGGGTCTCAGGTCATGTCAGAATGGGATTAGGCTCTCTACCAAGTGCCTTCCGGATGCCGGATCAAGTCCACTTTGCAGTTGACACTACTCTCTCTTGTTTTACGCAATTGCAGTTCCCATTGCCTAGTTTGTTTGTCTGCACGTTGTTCCGATTGGTGATGGATCATCCTTCTTATTAGATTGCATGATTCAGGGCTCCTCGGCTAGTGCCACAATCGCACGTTCCCAGAGGATTACTTCAGTTGTGACCTGTGGGTTTATTCTTTCAGTTTGGGTATGTAGCTTTGAAGTAGTTAAGCCGGGCTCCACCTCCCACAGTGGCTGGTCTCACCGCCTGCCCTGTGGTTTCTGTGGCTGGCACACGTCGCCCAGTCAATCCCCGATTGGGGCCGCACAATTGCTATGTGCTTGTGCGAATTATCCTAGTCTCTTACGTCCGGATTGATTCCCCACCTCGTTCTTAGTTGTATATCGTCTATCAATCGTGGCTGTGTGTCACCCACAGGGATGAGCGAGGGGACAGCGATCCTTCTTTCTTCTCTGTGCAATTAGTGATTTACATTTGGAGCACTCACTTCATAATTAGGGCAATTTTATGGTGTAAGGAGCGGATTTGGGTGTGGGTCACTTATCGGTACTCGCTTTCTTCTGCACCAGGATTCTTTTCAGCAGGCCATTACAGGTGGGCTATTGTTTTGCCTCCTGCTCAGCACACCTTGGTCGCCATGCTTTTGTGCATGAATCAGGAGGACTCAGTGCGTGTTTCCTCTTCAATCCGTTATTATTCCTACCAGCTGGCAGCTGTCCCTGATCGTCGGATATAGCTCAGGCCTGTTCCGCTCTTTTGTGATCAGTGCTTAGCGCAGTGTTAATCTAAAGCTGGTAGTGCCTGGTTTGGGGGAGATCTCTACTTTGGGTGCTGTCTTTATCTCTCATTCATCTCCCTTCTCACACAAGCAGTTGTTTTCAGTCAAAATTGGGCATCGCTGATTTGCAGGGTGTATTTTAAACTGTCATAACCCTTGCTGTTGTTACTCACTCATCGAGGGTCTCCGCTTGTCTCCCTCTAGATTCCATTCATATGGATAGGTTCACAGCAGTGCAGCAGCCAGCTAGATCTAATTTGTTGGCCTCATCGGGTGTCCCCTATTTGGCACAGTTATATTGCCCAGGGTAGGGCGTGCAAGTAAGGGGCTCACAGTGCATCCCCTGCGGTATCCGTTATTTCGCTGTGTCCATGCAGCCCACTCCCTCCCGCGGGGTTCCGAGTGTAGACTAGCAGCGTTCAAGGGCTGCAAGCCTCCCACAATGGAGGAAAGGGGGAACAATGGGAGCCTAAGTGTTTCCTTTCCCCGGGCAACCACGCCCAGGCTGGGCTGCCACCGAAGTTTGAAGCTTCACCACGGCCAGGGCACCGGGTCCTTGAGCAGAGCACTCGCCAGGTTTCCTACCGGCATCAGTGTTCCGCACCAATGAGGCAGTGATTCTTCCACTGTGTTTAATTGTGTCCATCAGCGCAGCTTGGTATACCAGTTTGTACCTCTGCTCGGTACTCTCGCGGCTCAGGACGAATCAGGTTTCGGTACTTGCATTTTTGGCTGTGACATTTGGTGTCAGTCAGTCTGTGGCGCAGCGAGTGGCACCTGCTCAGCACACTGGTGGTTGTGGTAACAGGGGAGGGGGGGCTAGCTCATCAAGAGTCACCGCCGTCTGGCGCCTTCCTTCTCAACTGGGGAAGGCTTTTGATGCCGGCGTGCCAGTCTGTCCTCCGAGATCGCCATGGTCCTGCTGCTGTTTATATGACGTCTATAGTTCTCAATGAGCACCTGGTCACTCAGATTGCTCATGCGTGTGGCGCTCAGGGCAGGGCGGGCTCCCCCGGTTCCCTGTCAGCCCCCCGTGTATATTCAGCCAATTGCAGCCCACAGTACTCCCGGGATTCTTATCTTCTCTCCTGCGGCATGATATCGGATAGGGGAGATGTGCTCTCATTCTCGCGCCAGGCAGGCTGTATTCACTCCCATGCCCCCTGGTACACCAGCGGGCTGTTCTGCTCGTAGTTTGCCGCCTGTGGGTCAGGTTCATGTGTTGTTTGTGGGCACGCTTTCCGTGATGTGTAGAGTTACTCCCCTGGAGGCAGCCAGGAGCTCGGCAGGCCTCCGAGGCGTCGCAGACGGGAGCACTTCCATCACCTCTGGTTTGTCTTTCGCCTCCAGTGGATTGGTCTCACCTTCAGCCCCCCGGGCTCAGTCCACAATTTATTTTCGCCTCGTCCTTCTCCACCCGTGTAATGGCGACTTACTGCTCTCGCTGCTCACTGCTACGAGGCAACGGCCCGTATGGTGTGTGCAGGTGTGATCGTCTCGTTGTATGTGTTGTATATAAAAACAGATGATACCCTATGGAGTAAAAGACCCCATAGCCCATAAGCACACAAGAAGTCAAAGACATACCTCAAATCATGCCTAAGAGTGGGAAGGAAAGAGTCCCACTCTTAGCAGGAGAGAAAAACAAACCCCACAAATCCAGCAAAGCTGCTGGGGGACTCACTCGGTTTGGGATATTAGCCTTATAAGAGAATTCTCCTTAACAGTCTCCAACACTTCCATTATCGTCTACAAATCTTCATGGGCAGGGAAATTATAAATATTAATAAAAAGAATTTGCTCCTGATTATTCATTTTGGGGAGGTCCACTACAACCTTCAAGACAGTTAAGGACTCTTTACCTAGGGCATATTCCTTCAACAAAGATGGTTTTTCACCCCTATTACCAGAGGGTCTACCCTTATTATAGCGAGTTGCAAACCTTTGAATTATTTGGTAGGCAGCTACCGAGTAGCAACCCATCATCCATGTCTCCTGTAAAAGGATTATGTCTGCTGCCAAAACATAGGCCTGCCCCTCACTATTTGAGGTATAGGACCCAAATCCTCTTGTATTCCAAGACCTTACCTGAATGCGGGTTGTATGGCTTTCCTTGTATCATCCTCTCATCGTCTTGGTTGTCCAGGAGACTGTATTTTCTAGCCTATATTCATTTATTGCAACCAATATTTTTTACTAGATTATTCAAGTTCTGTATCTCCTTTTGTGCTGTAGATCATGCATCTGTTAAGGTCTCTGGCTGAGTGTTCTTTTCCTCCACCTTGGACATTCTTTCAACTTTAAATCCCTTTTCCTCCAACATCAACCTGTGCTACATGATAGGTTCCACTATAATGGGAGAAATAAGTGGACAATTGCCCAATTTTCGCTCTTCTTCTTCCACCCAATGAATGTCTTTGGAGGTAATGACACGTAACTCTGCACAACAATCTAATATAGATATAACAGTATTTCTATGTATAAAGGAGCTATCCTTCCCAGCTCGAGTTTCATCAATCTTTATTGTCTTGGTGTGGTACTTGGTGCCACATTGTTCGTCTATCGTATAATGCATTTTGTTCGTCCTAACTGAATTGTTAGTATACATCAACTTGGATATTTGTGTCATATCCTCCTGCATTCCCTATTCAGGCTGAATTTTGGCTTGCTGGTATTGTACGCTTCCGTTTGTTTCGATCAAATTGCAATTTTTCCCCACTCTCCCTCACAATAGACTGAGGAAAAATCTGTTATCACACATGGTGCTTCCGTGGCCTTCTTATCTTTTACCTTCTTAACAATAAGGTTGTGAAGGCAAGTCCCTGTATGCTCAAGCCAGAAAGAATACAACCCTCTAGGGAAAAAGGCCAAGAGATTGCTTGCAAGGATAACACGTTTTAATTGTACAAAAGACAAAGGTGTCAGCAGAAGACTCTGCTGCTCGAGAAAGTTCTGCCCAAATTATCATGATCATTACATTATAAAAGTCCACAGCGTCACTAAGGATGTCATCCATAGGGTCTAAACCCACACAGCTGATTGGTGAGACCATATACAAGGTCCTGCTCCAAAGGGGATGCCAGACTATGATTGGTTCCCATCTCCGCTGTCTGTCAGTCTCCACGTGGGTCATCTGCGCTCATATCTCCAGGGAGTGAAGGTCAGGCTCTTCACATGTTACTGTTCCAAGGTTACTATTGTAAGCTAATGCTACTACTGCATCATTATGGCATGCACCTGGGAGGCTGGAGGACTGGCACCAGGGGGAGGGAAGGAATACAATCATGCTGACCCACACATTCTGTGCTCTGTCTATATCGCAGTCCTCGCACACAAGGCTTCCACCCTCGTTTTGATCTATAATTTATCCCTCCCTGTACCTCGTACTACAAAGGGTGTATTTATGGGAAGAGGTGAGATGGTCATGCATGTTCAGATCTTTTATGACCATTGGTTTTATTGCTGGTGGTCTGCGGTCGCTCACTGTCGTGGAATTCAGGGGTTCTTGGATTGGGTCAGTGGTGGGTACTATTACTCTTAGTTGGCTGGGTGGGGGTTAGAGGACTGCTGTTGGCCTGGCTGTGGTGAACGTGCTGCGAGGAGCCTGGTGCTGTCTCATGGTCTTACAGGGCGCATTCCTTTCAGAGATAGTGAATAATTGCAACAGTTAAGGGAGAAAGGGAAGTTTCTGTGGGAATTAGCAGCTCTGGCTCATCTGCCCTCAGCGTTTGGTCCTGTTCAGGTTTCTCCGCCAGGCCTATGTTTACCGTGCAGCCATGTAGGTCTGCTGGTGTCTTCCATAACTAAAAAATGTTGTCTCTTTATATGCGCGCTCTAAGTCTATGCATCTTCACTTCCTGCAATATTATATAAATGCCGGGTTTCTTAATATGGCCCTTTCCCCCTAGTACATCAAACAGCTACCTAAGGGATTTGCCTCACTCTAAAGCGCATAGGGCGGTAGGATAGACTAATTTCCATCCCGACAGTTGTCTTGGGCTTTATGTTGGTCATGCGCTTTATGTTCTACATTATTAATGTCACTTTTACATTGTTTGTTTTTCTTAGCCTGGAATTTATTGTTTCTCTTTATTTGGCACATACATGTTATACTCCCCTGAGGCCTCAAGCCAACAAGTCATGTAGCGTTTCCGTTGCCTGTATGCCTATGACTGAACTCTGTTTCTTTCCTTCCAACATGTTCAACTCAGCATTGGCCACTTCAGCCTCCATATGTCCCATCGGTGAGTTGGCATTCACCACTGTATCGACTAAACATACTAGCCCGTTCTTAACGCATTGCTGTTCACAATACAAGGGAGGGGTTACGACCCAGGCGTTAAGGGTTACTGCCGTCTTTAACCCTTAACGCCTGATTCCAATTTTAACGGCTGCTTTTAGCAGGCGTTAAAATCCATGGCGCTAAACCGCCTTGGTGCTAATTACGGCACCGTAATTTACGGTGCCGTAATTAGCGCCTTCCCCACTCCCATTATGCCCTATGGGGCAAAAATGGGAATGGGGAAGGGTAAATGGGAAATGGGGATTTACCGCCCCACTCACCTTGGAATGGGGCGGTAAATCAGCCATCTACCATGGTGTAAACATAGTTTACAACATGGTGGTAAGGTTGGTGTACTTACCGCCTGGGTCGTAATGGCCTCCAAGGTATTGCAGAGCGATAACAACGCTTTCAGTATGACCATCATTTCTGCCTGAGTATCTGGTGTTTCCCCATATGTATCCTGCAAGGAAAATGTAGAAGTAAGTATAGGAGAGGAGGCATGCGCCTTCTCTGCGATTTTTCCTGTGTCGGGGTGTTGGTTAAATTTCTCAACGTTTCGGGAGTGTCAACTCTTTCACCAGTGTTCGTCAACACCAAATCCATCACAGGCACAGCACATCATTATGACCCAGGCGCTAAGTGTTTAACGGCGCTGTAAAAGGCTGCGGTGCCGTTAAACACTTAGCGCCTAATTACGAGGTCCCTTTGCGGGACCCGACCTTAATGGCTGGTTTTACCAGCCGTTAAAGTAGGGACCCGCAAAGGGACCTTGGTGCTAATTACAGTACCGCACTTTGCGGTACCGTAATTAGCGCCTTCTCCATTCCCATTGAGCCCTATGGGGCAAAAATGGGAATGGGGAAGGGCCATGGCGGCATGGGGAATTACCGCCCCACCAACCTCGGAATGGGGTGGTAATTCCCCATTCCGCCATGGCGGACTCCGGCATGGACCATGGTGCTAATAGCACCATGGTTTAGCGCCAGAGTCCTAATGAGGCCCACTGTCTCCTTCAGCAGGCTCAAACAGATATTTAAAAGGGAGTTATTGTCTGTTTGGTTAAAAGTGGAGATATCTGCTTGCGACTGCACTATTGATTGTTTATTACTTGAGTGCGCTTCCCGTAAAATCCTTTTCAATTTGTAAAGAATTACACTGTTTAAAAAATTTAGTGATTTTCCCTTTAGTGGCTGCATTTGATTCCTCACGATGTATTAGTGTATTCGCCACCACTTCCGTAATATCATATTTTGGTGCATTTTTTTCACCTTGGATTTTTTTATTCTCTTGCCAACAAGTAATAACTCTTTCTTTATGGGGCACACAATACTACGTAATGAATATTTATTGACCGCTGGCATACTATATTTCCGTCAACAGTGGGTAAAATGTGGTCTTACTTCTGTCGTCAATATCTAGCTGACTACAAGATACAGCTCAAATTCTGCGGCCTGTTGAGCGACCCCTTTGCCGGACCGCAGAAGACCGCTTCCAGTCCACTTCCCACTTGACATCATTTAAATTCACTGTGCAAAATCGATCACAATTCAAAGTTCTCATAAAAGTGGATGTTGTCAAATTCAGGATGTAGGTTCACAGAATCAAACTACTGTTCTTAGATTTCAAATATAAAGGGCATGGTTAGAGTGCAAGTTCACAAAATGAAAGTGCAATTCGCTGTTCAAATTCACAAACTCGAGCTGTCAGTTGGCAATTCCAAGATACATGATCTTAAACTCAAAGTGCTGATTGGCAAATTCAGGATGCAGGTTTATAGTATCAAAGTATAGGTCTCAGTTTCCTGGGACAAAGAGCATGGTAGGAATACAACTGGCGGAGGAGCCATGCCAGAAACTGCTAAATGTATAAATCTGTTTGACAAAACTGAACAATTGACCTCCTTTATATGGAGGTCATGCAGTCTTTTTCAGGAATTTCGGGATCACTAAGGGGCAAGAACCACCCCACACCCCCCAGGGAGCTATGCTAAACTGCATATTAGCAGGGTGCGGAGTGCACTCACTGCAAACTTACCTGGGGTGGGGGCAAGGCAACAACAGCACTTTCTCACTACTGCCCCCTTACTGCCCCCTTACTCGAATGGGGTCGAAAGAAGTTGGGTCTGGCCACTGTTCAGGCTGATGGTCGTTCTGCCCGTGCTCATTCTTCCAACACTGGATTTTCTATGAGGTTTCTCAGAGGTTAGAGGAATGAACCTCGAGCCGTCAGGCCGCACTGCTCATAACGCTGCCTCATAACGCAGTTGCCTCCAACAGCTCTTTCCCATGCAATGGCACTATTCATTTTGTTTCATTTGGCGGGGAGTGGGGATTGTGTTGAGTTTGTAATAATGAAAAACCCAATAAAAACCCAATAAAAAACACAAATGGTAAACTTACAGCCTCAGGAGAGTCTATGTACCTATCGAGCTTATAAACTGAACCCAGTATATAAAAAGCACTAAGGATTAAACCAAAAGGTATGGGACATTACCAGTTGCCAAGTTGCTCAATGAGACTGCAATAAATCAAATAAATGCGCTTATTGGCCAACTAGATTTGGGCCATTGGAACACTCTCTTTTAGCCTGTGTACTACACAATGTTTATCAAAGGCTGTATTTGAAACAGTGCGATTTTTATTGTATGGTGTAAGAGCAACAGCAGATGCTACTTCCTTCTGTAAAATGACACTGATGGTGTCTCAGTTCATGCTGTTGCAAGATGTCTCTGTACTGCCTGGCTAAAGAGGAATACAATCGTAAACTCATGAAAAGGATGCACTACTCCATAATACAGCACAGTTTTACAGTCACTTCTTACTGTCGATGGAAAGTATGTAGTCAATATATTGATTTTTATTTTTAATGTATCAATTATTAGTGTACTCAAGATTTTGTATGATGATGATTTTTTCATATATTGTATTCATGCTTCTTTATTTTCTGTATACTTAATGACATTTGTCGAATAAAGGCAATGATGACAATTAATGTTATTGATAGATATAAACAAATAAATGAAACCAATGGTGTGTTGTGAGGGGTCAGAAATGAGAGCCGGATACAAGGTTGTTATGTTTTTGCAAGAACATATTTATTAAAAGAAAAGGTGTGGAAAATGTCTCTCTATCTCTATGCTAAAGAAGAGTTTCCCTACCTATAAACCAAAATTAGCGATCTGTCCGAGTCAGGATGTCAACAACTGAAAAATAGTCCTTGTGTCCAAAGCACGCTATCCTGACCCACAAACTAAAAACAAATGACAATGTGTAAGGGAAAATATCTTTAGCTGGCCAAAAAGTGTTCACAATTAAAATAAGTGTAATTCCAACAAAAATGTTCACCAAGGCGTGAGGGAGACTTTGGTTCCAGAGGGTGAATCCCTTCCGCTGGAACTCAGTTGTAAGAAGAATAGTCACTTGTGTAAACAGTTCCTTGATAACTTGTTTGGTTCACAAGATTCCTGTTTAGGCAACCAAGTCTTTCTGTAGTGCAACTTCCTCTGTGGTCTGGATATAAATGTCTTCCTTTAACATCATACTTACCAGGATTCAACAAGCAAATGCCAATCTTTCCTTTAACACTGGTGACACTGGGTACCAGTGAAAAAGCACATCAAATTCAAAGCACTCTGCATTGCCCACAAAGCCTTGCACAGACAAGGAACTGAATTCCTCCAAGACAACATTAGCCGGTATCACCCAGGAAGAGACCTAAGATCCAGCAATGACCTACAAATAGAGGCAAAACACTACAAAAAAAGAATGTTCGGTGGAACAGCGTTCTCACATCTAATTGCTAACATCTGGAATACCACACCCAAAGAAATTAGAACCACAGAAGACCACAGCATATTCAGGAAACGGCTCAAAACCTCGCTTTTCAACTGACACTGACCACCTCGAAGGACACCGTCTGCAAGGAATTGGACAATCCTGTTGCAGGCTCTACCTCTCCTGTTCCCACTCAGGCCCTCTGTTTGCTCTGGCCTCTCACTTCTCCGCTAAAACTCAGGACATCCTGTCCTCTATCTCCTCTTCCTCTCCCTCTTTCTCTCTCGGCCCCCCTTTGGCCATCTCTCCCTCTCCTCCTCTTTTCTCCTCTTTCTCTCTGACAACACCTGACAAGGTTTCTAGATGTCCGATCTATGAAAGTGCTGTCCGAACAGATGCTCCCCTGCTCCTCCAGAAACATCAAGGACCATATTGACACCCTCGCTCCAGCCCTGGCTGATTTCTGTAATCGCTCCTTCGTCACTGGGACTTTACCCTTTCCCCTTAAGCACTCCCTTGTGCACTCCCTCCTCAAGAAGCTGTCTGCCAGTCCTACCTGCCCGGGAAAACTATCACCCAATCTCCATCACCCCTTTCCTGGGCAAAATCTTGGAAAAGCTGCCCATCTCCCAGTTTACAAGCCACACTGAATCTGTAAGTTGTCTCTATGACCATGACCATCAGTCTACTTTCAGAGCTGCCAGAGGCACAGAAACTGCTCTCCTGAACACCTGTGAAGATCTGCTCTCTAACCTTGATTCCAGCATTCCTTCTGTCCTCATCCTCCTTGATCTTTCCTCTTCTTTTGACATGGTCAACCACGCCATCTTGATCAAAAGACTCTGTGAGAACCTGGGCATCACGGATCAGGCCCTGGAAAGGTTGACCTCCTGCCTCTTGGACTGCCCCTCCCAGGTCCAACTTGGCCCCTTTCTTTCTGCCACATCTCCTTCTACCTGTAGCATTCCCCAGGGCTCTAGCCTCTCAACCTGGATTTTCAACCTCTACTTGGCCCCTTTGGCCCACCTGATCCTCTAACTTTCAGTGTTATGCGGATGACACTCAGCTTTCCTTCCGGCTCCCCTCAGCTTCCTCTCCTCACTCGCTCATTCCTGACTGTCTATCCGCGATTTAGGATTGGTGTGCCTACAACGATCTCTGCCTTAATGCCAGTAAGACGGAGAGCCTTCTCATTGGGACTCCTGTCCCTGCTTTCCCCCCTCTCACTCTGGCCGCCGCCTTGGGCCTTCTTCCTTTACCTTCCTGCGAGGCAAAAAACCTTGGTGTCAACTTTGACTCAACTCTCATTTTATCTCCTCACATCTCAGACGTCACCAAGAAGTTCCATTACCAGCTGCACCTCCTCAAAGGCACTCTTCGCTTTCTGCCTTTCTCCCAGAAGCTCACTGTCTCCAGAGCCCTGGTTTGCTGTAGGCTGGACTACAACAGCCTCTTTCTCAATCTGCCATACTCTACTCGCCGCCCTCTGCAACTAATCCAGAACAGGACTAAAAGACTTATCCTTGGCCTCAAGCCCGGGGAACGTATCTCTCCAGCCCTGAAATCACTCCGCTGGCTCCTGGTGGCTGCAAGGATCAAGTTCAAGACCCCTTGCATTGTCCACAAGGCTTTCTGGAACATCCAACACTCTCTTCCAAAATAACTTTCTTCTGAAGCCCTTTGCTCAGCTACCTCCAACTCTCTAATGGTTAGACGCTTCTCCAGGAAGAGAGTGGGGCGTAGATCTCCCTCCTCTACAGGTGCCTCCCTCTGGAATGGCCTGCCTTCCCCTCTCAAACTTGAGCCGGACCACCTGAAGTTCCGGAAGCAGCTCAAAACGTTCCTCTTCTCTGCTTTCTCTCTCTCCCTCCCCTGCTCACCTACCTGTCGGCTGTATCGACTGGTTGCTTGGCTTCCCTCAGAGTCTCACTGGGTACCAGACTCTTTCTTGATCAGTCACCCTGGCATTGCCTCCGGGCCCACCATGTACTTAGTGGCTGTAAGTGTAACCCTACAGTCCCTTGTTCTCTTTGCACTACCCAGAGCCGCATTGCCCTGGCTTGACTTACTCAGAGCATTGCTGCCCTGTTTTACCCTCCCCCTTGCACTTTCCCCCTCCCTTTCTCGTTCCACTTCTCGTTCTTGCACTTGCACAATCTGAATGACACAAGGCCTAGTAAGATCGTTTGTCTTGGCATCCCTCTGTCTTCCCTCCCTTGTCTTGTCGCACCTACCACCACAGACAAACAACTAGAGTGGGGACGAGATGGGCCAAAGAACCACAAAGAAGAACCAGGCAATATACCGTCAAAGCGCAACCAAAGTGCCGCGCCAGAGGTTCTAATAAACCAACTGACTTACTAACCCTTTCTCCCCTTCCTGCTCCTCCAACATAGCTAACACCACACCAGAGCCAAACTACACATAAACAAACCCAAGAATCAATGCTATGTTCACATCCAGCATCTGCAGATGCTGTGGCACACATAGAGTGAACCACCCACATAGTCCACAAACCATTCAACAACGCAATTTACACACCATGACACCGGATAATCTTACAGCTATCGCCAGCCGTGTCTCTGAATCCCTTATGGACACTATCTAACCACTTCACACAACCAAACCCACCACAACCCCACTTAACACACTTAACTCCAACACAAAACACTACCACACAACCGAGGCACATAATCTTACCCATATGGCTACAACACACATGGTCTACCGCACAAACTCACTCACAGATGCCAGTTCTTCCTGGTTCTGAACCTATCCTCTCACCCTATCCTCACTAACCTCCCCACTGCACCAGTCTTGCAGAGTCACGCGAGCACCTGGAGACTGCCCCTGGGTGGTAGCAGCGCGCAGTATAAATCATCATAACATAACAGTTGTTGTGGCTTGCAAAGTATAGTGGTCAAATTGTTGTTGGTGCAGAATGCCCGGGTACCCACTAGCTTCAGGTAGACTCACCAGCTTCTTCCAGGGTCTGCGTCGGCGTTGCGCTTCTGCAGGGTGCTGCTGTCACCCACTTTCCAATCTGTAGGCAGTAGACATTCTTCCGGCCTCCCTCACGGCTCTGAGATTGGACGTCTTCTTCACTTCGGGATCTGAAATGGAGACCAGCTTCTCGACTCGCTGAGTGCCCAGGACCTTGTCTGCGGCTTCCAGTGTCCCCTCGGACCTGTAGTCTCTGCTGCAGCGTCTCTCCTGCCATAGCGACCACATCTGCTCCGCCACGCCAGTAAGTACTGCTCAGACACGAGGTAGCCAACATCTTTTAAATTCCAACCTCTCTGAGCAGTGCACTTTTTCAGTTTAAATGTCCTGCGCACAGGTCCATTAGGAAAATACGGGAACAAGACTGAGGTGTTGATGGGTCCCCCCTTGAGCTCTGTCTTGTGTACCACTGATTTCTGGTTGTCCTCTCTTGGTCCACTGCCTAAACTGTCCAAGTAGTAAAGAATTTGGCATCAAATTATCTTCCTATTTGTCCATTGAGCCTCAGGTTGGTGCAGTTTGCCACAAACTCAAAGTCTTACGCAAAGTGCATCCCTTTCTTCCAGAGCACCTTCATACATGTTAGGGAGAATTCTCTCTTTAGGCTGAATTTACTAACCTAGTGAGTCCCCCAGCAGCTTTGCTGGATTTCTGGAGTTTGTTTTTTTCTCCTGCCAAGAGTGAGACTCTTTTTCTCCCACTCTTGGACATGATTTATGGTGTTCCTTTGACTGTTAATGTGTTTTAATGGCTATGGGGTCCTTTACTCCAAAGGGCCTCATTGCTTTTACTATGTGTGTTACACAGCACCCTCCGTGCAGTAACACAGAGGTGTCATAGTGACACCCCACCATAGACTTCATACCCTGAGCCTGACTACTGTCTCCCAGGGCATGTAAAGTCACCATTGGCTTTACTAGTCCCAAATTATTAACAGAAACCGGTACAAACCATCATATTGTGGACGTACTGGTCGGGGCAATTCGATTGCCCCGGGGTCTGTTAGTCGAGGGGGCACGTCTCCGTCCCCCCTGATCGACTTTTGGCTGGTGGCAGTGGATACTACTTTTTATATTCGACCGCGAATATATCCCTATGGGATTTTCCCATTGTTCGAGGCTACCAACTTTAATTATTTAATTCTCATAGCCTCGAACATACGGCTGGTTTATTTATTTAATATTAATTCGCCGGTTGGTATTTTTTGCCAGGACTCGATTCTAAAATGGCGTTTGTGTTCTCTTCTGTGACTCCAACCCAAGTTGAGCCCTTTGTTTCACTTTTTGGCGGGCTTCTCCACAGAAGCCTCCAAAAGTGGTGCCACTCTGTCTGGGTACCACAGGGGGTGTGGGAGGGGGTTTAGGCACCCTGGACTGAGTTACCTTTGTAACTCAAGTCGCACTCTTGTGTGAATCGCCCAATGGTGAGCCGGCCGGCTCACCACTTAGCATGTTTGATTGACAGCTAGGCTAAGTGAATGGGGGTGTGCTGCATAAAAGCAGGGCTTTGGGGACTGGAACTTCAGAAGTTGCCACAAGACCTGAGAATCCGACGAGGGAGAAGCTGAGCCGACCTACCACGATGACACCACCGGTGGAGCCCTGCGGAACCGACTCACCACTTCCCGACTACAGAGAAGATCTCCCGGCTGGAGAGGCTTCTTCCCCTGACTGGTGGGCACAACCAGTTTACCTTCTTCTCTTCGCACCCCAGACCGGCTTGTGGTCGAATTGCCCGTGCCAAGCACCCCGGCAACCGGATAGCCACTTACCACTGGACCGCGAACGAAAGGACCGCTCCTTTTACCTGAGAACTCCGCAGCGGGTTTCTTCCCTGGCAGTGCAACGGACTCCTGTCTTCCTCCCCGACGAGATCCTCTCTTCCCCCGGATGAAGCACCGACTTGCATCAGCTGCCAGGAACAGCTGCCCCCGCTGGAGTCTTCTCACCACTTTAAGGTACCGTGTCCGCCAGGCCTCCCTTTCTAAAGATTGCTACAAGGTAATAATAACCCCTTAACCTACTGGGCTGGCTGCCTTGACCTCCTAACTGGTCCCTTTCTTTGGTCCAACTCTTTTTGAACCTTTTCAAGACTTTTGTGCACTGCAACTGTGTGACCTTGGGCAACATTTGTTTGACCCTCTTAAAGTGGATCCGGCCTACTGACTCTAAACTCACGGTGTCACTTTGCCTTCCTCTCTTGTTGTGTTCTGGAAAAAGTGTTGGGATCTGTTTCGATTTAGTCTCTGCTTTTCTCTCCATTTTTTAAACAAATTATTAGAGTGCCATCTACGTTAAGCTCTCACCACTGTCTGAAAATAAGTGGGGCTTTACTTAAGATTTGTCTAATATTCCTCTAAGGGAGAGTATATCTTTTAGTGACCGTGTTTTTGAATTGCTTACTATTAGTGCCTGTGTGTTTTTCTAGATGTGGTTCTAAATAAATAATTGTATCTCTTTTACACCAAGCCCTGGTCAGTGTTTACTTGTTCTACTGTGTTCTTTTGACCTATTGTGAATACTCTGTATACTGCCTAACTCTTCTTGAGGGAAGGCTGACTGCTCAGCCACAGCTACCAAGTGAATCTGTGTGGTACAGACTGCTACCAAGTGGGTTTACTGGGGTCCCAAAGGTAACTGCACAGGTTTCTGTCTAACATTACACTAGTGGTATCTTCCATGGTTGCATGCAAGTTCTTCGGATTAATGCAATGGCTTGTACCTGGCTCAGCCTTCGTACCTGCCCCATCGGCTGCAGGTGTTGCAGAATACCACTGCCAGACTAGCAACGTGGGCTCCTTTTCGGGCATCCGCCTCCCCTCTTTTTGCTTTGTTACACTGGCTCCCCGTAGCTAAACGGGTAGAATTTAAAGCACTGTGTATTGTGCACCGAGCTTTGCATGGATCTGGCCCCGAATTTCTGCAGGAAATGTTCTCTCTCTATATCCATGCTCACTCTCTCTGCTCTGCTTCCCTATTACTTATTCAGTTTCCTTGTTTTCTTCGTTCCAGATCTGGAGGCCACACCTTTTGGGTTGCAGCTTCTCTTTCTTTGAGCTTACGTGCAACTAAGGATCATTTCTGGTTTCGTCGTTCTCTGAAGACCCTGTTATTTTAGCTTTCTATTCTTTTACTCTCTGCTGTTCGTACTCTCTCCAGTTAGGGCCATGATGCCCCCTGTTGGTGAAAGCTGCGCTTTACAAGTAAATAAATAATAAATACGTTCTTGGTACAAGGTTCCAACTTTTGCATCTTCCTCCTGACAGTACTTGGAGAATTCTGGGAGTTGAAGTTCCTAGATGTTGTTAAACACATGGATTTGGAATAGTTCTGGTTACTGGTTTTATAATGAGGAAAGTTAGAAGAAAAAGGTGTTATATTGGAGCAGTGTGAGTTATTGTCATGGTTTTGTGTTTCACCATAAAAGTAAGAAGAGGAAGGTTCACTTCTCCCACCAGTAGGAACATGTATCTGACAGTATGCCATGACGGCCTGGGGCATCAGAGGGTCTTCTTCATAAAAAAGGGTCTGAGCTGAGTATTTCAGTGTTGGAAAGGCTACTTTGTTAGTGACTGTTTCAACGTGATCTGGAGAGCAAGTCTTTTTACTCTTTTCATTACTGGAAGTGCCTAATTATCTCAGTCCCCGTGGAGCGGGTGTAGTGAGATGAGTGTTTCAGTGTTGGAAAAGCTACTTTGTTTGCTGACTGTTTCAACGTGATCTGGAGAGTGAGTATTTTTACTTTTTTCATTACTGGAAGTGCTTAAATACCTCAGTCCCTGCGGTGTGTTTCAGTGTTTTTGTGTTTTGGGCGTTGTTTGGGCATGGTCCATCCTCAACCAACTGAGGGCTTTCACTCACACGTTCGGATTGGAGTGGTTTATACTAACATTCATTGATCCTCATCTAAAAGGTAAGGCGTCCCTATGTTGAGTGAGGTGGGTGGGTGAGCACTTGTGCAGTGCACCGATAGCACATGAAGAACTTACTAACAGAGTTACCCAGAGTCCTCCGCTGTCATTAGAGACTCTGAGCGCCCGCCCTCAGTGTACTCTCACATTTTAAAATTGAAGCAGCGGTCAAGCTACTCCATTGCGGCACGTCTGATTAAACGTGCTGCAGTGGAGGGTCACGGTTGCAGATCAGCGGAAACCGCTGTAATGGTTCAAAATGAGAACATAATGAAGATGTGATGATGGATGTACAGTTTTCCAGTGAAGTGACATTGAATCTGGAAGAGCCGCAATAGTGAATCCAGTCAGACCTCTGCCTAACCCTGCCATAACTACGAACACACCGCATGTCAAACCAATGGGCAGAGCGTTTAGATCTTGTCCACGCAAGACTTTCAGATTTGGTGAAAACACTTGTGCCACAAAGTCATCTATGATCACCAGTTTGTTTGCCCCTAGCAATCAAGCCCTTACAAAATAAAAGACAAATGACTTACCATCAGGTGATACCGGTAACGTAGATTTTCACTCACAATTAGCAGCAGAGCTCTCTGAATCTTTACCATGTCTAGGTTCAAAGATGATAAAGCCAGTAGTAGATTCTTTGGTTGAGGAAAAAAACAAAATCCCTATCACAATATCGGACGGAGAAAGTATGGGATATCTGGGAAGCCGCAATCCGAATCCTGACTCGTCACATCTCAGTGCAGAGCCCATTGAAATCAGGGGGAAATGATGTTATAGTATTCACTGATGATGTGGTCTGTTCAGGTGACACGAGAGGAGTGTTGCCTTCGACTCTTAATCTTATCGAAGCACATGTGGATGTACTTGTGCAAGTGAGTGCTCACTTGCAGGATCCCCCATAACTCATCACAAAATAGCGCTGTTAGCTGTGATTCCACATCCATGTTCAAAGTTTTGAAAGAGCTTCTACAGCAATTGACTCTAAGGTCGGATGACCGTCTCAATCAAATTAAGTAACAAGACGTAGTAGCCTCAAACATTGCCGGAACCCTGAGCTCTTTAAGTCTTCCTTGCGCAAACATACAGCTTGTCTAGGGAGTCTTATTGAAACCTTTGCTGCATCAGCAAAAAATGCCTCTCATGACCTTGCTGCAGCCTACGAAAGTCAGGAATTTGTTATCAGCTGAGGAAAAACAAAGTGAAAATACGACTTTATCATCTTGGCATGTTAGAAAAAAGCACAAGGTCATACGTGAAGCAGTAATGTATGCTGTCGGGGGGAAATTCTGCCGGGGTCGGCCGGGCCGTCCGCAGACCTCCGGGCAGGGAGGCCCCAACTCCTCCCGTATATCCCAAAAGAGATAGAGTATGAGACACGCACAAGAAGCAAGGTGACTCTACTGTTTATTAAACACAAACGGCAGGGATGGGTCAAGGATCATACGCGTCTGACCTGACACACACACAATCATGGGGCTCGCAGGCCCTTTTTACTGTAGTATGACGCGCTACTTGCGTCACTTTAGAAAGTTAACAAAAAAAACCTATCGCCACTCTTAATTGGTTGCTCGAGTGGTAGGGTTAGTATAGCATACGTATAGAGAATAATATGAGTGGACAAGGGTTAGTCAGGTGATATATCTGGGGTGTCCCTACAATTAGATACATGAGAATTGTTACATGAAGACTCCTAATGATTGGTTAATATTAATGGCGTCAGTGATAAGAGCCCCATGTTCTGATTGGTGCGCCCGTGAGCTTCCCAGCCTGGGACCATCGCTGTTCCCAGCTCTCGGTGTACCTGCAATTTGCAACAATGTTTCACTATGGGTACATGCAGACAATGTGAAGACTTATTCATGAGCTGGACGGCCGACTACTCCCACTGTCGCAGATGTCCATTGATCCTTTCAAGTGTATCTGCCAGTGTCTTGTAACGAGGGATCCAGACGCCTCCTTCCTCCTGGGCTTGGCATCTTGTCAGGTTCGGCTTGGTCACGTGAGGTGGGACCGTGTTTGAGGCAGAATTCTGCACAATTAATATTGTTTTTCCACTGTGTGCCTGGTTTAATTTGCAGGTGCGACTTTAATGTTGGTGCACGGCGTGCGAGGTTGCAACATCGTGCCCTTGATGGTCTGCTTTTGGAATGTGGGTTTGCAACATTACGACTTTGGCTGTCTGCTTTCGCCAGGCTCATTCTGCAGGATCAGCAACCTGACTCTTGTTCTGTTAACGTCCACGGGAGCTCTTGCTTGCAGCCTACTTAGGCCTGGTGTATAGGTGGAACCGTTTGGTGCACAGGCGCTTTAGGTTATAGTCTCATATTGTCTTATGACCAGTATCGTGTCTTCGTTATAATTCTCATTATGGCACCTAGGTTTAGAAGAAGCGTAAGCAAGCTCTTTAGATGAGTTCATGGTGCGTCTTGCGTTTCTGCATTTTGTGAGCCTATGTGGAAAATAATAAAGATGCACGTCCGTGAGTATGTCTGTCGCCTACGTCATAGCACTGAGTATATGCTTCATGTAGATTGGTGCGGGAGTGTCCAGTGTGTATATTGGCACAGGTGTGCTATCCGTTAGCTAGGTCGTCATGGCATCTCTAACGACTTATAGGTTTTAGTCTAGTTGATCCATGCCGCAGGCATCGGCATGGGCAGGGCGGGCTGCTGGGCAGGCAGATGGACACATCCTTATGTTCCTGTACCAGGGTATCTGGTCGTCTGGTAGATGGGCAAACTCTTCTCGTGGCGGGTGCTTGGGCCGTGAACCTTTAGGCCAGACGCGAGAGGGGGAAGATGGGAGCCTGTTTTTCCATTTTCCCACTTCAATGCCGATGAACCATCCGGATTCAGGGTGGTAAGGAAGGACACGGAAATTAAGAATAAGGCCCTACCTCAATATACCAGGCCCTCGACAGCCACAGTTGAAGCCCCTAAAGGAAAGGGGACGTTTTGTTCAAGAGGGGATCCAACTTGTCAGCAGTCTCCTACAGAGTCTCTTGGTTTGGAAAAATGGGGGAAGCGCCCCAGGAAAAAGAATAAGTGTGTGATGGATAAGTCACTTAGCATTGATGAAGAGACAGTTCCTGCTAATATTAGTGATAAATCTCCCAGGTCCAAACCGCTCAGAGCACAGGTACAGAGTGTACTGAGCTCTGAAAATATTAGGAAAAGTAACCAGAGGAATGGAACGGGCGATGGCATGTCGGCCCAAATAAAGCCTATGTGGAGGCTACTCCTGGAATTCGGGATTCTGGGGTGTAAGGAACTCATGGTGGCAACAGTAAAGACAGACACAAGTGATCACAGTTCAAGGGTGTTTATTAAACTGTAAAGGTAGGGTGGAAAAATGCCTAATCAAAACCTAAATCTAAGATGGGAGCAAGTGTCAACCATCAAACAATAATAAGGCAGTCGTTGTGGCGTCTTGTAAAATAAAAGGGCCTATACTAAGAAAAACATATTGCCAATCCTTACGCTAGATACTAATGAAGTGTGGGAAAACGTTCATAAAAAAGAAAGAAGGGTGCACAAAGAATATGTCAGAATGCAGTAGTTGGGGTCTCCCTTCCCCACGTTTTCTCCATGGGATAACCTGAGACGATGTAGCATAGCACACGTTCAAGCCTTCTCAGCACAAGCCCACAGTTCTGCCCTCAGCAATCAGGGCCTTTGGTGGTTTAGTTTCTTTTCCACAAAAAGAAGCCTCTTGACTCCGAGGACCTGATGGAGTTCAAATCGATAAACAAAAGTTATATTCTGCTTACAAGTTAGGTGAAGCCTTTTCACATCTGGATCTGCTCCTTCCTGGCTGAGACCTTTCTCAATGTTAGCTTCCCTTGGTCAGGTTCACCATATCTTTTAACACCAGTTCATAAATGATATTCACGAATCTTAATGTCTTTTCAAACATTTTACGGTGGACATCCGTCTGCCGGGTTCACTCTTGTCAACACACTGTTTTCAGGACTGTAGACTTTGCCCCCTTTTTGTCGGCTTCCCGCGTGAGTTACACATTCTCTGCATCAACTTTCACTATGCGGGATACACTTTCTTTAGAGTCACAATCATATGTCGGTCAAAGACTTTCGACTGTACAGAGGATTTTACTAGACCCCTGTATGACCACTTTGACCCCCTTCTTGCCTTTCCCAAGGTCTTCTGGTTCAGGTAGTTTCTACCTTTCGGGTAATCACCCAGAGTTTCTTGAGTGAGCACCTATGTGGTGCCAGACTCTTGTGCTGCTGGTTTTCTCCCTTCAATAAGAACAGTTCTTTGTTTGCTCAAACTTCAAGTAGCCACTTGAAACTTTTTGTTTAACACAGTTCCGTTTCCTATCGGTTCTCCCCTCGATTCACCGGCTGTGATGAACCATTCGGCTTTTCTTTTCTCTGGAGTCAAGGTCGGTACCTCTGAGACAAATGTCTCTCCCCTGTTTGTTAACAGCAGAGGAGGGTCTTACGTACCGTTGACAACTGTTACAGCACATACTGGCTATTGTTTGCAGTCCTTCTGCAGAGGTTTCACGGGCCTGGCTTGGAAAGGGCAAGGTTGCTTCTCTCCTTGTTACCCTCTCGCCTTGCGCCATCTTCCTCCTCCTCTTGAACTGCCGTGCTGAGTTAGCCCTCTCGTTGTGCGGTCTGCCTTGCTTGTACTGTGCTGTCATGCGCCACCTTTTATCCGAGTGGGGAAGGGAAAGGGCCATCGGGTGTGTGAAATTTCGGACAATTGCCTGACTTTGCCTGACCCTTGAGTTGGGACAAGTCAGGTAGATGGCTTGGGTTTTTGTCCGTAGTCTTTTGTGGTGCGCAAAAGTGTTAGAAATGGGGGGGTAAAGAGGTAGAATGTCCTATATAGTAGGAAGGGGAAAAGGGGTTGTCAGAAGGGGAATACCGCGTCTTACCCATCGGTGTTCCCGTTCCACTCCCTGAGAACCCATCCAGGTGATCCTCCCGCACAAGTCCACCCCCATGAACTGGATCCAATAGCGATGGCCGTGTTCTGGCCACCTGGATGACAGATCCCCGGGGACTAGATTGGGTGACAGCTTCAGGTTTCTCACAAACCCTTCCTTCTTGCGATGTGAGCATATTTGTTTCACAGGGGAACGGGGACACATTCAGGTTTCTCACAGGGGGCAGGTCTCAAAATGTGAATGTAGACTGAGCCTTGTAGGATTGGGAAGGGTAGTAAGCTGTTGAAATCCCCTAGCAGATCGGAATTCATGGTCAGAGCTTTGAAAGTAACAAGTCTTTTTTGCCATAGCAGAAGTCATTACCTGAATCGCTCCCATCTTTTGGAGCTTTTTCAATCCATCATCCCTTTGCGTTGTATGGAAAGTAATGACATAAAAACTGTGGACATTTGTCAGGCTGAGGAGTTTGCCACCTCTTCAGTGATTTTCTGGGTGGCCAGCTCCATTGATTATGTAGTAAAGTATTGTCAACAATTTCTAAGGTTACGGTATGAATGTATGGTGAGTGAAGTAAAAGAATGGGAACGTGCCTATCTATCACTAATGGAAGAAAGATATGCTGAGATCCACTTACTCTGACAGATCTGGCAGAACTGAATCTAGGTCCTATACACAGATACATAGCAAAACAACTAGATCCCTCTGATCAATGGTAACACAGACTTAGAGCTGAATGGTCAGGGTTCCCTGGGCACTACTAGCCTGGTTGCATTGGGAATGGTTGTGCCATATGATTCAAACCCACAGGCAGAACCATTCTTAGTCCAGCATTTCTGCTTGTATCGTGGAATAACGTGAGCAAGATAGCTTTATGGACTATATCGATTGTTTCAGTATTGTATTATTCCAGGAAACTTGGCTGACTGAGCCTCTTGTAATGAATCGGTAGACATTTCTAAATAAGCTGGCCATTAAATTGGCCAGAGGCAGGCCTAATGTGGACTAGTTGTGGGAGTGAAACAAAGACTGACAATAACTGAAATTCCCTGTGCAAATCATTGCAGGTTGAGCAGGACTCCTTACTGGACAAGGCTTGCTCACGTGGCACATCCTGGGATAGTTTGCTCTACTCAGTGGGGTTTTCCATGGTTTTCCATGGTAAATGGGGCCAGGCCTAGTGACAATCCACCTCAGTTCACCTGAATTTCTTTGGTCACAGATCTGTGTATTTTCCACAGACCAGAAAGTGATAATTGTCCTATAATAATCAGACTCAGCAACAGGGGGACAAGCACAGGGACCTACTGTGAAAGGGAATCTCCACGTGAATCCAACCCTACATTGGATCACTTGGAACCCAACTAAACTACAGGCTGCATCTACTACAGCACGAGTGGTACTTTGCCGATTTTATAACATCGGCTCACCTAGTTGAGGACTCGAGTAGTGCTGAGGCAGTAGTTCCATTATAGATCAGTATAAGAGAAGCTGCAGTTGATTGAGCTTAGTATCTTACCTAGGGCTGTAGGCCCTACAAGGTTGGCTGTTGGATCATGTAAAACCCATCGCCATGCCTATGATAAACAGATTACTGACAAAATGAGAAATTTGCAAAGAACTGCGTACTCTATCACACTGCGCAGTCAAACCCCTGGATGACAACTTGGGATTTAAAGTTATTAAGGGCATGTATGCCAAATGGCTCAAAACGGCATAGGTATATGGTAGAATGTGGCACATGGGGAGAGTTAATTCATTCTGCATTGACAAATGATGTTTGTAAATCCTGGAACATTGGGCCTCATTACACGGAAGGCGGTATTGATTTAACGTTACCGGTAATGTATTACCGGTAATGTTAAATCCCCATGTGGATCACGACCCGGCACACCGCTATTAGCGGCACCGCTAATTACGGTGCCACTAATAGTGGGCAGGCCGCGTGCGCGCGACCCTCCATTCCGTTAATTACGCCATGCCGCTATTAGCACAGCATCACAAGGCCAGTGCACATGCAAATAGCGGCATGGTAAATCCCCCCAAACCCCTTACCGCCATGGTGCAAATACCGGCATCGCGGATCACCCGTTAAGGGAAATGGGCAGTGTACCCACCTGCCACAGGTGGACCAAATCAGCACAGGTGAAGGCAATGGAGATTGTGGCAGCTCAAAAGGAGCACACCACACCCCTTCCCACATCCCTCACCACACCAAGATGGTTCCGATACTGGCAGCATTACATGCCCTGGAGGACCTCATTGCAGCGCAGCTGCTACAACACCAGGCAGCACAAAGGAGACGCAGGAGGAGGAGGAGGAGGAGGGCAAGATAGGCACAGCAGGCACCACAACGGCACCTAATCATACCACAGAGGCACCCACCAGTACCCAGGACCAGAGCCAGTCCATTCAACCTGACCCCTAAGCAGATACACACCCTGTACCATCTGGACAGGGCTCCCATCACCAGCATCGTGGACATGATCCACGACGACATTGCGAGCCTCATAGACATCAGAACTGCCATCCCCCGCTACTGAAGGTGGTGAGTGTGCTCCACTTCCTGCCCACACGGCACCCATCAGCATACAGTGGGACAGATGCATGGCATCTCACAACCAGTATCCTCACGCACGCTGATCCAGGTACTCGATGCACTCCTGAAGCATGTACCTGAACACATATCCATACCACAGACTGCCCAGGAGATTGCAAACACAAAAGTTGGCTTCTATTCACTGGCAGGCATTCCAAGTTGCATCGGGGCCATCGAATGTACCCATGCTGAATTGATGGTCCCACATCACAATGAAGCAGTGTACCGAAACAGGAAGCAATTCCACTCTATCAATGCCCAAATGGTATGTGACGCCAGCAAGATAATCACACATTGCTGTGCCAGATTCCCAGGATCAACACATGATTCCATGGTTCTGCGGGACACAAGTATGCCACGCTACATGGAGCGACACACCGGACAACGTACGTGGCTACTTTGTGAGTAGCAGGGCAAGCACATGGCAGCGTGATTTGGGGGGGGAGAGATACATACTCCAACTGGGTGTGAATGGGGGGGGAGATACATACTCCAACTGGGTGTGAATGGGGGGGGGATACATACTCCAACTGGGTGTGAATGGGGGGAGATACATACTCCAACTGGGTGTGAATGGGGGGGAAGATACATACTCCAACTGGGTGTGAATGGGGGGGAGAGATACATACTCCAACTGGGTGTGAATGGAGGGGGGGGGAGATACATACTCCAACTGGGTGTGAATGGGGGGGAAGAGATACATACTCCAACTGGGTGTGAATGGGGGGGGAAGATACATACTCCAACTTGGTGTTGACTGGCGTCCGTAGGGAAAATGGACATACAGATGTACGCCAATGTCCTTCAGGGAAGGCCACGATGTACCTGAGAAGAATCCACATGCAATTTGAAGGTGCACGACTATGAGAACAATGCAGGCTGCAAAATATTACACATCCATCCCCATTGCACATCATGCCACGCCACATATTACACAAATCATCAACATGGCGTCAAGATGGTAATACAGAATCAGCGCATCACAGCATCAATCCAGCAATGTACCCTTGAATGCATGCAAAGGGAACACCCCTAGACATGGCACTGAACCACACACCTATAGCACCACGGAAGTGATGCGTCACAGCATGGCAACATTGGTGTCAGAATGTCAGTACACAAGCAGTGTGCTACAAGTTTTGCCTGGCCCAGGGACACCTAAAACCTGGCCACACCCAGGACATGTGAAAACTACTGTTGTAGGCATTATTGTGCCATTTCTACTTGCAGGGTCGGCCACACACTTGCACGTTGCTGTCACACAGACCATCTGCATGTATGCGCTCATTTTAGCACTTGCATCACAATGCTATGTCAATTTGTGTGATGTGAACAGGCCGCCCTTGAGGTGAACAGTAACAGGACCCCCCCCATACAGGTGATGCGGCCTATCCCCTGAAAACCTGGCTCCTCACACCTGTACGGAGACCACAGAACAGGCACGAGGAGGTAATCAATCGTGCACATACCCGTACCAGCATCGTGACTGAGCAGGCCTTTGGACTTTTGAAGTCACGTTCAATGTGCATTACCAGGTCTGGTGCTGCTCTCCTGTATGGACATGAGAAGGTGGCCAAGATCACCATGGCATGTGTCATGCTGCACAATATGTGTGACAGACGGAATAGCCCACTGCCCCTGACGTTGGGATAGAAGCACATGATGAGGATGATGATGTTGATGTGGACGGAGGTGAAGGGGATGCAGGCGTTGCAAGAGGGGATGGCCAGGAGGCACGTGCTGTGAGACAGCATCTGATCAGCCAATCAATCTGCGGAAAATGTTTTTGTACTGTCACATGGATATGGGGAGGAATGCACTGGTGTATGTCTCAGAGCACGCAATGGACCCTGTCGACAATGAATGACACACACACACAATGAAGATGTCCAAGGCTGTGTTTTCATCAGAAACCAGTGTATTGACTAACATTAAGGTGAAGAAGTGCAAGCCCCACAACATCCCACCACGCTTCCCAACCCCCCCAACAGACCCATAACACCCTTCCCACCACCCCCCACAACAGACCCATAACACCCTTCCCACCACCCCCCACAACAGTACCATAACACCCTTCCCACCACCCCCCACAACAGACCCATAAAACCCTTCCCGCCACCCCCCACAACAGTCCCTCATGTCTCTGCCATTTTAGCCATGGCCAATGCACACCGGGGTATCCCCATTAACTCCCTAATTGCAATTGTCCTTGGAAGGATCTTGAGGGTTGCCAGACGTGCGCCTGGTGGTTCGCATCGAGCGCCTGAGGGGGCTTGTTTGTGTCGACCCGGAAGTCGAGGATGGGGCAGACTGGCCTTGTTGGTGAAAGTGGCGGTCCATTGTGTCTGCCATGCGGACAAGCACCTCCCTAAGACTTGCAATTTCATTGCATATCCTGTCCGTGTTGGCGTCCATGCGCTCAGTGGAGTGCCTCACCGTCTGGACTATGTTCTCAGTGAGATTGGCAGCCTCAGCAACATGCTGGCCAACCAGCACGGTCAGCTCCTGTTGGCGCTGCAGGATGGCGGAAATTTGGAGGTCAGTGCCGGGTGACCGTGCATTGGATGCCGTGCCCTCAGATGGCTCCAATGCAACAGGTGATGGTAGCATGGGTGAAATTATTGCAGGGTTGGTGTCCTCGAAAGTCCCATCAGAACCAGGGGTCTGGGATGCCACTGCCTCTGGGCTTCCTGGGGGGCTTGGGGTGTGCATCTCCATGTGCTGGAGTAGGGTGTCCTCTGGATCGGACTGGGGGCCAGTGGCGGCTGCCTCACCAGCAGAGCTTGCCGCAGCTGATGGTGGGCCCTGGGTGTCTGGCATTGTTGACAGTGGGTTTGCCTCCGGTGGTGGGGCCACAGTTGGTGGTGCAGCTACTGCTGCCCTGGCAGTGGCACTGTGACGTAGGCTGCCACTCTTCAGGTGTGGCCTTCCCCCCTTGCCCCTGGATGTTGCAGGGGTATCCTCCGGCTCCTGTGCCCTTGGCCTCTTGGATGTAGGTGGTGCCTTTGATGCATCAGCAGCATCCTCCCCATCTGTATGTGAGCCTGTCAGGGACGAGAAGGGGGATGGCATTGGTTGCGTTTCAATATACTCAATGTAAATTACAGGAATGATGCAGTTGTGGCCATTGGGACTTAGCAGTTGTGGATGCAGGTGATGTGCCAGTTCAGTGCCTCATCCATGCATGGTTGAGTTTGGGACTTGTCTCTGGTGATGTGTGCATGTGTGTGTGTTTGGGTCTGACATTGACATGGTGATGGATGGATGCGTGTGTGGATGTGTGTCCATGCATGAGTGGGGTCTGTGCTCACATATGGGGGTGACTGTACATTCACACCGCATCCTGTCATGTGTACACTCACCTGCATCGGAAGTGGTAGCCACGCCGACCTCCATGCTGCCCACTCCCTCGATGCTTTCGGTGGCAATCATGTTGGCGCATGTCTCCTCCCATTTCTTCAGACCTATTGGGGAGCCATCTCCACCGGCACTGGCAATGCGGTGGTTCTCCGCCAGGATGCCCCTCACCCGCAGCCTGAGGTCGTCCCACCTCTTCCTGCATTCGCGCACAGTGCGCGTGCTGGTGCCCACGGCACTGACTTTGACTGCCACCTCCTCCCAGATGGCTTTCTTCTTGAGCAAGGTGGCGCGGCTCATGTCATTGGCAAAGACTACCTCTGCATGCTCTGCAAGGGTCTGTGTCAACATGACCAGTTCCTCATTAGTATACTGTTCCTTCCGCTGCCTGTCACAGGTTTTCTTCAGGGCCTTGGGCATGATGCAGGTGTCACGGTTGATTTCACACAGCCCCCAACTCCAAAATTATTCAGGGGGCAGAGGATGGCAATGGATTGTGTTTTTAAAGATGGCCGCCGTGCTCTTTCCCGTTCCAGTGCGATGACGCTATTTCCGGTTCCGCAATTTAACGGTCGATGCTAATAGCGGTCACCGCTAATAGCGGTCACCGCTAATAGCATGTACAGTGAGGGCGGAGGTGCTATCAGCACTTTGGGCGGGCCCGGTAAGGTGCTTTTGCGGCATGGCGGTAGGGTCATTTACCGGCATGGCCCTATGCGCGTGTCCGCTTACTCGTAATGGTACGCTATTGGCGGTCTCCTGTGAGGGCGGACACGCTAATAGCGCCATGCCGGTAAATCCCGTTTTTTAGCACCTACCGTGTAATGAGGCCCATTGTCAATGGGACTAAGAGAGCTGTTAAAGACATCAGTGATGTCCCTGCGCATGCCATTAGGAGAAATGCGAGCTGGGACATTGAGATCAGCCCGGGATTGATGCTTCTACAGGTGCAGAGGGTTTGTGGCATATTTTGTTATCTAGTCATTCTGAGTTATGTATCATTTATGTCCCAAGCTCTGGCAAAGGATTTCTGACGTTTTACAAATTTTAACTTGAAGTCCTGCAAGAACACTGTTCATTCACTGGTGATTTCATCTGTTGGCGATTCTCATACACAAAGAGTTGTGGTTGAGCAATTTTGTATTATAGTATTAAAAGTTCATAATTATTGACTGCAATACTTAATAGAAAACCAAAAAAGGGGTCTTGGGTCAAAGGGGGTCTTCCTCATGGGATAGGGGTAGATACCACGTCTCATCCAGTGAAGTCATGACATCTCCCCGATAGCGGTCTACTCCCATTTGATGCTCCCTCATGAAACCTCCCCAAGGTTAGGATCAGGATCAGGTAGCGTCTGCCTTCCCCTGACCATATGGGAGGAGGTTACCTTAGGGGAATCCGTGATGACTCCACTGGATTCATCACAGTGTCCAAAGCGAAAAAGGTTGTGCCTGGTTGTTATTGGGTTGTCTGCTGGGCATGATATGGTAACAATATTTTTTTTATTTTTTTATTTTTTTTTATGTAAGAAATGAAAACTTTAAGTTACAGTTTCTCCTCATCTAAAAACACAGAGAAATTCGAAGATCCCAACTATCTTAAGTAAAAGGGTCCTCTGTTTGTTAGTCTCAAAGTCTCAGAGCATCCATAAAATTTATAGTTGCACAAATTAATTGAGTGTTAAAACCTCCAATCAGATACCACCACCACGCATCCATGTTTCCTGATTGGGGAAGGAATTGAGCTAAATGAAGAGAACGCTGATCGCCAATCGCTTCACAATCTGTGATTAAGTGTCGTACGGATTCTGTCGCTTGATTACAGAACCTACATCCGACATCTTGTTCTAATATCTCACGCCTCATTACTTGTATCTCCTTGGTTTTATAGAGATTTAGTCGTAGACGGAGGAACATATGCCTATGATAACTTGAAGGGAATTTGTCCAAATATTTTGGTAGAGCGTCTAGTTTGTTGAGGGCGCATCCAAGTACTAAAGAAGAAGTCAGCTTGTTTTGGCACTCTTCATTGGTTATCCAATTATATAGACAAATTTTCTTTTTTGCTACCTGCGGGCGCAAATGTACAGTCTCGAGTGACACATCTGCGTTGTGCAATATGTTGAGCAACTTTTCTTTCCACTTATTTATCAAAACAGCCGATGGGTGCTCTGAGACTATATGCAAGATTTCATATGGTTTCGCAGGTTGCTCCAGCATCATTTTCCTCATGGTGGAGATTGATTTCCATAGAACTGTACCATAGAGTGATTCAATGCATAGCTCATATCGTATAGCTAATACAGAGATGTTTTTCGGAAAATTTAGAACTTTACGCCAGAATTTCCCCTCAAGAATGTTCCATAAATCTTGCGGGATATTCCAACCTGATTCACTCCCAAAGGTTATTGCAGGCACCACCTTCTGAAGGTAAAATGTTAATATTGGCTTAAAGGAAAATTTGCCATAGGCTGCGTGCAATTTGGAACCTTGAAGTGCGAACATTTTCATCCGGGCCATTAGATCTTGCGTCCAGTCCCACTCACGAATGGAATTATTGAATTGAACGCCTAGGTATCTGATACTATTCGATAAGTCTAGCTGTTCATTCATTATTTGCCAATGAAATTTTCTTGATTGAGCTTGCGCTCCTTGACCAGCCATGATTATCTTTGACTTCTTAGAATTTATTTGTAAGTCGTTTTGCAGGCAATAATTATGAAGCGCGTTTAACAGGCGCTGTAGCCCAATTGGAGTGGAGTCCATGAGGACGATGTCGTCTGCGTAAATGACCCAACTTATTTTTTGCCCATTTACTACTGGCGGAAATATCCTTAGGTCTTTTAGGGCCACTGATAAGTCGGAGATGAAAAATTTAAATAGTTGAGCAGCGAGCGGACAACCTTGCTTCACGCCCCTTTTTGTATATATCTCATCTGATAAATCACCCTGTTGATTTAATCTTACTCGAATGGACGTCTTAGTGTGTAGAGCAATCAGGGGCGCCAGCAGATCACTTGGACAATTCCAATCACTTAGTTTCTTCCATAGGAGGTTGCGGTTTATGCTGTCAAATGCCTGACTCAGATCTATAAATGCAAGGTACAACATTTTCTTCCTCCTCAAGGCATCTAATTTTAGGCAATTTAAGAGGATTAGATTTAGCTCAACTCCCACTCCTCTAGTAAAACCTGTTTGCCGAGGGTCACTCACAGAAAACTCTTGAGCCCAGTTTGCCAGGCGCTTTTGAAGGAAGGAGCCGAAGACCTTTCCAATTGTATCCAAGAGGGCTATCAGGCGATAGTTCTTCGGGACGTCCCGATTGCCCTTTTTAAATATTGGGACCACCACTGCCCTCAGCCAGGAAACCGGCAGGGTTTTATCATGTGAAATTCTTTCAAACAAGGCGCTCATCATATTTGCCCATAAACTTCTATGGGTTTTCAGCATCACATTGGAAATTCCATCTGGGCCTACAACCCTAGAGGACTTTAGCTTCATAATCGCCCATTCAATGTCATCAGCGGAGTCTGCCACATTCCATTTTGCCGTTGTTAAAGATGGTGGTGGAACCACGATACAGTTGTCGTCATTAAATACTTCGGAGAAATGAGCGACCCAACTGGCGCCGTTCACACTATTCGACATTGAGTAAGAGTGATTTAGGCTGCCAGTATTGATAATCTCCCAAATGTGTCTGCTGTCCTTTAGTATGATCAGTTTTAACATCTGTTCAGCTTGCTTCTGCAACCGGATCGAGTTAAAAGATTTGATCCACTTCCGATATTTCAGGCGCCTGGCTTTTATTTGCATGAATGTGCTTTCTTCATCAGCTTTTTTCAGCAATTTTATATCATCACAAAGTTTTTTCTTTTCAGTGTTTATAGTTACATTGAAAGGATGTTTTACTTCAATGGCAGCCCCCTTCTGCTTGGGGTTCCTCACTTTGAAGTAGTATAGCAGTAATGGATAGTTTATCCTTGCCGTTGTTGAGTTTTCTTTCTCAAGGTTGTTTGTCAATGTTAACAGCTGGGACGCACTCAGTCGCAGCCTATTTGCTCCATTATTTATGGTAACACTCTCCTTGTATTTGGGTGAAACATAGTTGGTTACCTTTTCCCAATTTAGCAGCAAAGCATTGTGGTCGCTTTTTTCTGTTTTTTTTATTTCAAACGTTATGATTCTTGATAGAAAATTTCTGGACACCCAAATGTAATCAAGAGTCTTTTTACTCACGCCACGCTTCCATGTAAAGCCTGGAGGAATATCACCCCGGGTGGATCCATTTAGCATTGAGCACTCTCTTAATGCCATCTCTTTTAGCCAGCGATCTCCCCGATCTTGCAGTCTTCCTTTGTTTGTTGGGCCAGTTTCGGTGCATTTGTCAATAGAATTGTTCAACCAAGTATAATTGAACTCACCACATATTATAATTATGGGATCCTCGTAGACTAATAAACACTCATCCACCGCCGACAACACAGCTCCAACAACATTAGATTGTGAAATCATTGCTGTATTCCAGTATATATTTACAATCAACATCACTTGACTATCAGAAGGAGAAGGTTGCGTAATTTGAATTTTAGTTACTTGTATGAACTTATTAAGATTTTCTGAAGATACAATCTTCCAATCATTGTTATGTTTGATCATTGTAACCAGACCAGCAAAAGGTCTGCCAAAGAGGTTCTTTCCAGCAGGATTCAGGAGTACTGTATAACCATCACACACCGGGCACTCACGCATCCAAGTCTCTTGAAGACATATAATTGATAAATGCACCGGGAATTGCCACTTTCCATCAAACAGATGCGTGAAGCCACGAGTGTTCCAGGATAGAAGTTGATGGTTTCCATCAATGGAATCCACTCTTTGCTAATTGTCCTGTTATTTCGTTTCTTTCACACCAGACACTTTTTTGATGTTCATGTGGGCCCACAGTGCATCCCTTCTCTTTTCATCTTCGGATTTGTCCCCGGCGAGGGATGTATACTTTCCTCAATGCAGGCCTCCGCACTTATGACTTCAAAACCAAAGAACATGATATCGTCCGCAGCATCCATTATAGCTGTTCTAAGAGATCTGGAATGTAGATGTAAGTTTACCCAATCCGAGAAGTCCTCTGACATATATTCTACAACTGCTATGTCTTCAGATTTTATTGCACGCAGCGTTGGAATACATTGCAGCAGTGTTAAAATATTTCTTCGGTTCAAATTTACTTCTTTTTGTTCTGGCAGGGCGTTTTTGATTTGAATTTTCTATAAACCATTCTTGGATCCCTCACTTCTTGTTTTACAGGGTATAATTTCACTTTTATTAAGTTTTTCAACTTGTGCTCTTGTTAATTTTGGATTTAGTTTATTGCACAAGAGATTTGGGGGGGTCAGACGTCACCCCATTGTTCTAATTTAAACCTTTCATCTCCTTTGTCGCACTTTGTATTGAAAGTACCTTTGGAATTTTTTTTTGGCCCAAGCACGCCAGCTCTGGGAGGAGTTTTAATTACGACACCTGATTGCGGCTCAAATTCTATACCAATTTTCGCAGGAGCCGGTATACTTATCTCTGCAGTGTCTTCGCCCTCATCAATCACATCATCATCAATGGAGTATGTGGAATACTCACATAGTTCTAATGAGGCATCAGAGACTGCGTTGTTATCACTGACTAAGGCTTCTCTTGCCCTTTTAGCATTTGGTTTGGGAGTCAGTTTTTTCGTTGAGTCAATTTTTGTTTTCGATATGCCCTCCGAACCTTTTGCTGGGCAATTAAACAATACAGGCGGCAGCGGAGTTGAAAGATTTCTTATAAATTTTTTCCTGCACGTTGTGCGAGCACGTTTGGCAACTTGTTTCAAGCTTGGACATTTTTGAATGGATTTTGCTCCACAAGGCTTTGTTTTCTGGGGACGCTTTTCATTTTCTTTGTCCAACGTTGTAAGCTTATTGAAAATCCCAAATGAGAGTTTATCTGTTAAGTTTTTTGGCTCCTGAACCACTGCCCCTTTTGCCTGCTGAGTTTCTACATTTAACTGAGCAAATGTAGCGGCTCCCTCACCAATATTCACGGTATGGTCTTGCTGAGGATCAAGGATTTTATCTCCAGCGGGCTGGCTCTGATCGCTTTTTGAGTTTCCCGCCAGGCTCATCCCATGGGAGAGAGATGTGCTTTTTTCTGGTGCTATTAGTTTAACGACTTGAATGCCCACTGCTTCACTGCAAACAGGTCCACTGACAATCACTGCGTGCTTTTTGGAAGTTTGTCCATCCACCACAAGAGGTTCTTTACCCAAAAGAGATTTGCAGGTTGGAACATGTGACCCGTCATCACCTGGTCTCATGTTTGAAGACATATTGTGGCGCATCCACTTTGTGCTTTCGATTACCGCATCCGTTAATGCAGATTTGTCACTGAATGCCTGACGGGCAAGATCGCATAGTCTATTTTGCCACTTTGCAGATGTTTCTGCTTCGCTATCAAGTCTTGTGGTTATCGATTGGGAAAAACTTTCAAGACTTGAGATTTTTGCGTTCACGTCTGCGAGCAGGGACATTTGATCACTTACTGCATTATGTAGGGATTCATACAGTTTCATAAATGGAAGTAGGGCGATTGAAGTTGCTGCTAATACATTATTGTGAATTTGAATACTTGCAGCCGTTAACATAGAATTTTTAGATGGCTGGTCGACTCTATCCGAGTAGACGGCTGTCTTCGACATGCTGGGCATCGCGTTAATTTCTTTTGCCAAGTCGTCCACAACTGGAATACACATTACGGCTCTCTTTTCAACGTCTTTAATGCCTGATGAATTGATGTTTTCGCAAGACGTTTGATGTCGAGAGTCATTTGTGCTAGACAACATTGAGATGTCAACTCTGTCGCTAGACTTATGGAGTATGCTCGCTGATCGTCTATTTCGCTTTGTTTCTAGCTTATTTTTATGCAAGGATTGATTTTGTATGAAACTATCATTTAGGCGTTCATAGGTGGCTAGAAAGTCTGCCTTTAATTTAGTTGTAAGTCGTGCTTCTCTGGCTGAGAGATCAGTAGAGCTTTGCTTCATTACTGACAAAATCACAGGGAACCCACCCTCGCTAGATGTCAATTTGATAATCCCCTCGCTACATTTTGCATTTATGGTAGCCATTTGAGGGGCCCGTTCCTCTAGCATGTTTTTACCTACCACGGACTGAGAATGCCACGTTGAGGCGTCAGTCTTTCCAGCACCTTGAGAGTGAAACATTGGTGATTTTTGCAGTTCCTTGTCCTGTATTAGGACATTTTGTAAGTTTATTGCCATAAGGTCAGAATCCGTCAAATCAAAGGGGGAGGTCTGCGCAACATCGCTGGCGTCAACATATACTGAAGGGGAAAATACCGGTACCAACTTGACACAGCCACTGTCGGAGCTCACCCATTGGTTAACGGCGCCGTTGGTACCATCAATCTCCTTTCGAGTGGGGCCCAATGATGTTAAGCACAGGGCAGCTAGTGAGGGCACCAAGCCTAATTCTAGGCAAGTAACCCCGGTTGAGCCTCTCGCTGTAGTAAACTCAATTTGATCATTTTGAGCAGTTTGTTCTGACGTGGCAGCTGGGCTTACCTCCTTTGGGAGACTCATCGTCCCTTTCCTTCGAGAAAGCAATGATTTATGACGGGTCAGAGGGCCCTCTTTCACCATCACCATGCTGAACCAAACCTCAGACTTCAAATGCTAGTGAGGCCCTCGCCGATGCTCTGCCACTTATGATCTTTCTGCAGGTATCCTTTGTTACTTAACAGTAAGCTTCAGCACTGCTCAAGTCAGTGGGTATCAGCCACCAAACAGCCACACAACAGTCCTCGCCCTTTACCCCTCACGGGCTTAACGCCGCAAGGGTGGCTTGTGGGTCTGTAAATACTGCCAAAACAGTCACGTGATTGATCACGTGATCATGCTCCGCCTCCTCCAGGAAGCGCAGTCTGCCCAGTGTGTTCTCCTTCCACTGAGCAGTAGAGCGAAGCTTTCTGCAGCCAGCAGTCCCTCGGGATAATAAGACAGCAGCCCCTTCTCAGGAAAAGTGTTTGCGCCGCTCGGGCGGCTTGTGGGTCTGTAAATACTGCCAAAACAGTCACGTGATTGATCACGTGATCATGCTCCGCCTCCTCCAGGAAGCGCAGTCTGCCCAGTGTGTTCTCCTTCCACTGAGCAGTAGAGCGAAGCTTTCTGCAGCCAGCAGTCCCTCGGGATAATAAGACAGCAGCCCCTTCTCAGGAAAAGTGTTTGCGCCGCTCGGGCGGCTTGTGGGTCTGTAAATACTGCCAAAACAGTCACGTGATTGATCACGTGATCATGCTCCGCCTCCTCCAGGAAGCGCAGTCTGCCCAGTGTGTTCTCCTTCCACTGAGCAGTAGAGCGAAGCTTTCTGCAGCCAGCAGTCCCTCGGGATAATAAGACAGCAGCTACTTCTCAGGAAAAGTGTTTGCGCCGCTCGGGCAGCTTGTGGGTCTGTAAATACTGCCAAAACAGTCACGTGATTGATCACATGATCACGCTCCGCCTCCTCCAGGAAGCGCAGTCTGCCCAGTGTGTTCTCCTTCCACTGAGCAGTAGAGCGAAGCTTTCTGCAGCCAGCAGTCCCTCGGGATAATAAGACAGCAGCTCCTTCTCAGGAAAAGTGTTTGCGCCGCTCGGGCGGCTTGTGGGTCTGTAAATACTGCCAAAACAGTCACGTGATTGATCACGTGATCACGCTCCGCCTCCTCCAGGAAGCGCAGTCTGCCCAGTGTGTTCTCCTTCCACTGAGCACTAGAGCGAAGCTTTCTGCAGCCAGCAGTCCCTCGGGATAATAAGACAGCAGCTCCTTCTCAGGAAAAGTGTTTGGTAACAATAAACACTGCACAATTATGTTCCCTCCCAACCTAATAGACAACACATCTTTACACAGAGCTTAAGTACTGAGCCAGCATGATACACATTCCACATGAAGACATGTGTCTAAACAAAATGTCCCTCAATGCTACACTAACCAACAGTAATCAACTGAATATACACCAACTCAAATCTCCACACTCCTTCAACACCACTCTGACAGACACCACAGACAACCACACAATTTACATTAGCAACCTGGAGCACACGTTAACCACTGTTCCAGACAACTGACAACATTTCCTATTTTTTTTAGATGCCAACATCAATACGAACCTTGCCCTGCTCCTACCTTATTCCACTACGACAGCTTTTGCAGATCCCTGAAGCCCCAGAAAATTGTGAAAATGTCAGAAAATGTGCTATACAAATCAATAACATAGCATAACTGTGCCCAGCAAAGTGTTCTCTCATTCTCATCTTGGGCGGACTATGGACAGCCCACACCACTTCAGTGACAACAGGGCAGGAAATGAATGTTGGTTCTGCTGCAGTCAGTCAGCTATACTAGAATCTCTTATACACTGACTGGTTGTATAGGTGTCTATCAAATCAAGTAATAAGGGAATGAGAGCGGGCCTGTGCACCAATAATGCCAACACAAGGGCACACCATTTGTTTATTAACCTTATTAAATCTGCCCAATTCCAGTGGCGTCTTTTTTCAAATGTTGTGAACGCATTTACTTCTCAGGACTCCAATTTTTGCAGTTATAGGTCAATAAAATAGAATGATGTTCCCACTATCACACACTTCTGCATTTTATGCACTTGGGCAATTACCTTACAAGTTCTTCTTGGTATAAATGTTGAGTTTTTATATTCTTTCAAGGACTGAAAAATACTGTCCTATAGTGTTTATTTGCAAATATCTGAATCACATACTAAAGTAACCTGACAATATGTAAATCCCTAAAGAAACATGTTTCAAAAGGATATCATTGTAGCTTTTGTTTCACATTTTGAATGTAAACAACAAGTTTCAGAATGCAAAATAACACAAGTCTGAAAAATCGTTTGTTTTTCACCACTGTGCTTTCATCATTTAAAGACACACACAAAAATAAATTATGTAATATGGTCATCTGTGTACAGAGATTGCTTCTTACAAACTGCAGGCCTGCTATCATGCATGATGTTAAGAATGCTTGACTGTCCACCTAAAAGCAAACCCTTTTTATGCATGTCAAGCTAGTAGTCATAATGTATATAAACAAATATTATTTTGTTACTGTTAGGGAGAATTCTCCAGAATAACTAATTTCCCTTACCTTTTGAGTCCCTCGGCAGCTTCGCTGGATTTCTAGGGTTTAATTTGTTTTATCTGGTAAGAGTGTGAGCCTTTATTTCCCACTCTTACATGTGTTTTACTGTGTGTTGTACATTTTTATGCTCATGGACTATGGAATCTCACCCACCCCATAGGCATAATCTTTTTACTGTGTGTCACCCCGCACCTTCAGTGCAGTGACACATGGTTTTCTTTTCAGACTTCCCACTTTAAACTCAATTGTCTGGGAATGACTACTGTCTCCCAGAACATGTAAAGTTACCATTGACTTTACAAGTCTTTTTAAATTTACAGACCCAGTACACCCTATCTTCCAATAGAGTACTGGAGGGGTTAATAGTTATCTCCTTTTGTCTGATTCTCATGGAACATTATTATGTTCCCCTTTCTCTAAGATTTGGCTGGTGGCAATGGTAGCTACCATTTTTATTCTACCGCAGACTATGAACATAGCCTTTGGTACCATTGGAGGCTATGGTGGTAGCCTTAAACTTAAACCCGGTAATCCACTTTTAGTTTAACTTCGTTCTTGTTGAGTTTTTTTGCCATATATTTTTGTAAAGGTCTTTCTAGTGTTTTACTCTGCATGCCAAACCAGGTTTGGTTCCTTTGTTTGCCGTCCTTTGGCGGGCTTCCGCACAGAAGCCCTCCATAGGCGCCTGAGTGTCTGGGTGGACAGGATGTGAGGCAGGGTTTTGAGGCCCCCTGCACAGAGTCTCCTTGGAGACCCAAGTCGTACTCTTGTTTGATTGGCTAGGTGGCTGCCCTGCCAGGACAGCCACCCTGCTATGTAATTGACAGCCAGGCTGTGTGAATGGGGCATCAGGTGCATAAAAAGCCAGTCTCTGGGACTGGAAGGCAGAGTCGCCACTGGAACGAAAGAACCAAAGAGAAGCTGAAGGAAGACGACTGCTGCAACTACTGGACACCCGGTGAAGCCCTGCTGCAGGTCCAAATTGCCTGAAACTTCAACAACAGAGGGGATCTGCAAGGAATCTTCTTCCCTTGAACTTGGTGGGAACAACCAGCTCGTCAAACACCAGACACCGGTCCTCATCCTGGTCAAATTTACTGTGCATCACTGCAATAGATCAGATACCGAGTGGGAAGAGAACCAGTTTGGGTTTTAAGGGGCATACCTTTTATTTCGTCATTTTGCTCCGCTGCTGGTTTCTTCCCTGGGCAGTGCAGGACCCTCCAGCCATCCTTCTTGTCACTACGACGGAAGCTTCAAGAACCGCGAGCCTGCAGGAACTGCCAGTAACAACTGCTTCGGCTACATCATTCTTCTTCTTTAAAGGTAAACACATGTTGTGAGCACACAAGGTTCCTCAATTTTTTGTAAAGGGGGCTGTGGTATGTGAGGAAGGATACATCAAACAAGTGAGTACATTAACCACTAGCTACCCACCTTTAACACACCCAAGGGGAAGGCTACTTATCAGAAATTATCCTTACAGTGGAATCTTCATCAAATTCTGTCTACCACAACGGTCAAAAAGTTATCTTAAACATATTTTAATCAATATTTACTCCATCTTAAACATATTTTAATCAATATTTACTCCAACCATAACAGTAAAAACAACATAAAAAGCCATGTACAGTGTTCATCATTTACGAAAGCCGTAATGGACAAGATGGAGAGAAAACAACACTTCACACTTATGGCTGTAGTTCACATCACAATGTTTACAATCTATCAACATTGGTTATTTAGTTTGATGTTAGTAATAGTGTGACTGAATCACATAACTATTATACACAAATATGGTATAATGGCGTCTACAATCGGATGTGTTTCTGGGGCAAAGGGCAGCACTGTTGCAGTCAAAGGCTAGTCAGTAGTGTCCCAGGACCCGTCTTCAGGACGCAGTGAGTTAAGAGGGCAGTTACACTGTCACCATGACGCATATGTAGCAGTGTAGTCACCTATACAGTGAATAAAAAATTGAAGCAAATATAAGATTTACTCAATACCAGTCAAAACCTTTGTATCCGTGGTGTGAGTATAATACAGAGAAGTAGCCAATTCGCTAACCTTATGGTGATTTCTTTTGGTGTGATGAGTGAGGCGATTGCACTCGTCAATCTTATAATGGCGGCCGACAAGTCCGCCCAAATAGTAACAGCTGTAGATATATACATGTTTTTAGTCAATCAATAATACGATTTTCAAGGGATTCTAATCACGATACGGTATACACCAAAAGAAATCACCATAAGGTTAGCAAATTGGCTACTTCTCTGTATTATACTCTATAGCTCTAACAATGAGCCTATTGCTCTATCTATGCGGATTCGTTTCTGAGACCTTTTGTGGCCAAGATGAAATCATATATACAAGACACGACAGCTATGATTCACACCATTGCCAGCTTACATCCTGGTGCCAATGACATTCTGGTTACCCTTGATGTAGAATCATTATACACAAATATCCCCCAGGATCATTGTATAGAAGTACTATATCAATATCTTGAGAAAAGGGTTGATCTCACAGTGCCTTCAAACTTCATCATTGAATGTGTGAGGTTAGCCTTGACAAAAAACTTTTTTCTTTGTAAAAAAATGTTTTACCAACAAAGACAAGGTACATCAATGGGGGCCACATTGGCACCGGACTTGGCTAATTTGTATATGGATCATTATGAAACCAACTTCATTTATGCGGTGACCAATCCGTTCCATGAGCACATCAGCTCATGGCACTGCTATATTGACGACGTCTTCTTGCTATGGCATGGGAGCCGAGATGCACTTGATCAGTTTCTTATGTGGCTCAAGAGACAAACTCCAACCATCAAATTTACCATGTCTTTTAGTAGTGAAAGTATAGCCTTTCTTGATCTGACAATTTTCAAAAAAGGATAATCTTCTTGGGACCACACTTTTTAAAAAACCCACAGACAAGAACACGTTTGTTACTACTTTTCAGTAGCTTCCATCGTCTAGCCTACGGGAAAACTTACCTTATGGACAATGCCTAAGAATACGATGGAACTGTAGTGAAATTGCTGATTTTAAAACTAACAGTCAGGAACTGAGCGAAAAATTACAACATAGACAATACCCCCGGAAGATTATTAAGAGATCCCTGAAAAGAGCACGTAATGCCAATCGTGAGTTCATCCTGCAAACATACAAAAAACCTAAAGATGAGAGAATCACATGTGTTTCTTCCTTTTCCCCCCTAAGCAATGATCTAAGGAGGGTAATACTAAAAAACTGGAAAATTGTTCATACTGAAGATTTCTGACCGAATTACCCAAGATTTGCCTTCAAACGAATGCCAAATCTTCGAGATAAACTAGTGCACACCTATCCGACAAACAATAATGAGACACCAACTCAGCCCACACTATGGGGCCTACCGCCAGTAAGTGGACATTATGCATGCGGACAATGCTCTGTCTGCCACTTAACCAAAAAAACCTTAAACAAATCGACCTTAATGGCCGGATGTGGAAATATCGATCCTTTTCAAACTGCTTGACAAAATGGGTGTTTTACGGGATCAGATGCCCTTGTGGGCTAATATATGTGGGTAAAACCATTAGGCCCGTAAAAGTGCGAATTTGCGAACATCATTCAGCTATCCGAAACGGTACCCCTGACAAACCGCTTGTGGCCCACTATGCAGAGGCTAAACACACGTGTGAAGATATGTTCTGGTTTGTCATTCAAACTACTAAGGCCCACCCACGAGGTGGCAATAGGGATTTGTCCCTCAAAAAACTGGAACAAAAATGGATTTACAATCTAAAAACAGCCCAATCCGGCTTAAACATTTCCGTGGAATGGAATTTGTTTATCCACTAATGGCTGATACACACACCAAAGTCATAGCTGACTTAGACTTGTCCCACACATGACATCTCAATGAATATTTTATGCACGACCCGAGATGGTGGACACTAATAGTGTAGGGTAACACTATGTGAGATATCATTATCCAACAATAGATGAATATTGTATATCATCTATTGATGTGTTGTTGTTTTTTTTCTTTTCTTTTTTTTTTATAGATGGGCCTCCACTAAGCGAGGCGTCGTTTCTTTATAATCGAGGTTACTAAGAACAATTAATGACATTTGGTAATTACAATACAGACACAACACACAGTGGTAGCCGTATAAGTAATCATTTGAGGGCTTTCCTGCCCTCACAGGGATCACATTGCCGCCTTGTGTTTGCAATCAACACATGTATTCACTCCAAGATGGCCCTCCCTCTTGACCACAGGAGCCTATAGAACTATACTGGCAGTCCTTCTTTGAGGTTTATAACCTCAGACTATCAAGTTAGTCCACTTTCTATTTCGACACCACTGGGCTCTGATAGAAGTGTGCATGCAGTCCCTGCTTGAGGTACATATTATTGAAGCTGTGCCCTGCAGCGGTAGTTTTTCACTGCATGAACTGACACATAAGGTAAGCTTCTTTTGATTTTATGACACACACGGCTACCCGACAAATAACTAAAGGGCTGACCGTCTCCTTTGGCTCTTTCTGCCCCCATGCAGGACTTGATTCCCTGGTCTGGTTGACAATGCGAGATGACACTTAAAAATAACGAAAATAGGAGAAAAAAAGCAAGATAGCATTTGGGACATTCTTTGTCAAGTAAGTGCTGAGTGTATGTAACCTCCACACTTTTTAAATTAAACCAGCACAGAACTGATATATTCCTTATCCTTTATAGATTCCATGATGCATTATGGGATATGTAGTGCCCAAATGATTACATAACCTATGCTCACGATCAACACGCCGTGCGGGAACTTATAATTGAATTGAGGTCCACCCTAAACGGTAAATATTTAACTTTGATATACCGTATCGTGATTAGTATCCCTTGAAAATCGTATTATTGATTGACTAAAAACATGTATTGATCTACAGCTGTTACTATTTGGACGGACTTGTTGGCCGCCATTATAAGATTGACGAGTGCAATCGCCTCACTCATCACACCAAAAGAAATCACCATAAGGTTAGCGAATTGGCTACTTCTCTGTATTATACTCACACCACGGATACAAAGGTTTTTACTGGTATTGAGTAAATCTTATATTTGCTTCAGTTTTTTATTCACTGTATAGGTGACTACACTGCTACATATGCGTCATGGTGACAGTGTAACCGCCTTCTAAACTAACTGCGTCCTGAAGACGGGTCCTGGGGCACTACTGACGAGCCTTTGACTGCAACAGTGCTGCCCTTTGCCCCAGAAACACATCAGATTGTAGACGCCATTATATCATATTTGTGTATAATAGTTATGTGATTCAGTCACACTTATTACGAACATCACGCTAAATAACCAATGTTGATAGATTGTAAACATTGTGATGTGAACTACAGCCATAAGTGTGAAGTGGTGTTTTCTCTCCATCTTGTCCATTACGGCTTTCGTAAATGATGAACACTGTATATGGCTTTTTATGTTGTTTTTACTGTTATGTTTGGAGTAAATATTGATTAAAATATGTTTAAGATAACTTTTTGACCGTTGTGGTAGACAGAATTGTATGAAAATTCCACTGTAAGGATAATTTCTGATAAGTAGCCTTCCCCTTGGGTGTGTTAAAGGTGGGTAGCTAGTGGTTAATGTACTTGCTTGTTTGATGTATTCTTCTTTAAAGGTACTGTGCAAATTCGGTCGTTCTTTCCGTCCGACCAAGGTGAAAGTGCAGGAAAACTTTTACCTCTCTGAAGGCTTGTTCTTCTCTTCTCCTTTAAGTGACTTTTCCTCCGACCAACTGCGTTTTGAACTCTTGGCAAAGACTTAACCGCATACTACTTTGAACTGTGTGATCCTCTGCAAAGACTCTGAAAGATTAACATTGTCTCTGATCTATTGGCTTGAATACTAGTTGTAGTAGGCGTTTCTAGGTTGCCCTGCCTATAACTTGTTGGTGCTATTGATTTTGGAGAACCTTGTCCTTTCTCCCTTTTAAATTGCTGGAGTGCCATTTTGCTCACACTTCATTTTGAACTTAACTTGTCCAGAATTGATTGGGTATTATTATAGTATATTAAGACTGTGATTTTCTGCTGCTTTATGATAGTGAACTATTTTATAAATGATGGTGTAAATAAATATATATTCTTTTCCTCAGAAATCTTGAATGAGTGTTTGTTTGAACCATAGTAATTGTTGTCCTTTGTGTAATCTCTTGTACTGCTCAGTTTACTCTTGCGATAGGTCTGGCTGCTCAGCCACCGCTACCAAATACAGTGTAGTACGGACTTGTACCAAAGGTGAATTTGTACTTGCACTTTTAGTCTTAATTATGTGTGGTTTTCTCAAAGGGTACTGCATATGATTCTGCCTAACAGTTACTTACTTACTTTCTTTGCCATCGCCACTGCTGGTGCAGGTGAGTGCCTCCCAAGTCCTGCTAACTCGTAAATTGTGCCCAAAACGTGAAGAAAACTTCTGTGTAGGCCCCTTCCCTCGCCATTATCCCGCTTCCTGATTCCCTCTCCCAGCCCTCCCCTGTGCCCGCCCACCTCCCCTGATTGGCCACTATGTGTTAGGCCTTCGAGTCTAGAATCGGGTGCGCAGGCCTGCCCCTTCTTTGCCATCGCCACTGCTGGTGCAGGTGAGTGCCTCCCGAGCCCTGCTAACTCGTAAATTGTGCCCAAAACATGAAGAAAACGTCTGTGTTGGCCCCTTCCCTCGCCATTATCCAGCTTCCTGATTCCCTCTCCCAGCCCTCCCCTGTGCCCGCCCACCTCCCCTGATTGGCCACTCTGTGTTAGGCCTTCGAGTCTAGCATCGGGTGCACAGGCCTGCCCCTTTTTTGCCATCGGCACTGCTGGTGCAGGTGAGTGCCTCCCGAGCCCTGCTAACTCGTAAATTGTGCCCAAAACATGAAGAAAACGTCTGTGTAGGCCCCTTCTCTCGCCATTATCCCGCTTCCTGATTCCCTCTCTCAGCCCCCCCGTGCCCGCCCACCTCTCCTTATTGGCCACTGTGTGTTAGGCCTTCGAGTCTAGCATCGGGTGCACAGGCGTGCCCCTTCTTTGCCATCGCCACTGCTGGTGCAGGCAAGTGCCTCCCTAGCCCTGCTAACTCGTAAATTGTGCCCAAAACGTGAAGAACACATCTGTGTAGGCCCCTTCCCTTGCCATTATCTGCTTCCTGATTCCCTCTCCCAGCCCTCCCCTGTGCCCGGCCACCTCCCCTGATTGGCCACTGTGTGTTAGGCCTTCGAGTCTAGCATCGGGTGCACAGGCCTGCCCCTTCTTTGCCATCGCCACTGCTGGTGCAGGTGAGTGCCTCCCGAGCCCTGCTAACTCGTAAATTGTGCCCAAAACGTGAAGAAAACACCCATGGTGGCCCCTTCCCTCGCCATTATCCCACTTCCTGATTCCCTCTCCCAGCCCTCCCCTGTGCCCGCCCACCTCCCCTGATTGGCCACTGTGTGTTAGGCCTTCGAGTCTAGCATCGGGTGCACAGGCCTGCCCCTTCTTTGCCATCGCCACTGCTGGTGCAGGTGAGTGCCTCCCGAGCCCTGCTAACTCGTAAATTGTGCCCAAAACATGAAGAAAACGTCCGTGTAGGCCCCTTCCCTCGCCATTATCCTGCTTCCTCATTCCCTCTCCCAACCCGCCCACTGCCGTGATTGGCCGACTCACCCCAAAAACTGACCCTCCCAGGGCAGCCCTCTGCCCGGCAGCCCCACGGCTAAGGACCCCGAGGCAAAGGACGGCTCCTGCAGAGACGGCTCCAGGTCGTATCAGCAGGTATCCACAGGAGAAGCAAGAAGCCGACAATAAGTAAGTGTGGCAAGGGCGGGGACAGAGGCAATTACCTCTCGCCATACTACCCTACCACTCAACCTAGAAACTAAACCATTGTAAAATCTCCATAGTGTGTTAGAATTACATTCTGAAGAGTTGAATCTAACAGTGTACCTATTAGCCCACCCGTGAAAAGCTGCATTAGAAGTGTGCCCAATATCCTCTCTGTGAAAGTTGTATTTAGAAGTGTGCCCAATAGCCTCTCTTTGAAAGTTGCATTTAGAAGTGTGCCCAATAGCCTCTCTTTGAGAGTTGCGTTTAGAAGTGTACCCAATAGCCTCTCTGTGAATTTAGAAGTGGGCCCAATAGCCTCTCTTTGAAAGTTGCATTTAGAAATGTGCCCAATAGCATCTCTGTGAATTTAGAAGTGTGCCCAATAGCCTCTCTGTGAATTTAGAAGTGTGCCCAATAGCCTCTCTTTAAACGTTGCTTCTAGAACTGTGCCCAATAGCCTCTCTTTGAAAGTTGCTTTTAGAAGTGTGCCCATTAGCCTCTCTGTGAATTTAGAAGTGTGCCCAATAGCCTCTCTTTGAAAGTTGCACTTAGAGGTGTGCCCAATAGCCTCTCTGTGAATTTAGAAGTGTGCCAAATAGCCTCTCTGTGAAAGTTGCTTTTAAAAATGTGCCCAATAGCCTCTCTGTGAATTTAGAAGTGTGCCCAATAGCCTCTCTGTGAATTTAGAAGTATGCCCAATAGCCTCTCATTGAGAGTTGCATTTAGAAGTATGCCCAATAGCCTCTTTGAAAGTTGCATTTAGAAATGTGCCCAATAGCCTCTCTGTGAATTTAGAAGTGTGCCCAATAGCCTCTCTTTGAAAGTTGCATTTAGAGGTATGCCCAATAGCCTCTTTGAAAGTTGCATTTAGAAGTGTGCCCAATAGCCTCTCTGTGAATTTAGAAGTGTGCCCAATAGCCTCTCTTTGAAAGTTGCATTTAGAAATGTGCCCAATAGCCTCTCTGTGAATTTAGAAGTGTGCCCAATAGCCTCTCTTTAGAAGTTGCATTTAGAAGTGTGCCCAATAGCCTCTCTTTAGAAGTTGCATTTAAAAGTGTGCCCAATAGCCTCTCTTTGAAAGTTGCACTTAGAAGTGTGCCCATTAGCCTCTCTGTGAATTTAGAAGTGTGCCCAATAGCCTCTCTGTGAATTTAGAAGTGTGCCCAATAGCCTCTCTTTGAAAATTGCATTTAGAAGTGTGCCCAATAGCCTCTCTTTGAGAGTTGCATTTAGAAGTATGCCCAATAGCCTCTCTGTGAATTTAGAAGTGTGCCCAATAGCCTCTCTTTGAATGTTGCATTTAGATGTATACCCAATAGCGTCTTTGAAAGTTGCATTTAGAAGTGTGCCCAATACCCTCTCTGTGAATTTAGAAGTGTGCCCAATAGCCTCTCTGTGAATCTAGAAGTGTGCCCAATAGCCTCTCTTTGAAAGTTGCATTTAGAAGTGTGCCCAATAGCCTCTCTGTGAAAGTTGCATTTAGAGTGAGCCCAATAGCCTCTCTGTGAATTTAGAAGTGTGTCCAATAGCCTCTCTTTGAAAGTTGCATTTAGAAGTGTGTCCAATACCCTTTCTGTGAAACTTGCATTTAGAGGTGTGCCCAATAGCCTCTCTTTGAAAGTTGCGTTTATAAGTGTGGCCAAATAGCCTCTCTTTCAACGTTGCACTTAGAAGTGTGCCCATTAGCCTCTCTGTGAATTTAGAAGTGTGCCCAATAGCCCCTCTGTGAATTTAGAAGTGTGCCCAATATCCTCTCTTTGAAAGTTGCATTTAGAAGTGTGCCCAATAGCCTCTCTGTGAATTTAGAAGTGTGCCCAATAGCCTCTCTTTGAGAGTTGCATTTAGAAGTATGCCCAATAGCCCCTCTGTGAATTTAGAAGTGTGCCCAATATCCTCTCTTTGAGAGTTGCATTTAGAAGTGTGCACAATAGCCTCTATGTGAAAGGTGCATTTAGAAGTGTGCCCAATAGCCTTTCTGTGAATTTAGAAGTGTGCCCAATAGCCTCTCTTTGAAAGTTGCATTTAGAAGTGTGCCCAATAGTCTCTCTCTGAATTTAGAAGTGTGCTCAATAGCCTCTCATTGAAAGTTGCATTTAGAAGTGTACCCAATAGCCTCTCTGTGAATTTAGAAGTGTGCCCAATAGCCTCTCTTTGAAAGTTGAACTTAGAAGTGTGCCCATTTAGCCTCTCTGTGAATTTAGAAGTGTGCCCAACAACCTCTCTGTGAAAGTCACATTTAGAAATGTGCCCAACAGCCTCTCTCTGAATTTAGAAGTGTGCCCAATAGCCTCTCTGTTAAAATTGCATTTAGAAGTGTGCCCAATAGACTCTCTGTGAATTTAGAAGTGCGCTCAACAGCCTCCCTGTGATAGTTGAATTAGAAGTGTGCCCAATAGCCTCTCTATAAATTTATAAGTGGGCCCAACAGCCTATCGGTGATAGTTGAATTTTGAAGTGTGCCCAACAACCTCTCTGTGAAAGTCACATTTAGAAATGTGCCCAATAGCCTCTCTGTGAATTTAGAAATGTTACCAATAGCCACTATGGAAAGTTGAATTTAGAAATGCGCCAAATAGCCTGTCTGTGAAAAGTTGCATTAAAAGTGTGCCCAGTAGCCTCTCTGTGAATTTAGAAGTGTGCCCAATAGCCTCTCTTTGAAAGTTGCATTTAGAAGTGTGCCCAATAGCCTCTCTGTGAATTTAGAAGTGTGCCCAATAGCCTCTCTTTAAAAGTTGCATTTAGAAGTGTGCCCAATAGCCTCTCTTTGAAAGTTGCACTTAGAAGTGTGCCCATTAGCCTCTCTGTGAATTTAGAAGTGTGCCCAATAGCCTCTCTTTGAGAGTTGCATTTAGAAGTATGCCCAATAGCCTCTCTGTGAATTTAGAAGTGTGCCCAATAGCCTCTCTTTGAAAGTTGCATTTAGAAATGTGCCCAATAGCCTCTCTGTGAATTTAGAAGTGTGCCCAATAGCCTCTCTTTGAAAGTTGCATTTAGAAGTGTGCCCAATAGCCTCTCTTTGAGAGTTGCATTTAGAAGTATGCCCAATAGCCTCTCTGTAAATTTAGAAGTCTGCCCAATAGCCTCTCTTTGAATGTTGCATTTAGAAGTATACCCAATAGCCTCTTTGAAAGTTGCATTTAGAAGTGTGCCCAATAGCCTCTCTGTGAATTTAGAAGTGTGCCTAATAGCCTCTATGTGAATCTAGAAGTGTGCCCAATAGCCTCTCTTTGAAAGTTGCATTTATAAGTGTGTCCAATACCCTCTCTGTGAAACTTGCATTTAGAAGTGTGCCCAATAGCCTCTCTTTGAAAGTTGCATTTAGAAGTGTGCCCAATAGCCTCTCTGTGAAAGTTGCATTTAGAAGTGTGCCCAATAGCCTCTCTTTGAAAGTTGCGTTTAGAAGTGTGCCCAAATAGCCTCTCTTTGAAAGTTGCACTTAGAAGTGTGCCCATTAGCCTCTCTCTGAATTTAGAAGTGTGCCCAATAGCCTCTCTTTGAGAGTTGCATTTAGAAGTATGCCCAATAGCCCCTCTGTGAATTTAGAAGTGTGCCCAATATCCTCTCTTTGAAAGTTGCATTTAGAAGTGTGCCCAATAGCCTCCCTGTGAATTTAGAAGTGTGCCCAATAGCCTCGCTTTGAGAGTTGCATTTAGAAGTATGCCCAATAGCCCCTCTGTGAATTTAGAAGTGTGCCCAATATCCTCTCTTTGAGAGTTGCATTTAGAAGTGTGCCCAATAGCCTCTCTGTGAATTTAGAAGTGTGCCCGATAGCCTCTCTTTGAAAGTTGCATTTAGAAGTGTGCCCAATAGCCTCTATGTGAATTTAGAAGTGTGCCCAATAGCCTCTCTTTGAAAGTTGCATTTAGAAGTGTGCCCAATAGCCTCTCTGTGAAAGTTGCATTTAGAAGTGTGCCCAATAGTCTCTCTGTGAATTTAGAAGTGTGCTCAATAGCCTCTCATTGAAAGTTGCATTTAGAAGTGTACCCAATAGCCTCTCTGTGAATTTAGAAGTGTGTCCAATAGCCTCTCTTTGAAAGTTGTATTTAGAAGTGTGCCCAATAGTCTCTCTGTGAATTTAGAAGTGTGCTCAATAGCCTCTCATCGAAAGTTGCATTTAGAAGTGTACCCAATAGCCTCTCTGTGAATTTAGAAGTGTGCCCAATAGCCTCTCTTTGAAAGTTGCACTTAGAAGTGTGCCCATTTAGCCTCTCTGTGAATTTAGAAGTGTGCCCAACAACCTCTCTGTGAAGGTCACATTTAGAAATGTGCCCAACAGCCTCTCTCTGAATTTAGAAGTGTGCCCAATAGCCTCTCTGTGAAAATTGCATTTAGAAGTGTGCCCAATAGACTCTCTGCGAATTTAGAAGTGCGCTCAACAGCCTCCCTGTGATAGTTGAATTAGAAGTGTGCCCAATAGCCTCTCTGTGAAAGTTGCATTTAGAAGTGTGCCCAATAGCCTCTCTATAAATTTATAAGTGGGCCCAACAGCCTATCGGTGATAGTTGAATTTTGAAGTGTGCCCAACAACCTCTCTGTGAAAGTTACATTTAGAAATGTGCCCAATAGCCTCTCTGTGAATTTAGAAATGTTACCAGTAGCCACTCTGGAAAGTTGAATTTAGAAATGCGCCAAATAGCCTGTCTGTGAAAAGTTGCATTAAAAGTGTGCCCAGTAGCCTCTCTGTGAACTTAGAAAGGGTTCCCAATAGCCTTTCGGTGGAAAGTTGCATTTTGAAGTGACCACAATAGCCTCTCTGTGAAAATTGCAATAGTGTAATACCATGCTGGACCGAACCGACCAATCTCCCTAATAACCTCTCTGTACAAAGTCCCTAATACCCTCCCTGTATAAAGTTGAATTGAAAGAAGTGCACCTACTAGCGTGTCCTAATTAACCGTATTAATATAACTACCAGTATAGCTGTGTAGTGTAGAATCTAAAACGGTGACTAATAATCTAATACAACGTTGATATAGATTCATGCCTAATACCCTCCCTGTATAAAGTTGAATTGAAAGAAGTCCACCCACTAGCGTGCCCTATTTAATCCTATTAGTATAACTAATATCTAAAACAGTGACTAATAATCTAATACCCCCTCTAATCAAATTGAATCTAGAGGCAGACCTAATATCTTCTCTGTGTACAGGTGAACTTAGAAGTGTACCTAATAAACTAATATCATCTCTGTCTACAATTTGAATCTAGAAACACACCAAATAGTCTAGTATCGTCTCTGAGCAGTTTGAACTTGGAAGTGTGCCTAAAAGCGTGCCACCACTGAACCTAGAACTACAATCAGAAAGCCCTCCTAAATTAACCTAAAAGCTCGCACCAAACATGAGTGCACCCACTCCACCAGAGTCTGTCAGAAACGACCCCCGTGGACCACCCCCACTCTCCGATCTGCCTTCCCTATCGCCCCCCCGCAAATCTCCCCACCCTCCTTCGCACTCCCTGCCATTCCCCTCTCCAAACACCAAGCCAGGGAGGCTCCATGGCGAGCCATTCACCCTAAGACCACTCCTCCCCTGAACCCCACCTGCGACCTGCCAGCGTTAACCATGCCCGCTCGCCTCACTATCATACCTGGCACACCCGCCCTGCAATCACCCACCCCCCGCCTTGCCCTCATACCCCCGCCACCTTCCCCCCCGCCCGCACCCTTTCCCCTCCCTAAAAACTGCACGCCTAGCCCCAGAAAGAATCGAAGCTGCTTCCCTCTCCCCCTCTGCCCCCCCTACCCTCTTTCACGCACCAATCGCAACAAAGAAACTAAAGAGGAAACATTCCTGGTCCCCCTCAATCTCTCAGCACTCCTCGCCTCCCCTGTCTCGACCCACCACCTCATTCCCGCAATCTCCTCTTTCCCCCATGGCTTCTCCCTTCCTGAAACCCCTCTCCCTCGATTTCTCATCAACTGCAACTGAAACTCCTAACTGCCTACACCCCACCTTCAAATCCCCCAACCCAATCATCCTATCACACGCAGCCACCCAACCCCGCCCGAAGCCTGCCAAATTTTCTGCTCACCCACAATTCCCATCTAGCATCACCCACCCTACCCCTCTCCCTCCACTCTCTCCGCCACCGCCCCATCCTGCTCCAGCACCGAGACCAACCTTGCCTGCCGATGTGAACTGTATCCTATTTAACGCCCGATCCGTAACAAAAAACAGACACTGCATCTTTGACCTCCTTGCCTCTGTCAAACCAGACCTAGTTTTCATCACTGAAACCTGGTTCTCTGACGACTTCGGCCCAATCGCTAATGAAGCCTTTCCCCCTGACTACTCCCTCATCCCACTGAACCGTCCGTCCAGAGGAGGGGGGATAGCATTCGTCTTCAAGTCTCTCTTCCGCGCCTCAATCATCGACAACCAACCCTCCATTCCGTCTTGCGAATCTCTCCTCATTAAACTATCCCTCTCCCCGTCGCTCTCACACAGCTTCCTAATAATCTACAGGCCCCCTGGCTACGATAGACAATTCACAAACAATCTCTGCGATTCTATCGCCACCCTCCAACGAAACCATCCCAACCTCACCCTTCTTGGAGACTTCAACATATGGCTCGACATCCCCACCAGCCCTATGACACACTCCCTGGTTGACTGTTTAGATGCAATTAATCTCCAACCCCACATGAACGCCCCGACTCACTATAAAGGAAACACTCTTGATGCCATCTTTAGCTCCAACACCCTGATTCATTTAAAGCCCCCCACCCCTATCATCTGGTCCGATCACTTCATTCTCTTGTTCGCCATCCGCTCACCCGACCCCCTTCCCGTACTCGTATCTGACCCTCCGAATCTACGCAAATGCTGGAAAAAACTAATAATCACCCCTGACATAGCCGAGGCACTCCTCCAGTCTCCACCACCTACCTGCCATCTCAACAACCAACTAACCCCTGAGACCTTTGATTCATGGCTCAACGCATCTCTGATGCGGCTCACCCTCCCTGTGCAAACCATCAACCCGCCGTGGCCCTTTCCCCAGATGGTTCACTCCTGAGTTGAAGACCACTAAACGACAATACAAATACCTAGAACGCAAATGGCAGAAAGACAAAACCCACGAGAGCAGGACCACCTTGGCCCGACACCTGTATCGGTACAAGGCCGAAATCCGGAAAGCAAAAAAAGCCCCCTACAATACCCGAATCCTAAACTGCAAAAACCCAAGCAAAGAACTCCACAAAATCATCTCCGAATTCACCAATCTGGCGTGTAACACAACCGTCCCGACCCCGTCACAATCACTGTGCGACTCACTCTCCCTCCACTTTTACACCACGGCTATCGAAAGGACAAAAACTCTAACCACCAAACTGGCTCTCTTACATCCACCAGGCAATCCTCCGCCCGTACCGGCCAGCCCATCAGCTGCGGCCTCTACGCAACCAACATTCGAATCCTTTAGTCCAATATCACCAGAACAATTTCTCAAACTTTTATCTGCCTGCAAACCATCTGGATCACCACTGGACCCTTATCCAGCCACAACCGTTCTCCACCTGCGCAGGAGAACACGCAAGATCTATCATAAATGCCTCCCTTTCTTCTGGTATCTTTCCCGATGCATTCAAAATGGTGCACGTCAAACCTCTAATTAAAAAACCTTCGCTCGACCCTCTCGAGCCCAAAAACTACCGCCCCATCTCAGACACCAGGTTCCTTGCCAAACTCATTGACTGAACCGCCTACTCTCAACTAAATGCCTTTGTCGAAGCCAACAATCTCCTAGACCCCGCCCAATCAGGTTTCAGAACACGTCACGGAACTGAAACCACCCTAACTTCGATCTGGGATGACCTTAAAATGACAGCAGACTCCGCGAGATGCACCGCATTAATCCTCCTCGACCTATCGGCCGCCTTTGACACGATCAATCACTCAATCCTCCTAGACCGCCTCCACTCCCTAGGAATTCGTGGAACCGCTCTTAAATGGATAGCTTCATTCATCAAAGACAGGCACCAAATAACGACACTCACCAGCTTTACCTCCCAAGCCCGACCAGTCGACACAGGAGTCCCATAAGGAGCATGTCGATCCACCCGCCTGTTCAATCTCTACCTTATCACCCTCCCACCAATAATTTGTTCACACAGCATCCTGTGTTACAACTACGCCAACGACACTCAACTAATTCTAAAACTCCTGAACGCGAAACCCAACTCCCGACCGGACCTGGCATCCTGCCTCCTTAACATTGAACTCTGGATGACCCAAAGCCACCTCTTGTTAAACCCCTCCAAAACGGAAATCATGGTTTGCGGCAGCTCCGATCTTCTTCCGCACCCACTACCCTGGCCACCCGCCATGGGCAACTCACCGACACCCTCCAACTCAGTGAAAAATATTGGATGCACCCTGGACTCTGACCTAACAGTCTTGCGCCAAGTCAACAATGTCTCAAAGTCCTGCCACTACCACCTTAAGACCCTTAGGCGCATCTTTCCATATCTCTCATTTCCCAACAGACCCTCCGCGGTCCAATCAATCGTTATATCAAGACTGGACTACGCAAACCCCCTATACCTCGGAATCCATGCCTACCAACTGAATAAACTCCAAAGGGCACAAAACGCGGCGGCTAAAATGCCACTTGCGCTCGTTCCAAGAGACCACGTCTCCCCAGCCCTTAAGACACTGCACTGGCTTCTTGTAGCCCGTAGGATGGCTTTCAAAACCTTATGCCTCTCCCATCGAGCACTGCATAAAACTAGACCTCAATATCTTCAAGACAAGCTAATACCTTATCATCCCACTCGCACCCTAAGATAAAGCTCAGCTAGCCTCCTAGTAATTCCTAAGACAAACTCAGTCAGGTTAGGCGGATCATCATTCCCAGCCCTGGCCCCAACCCTGTGGAACTCGCTCCCACCCCACATCCACCTAACTGAGGATTTAGCGTCCTTCCGCAAACTACTGAAAACCTGGCTCTTCCCCTAAAACCAACCGGTTTTCCAAATTAACAGCATCACAATGACACCGACCCAACAAACTACCTGATGCGAGAAATTGACAGCTTATAAACTTGAATGTAAACTAGAAAGACAAACAGAACTAAACGAGTAATGTAGATCAAAACAGTGAAGTGGATAATATGAATAAATCATTGGGAAAGTAAGGAGATCTAAACTGATGAAATGGACATAATGAATGAGGAGGGAAGGTAGTGAATGGCGTGGATGAAATAGTTAGAATGGATGAAGCGTATAGAACAGATGAATGCACTATGTGGAAGAGTGCATGACTGGAAGAACTGACGACTAGATAGATCAAATGAGTATGGAGATCGGATGAGTGTATAGAATAGATGAACATACTAAAGCCAATGAGTGTGTAGAGTGGTTGGGTGTGTAGAGCGGACGAGCGTGTAGCGGTGATGAGTACGTGTAGAGTTGATAAGTAAGTAAATACAGAGAAGCAAATAGAACGCAGGAGGGCGTAGAACTGATGACTATACTGAACGAACGAACGAATGAACGTATAGACCGGATGAACGTTTAGACCAGATGAGCGTGTAAGAGCGAATGAGCGTGTAGAGAGGATGAGTGTGTAGAACAGATGAGTGTGCTGAGCGGATGAGTGTGCTGAGCGGATGAGTGTGCAGAGCAGATGAGCGTGGAGAGCGGATGAGCGTGGAGAGCGGATGAGCGTGGAGAGCGGATGAGCGTGGAGAGCGGATGAGCGTAGAGAGCGGATGAGCGTGGAGAGAGGATGAGTGTGGAGAGCGGATGAGTGTGGAGAGCGGATGAGTGTGGAGAGCGGATGAGTGTAGGGAGCGGATGAGTGTGGAGAGCGGATGAGTGTAGGGAGCAGATAAGTGTGGAGAGCGGATGACTGTGGAGAGCGGATGAGTGTAGGGAGCGGATGAGTGTAGGGAGCGGATGAGTGTGGAGACAGGATGACTGTGGGGAGCGGATGAGTGTGCAGAGCAGATGAGCATGGAAAGCGGATGAGCGTGGAGAGCGGATGAGCATGGAGAGCAGATGAGTGTGGAGAGCGGATGAGTGTGGAGAGCGGATGAGTGTGGAGAGCGGATGAGTGTGGAGAGCGGATGAGTGTGGAGAGCGGATGAGTGTGGAGAGCGGATGAGCATAGGGAGCGGATAAGTGTGGAGAACAGATGACTGTGGAGAGCGGATGAGTGTGGGGAGCGGATGAGTGTAGGGAGCGGATGAGTGTGGAGAGCGGAGTAGTGCGGAGAGCGGATGAATGTGTAGAGCGGATGACTGTGGAGAGCGGATGAGTGTGTGGAGCGACTAAGTATGGAGAGTGGCTGAGTGTGGAGAGTGGCTGAGTGTGGAGAGCGGCTGAGTGTGGAGAGCGGCTGAGTGTGGAGAGCGGCTGAGTGTGGAGAGCGGCTGAGTGTGGAGAGCGGCTGAGTGTGGAGAGCGGATGAGTGTAGGGAGCGGATGAGTGTAGGGAGCGGATGAGTGTAGGGAGCGGATGAGTGTGGAGAGCGGATGACTGTGGGGAGCGGATGAGTGTGCAGAGCAGATGAGCATGGAGAGCAGATGAGCGTAGAGAGCGGATGAGCGTAGAGAGCGGATGAGCGTGGAGAGCGGATGAGTGTGGAGAGCGGATGAGTGTGGAGAGCGGATGAGTGTGGAGAGCGGATGAGTGTGGAGAGCGGATGAGCATAGGGAGCGGATAAGTGTGGAGAGCGTATGAGTGTGGGGAGCGGATGAGTAGTGAGCGGATGAGTGTGGAGAGCGGAGGAGTGCGGAGAGCCGATGAATGTGTAGAGCGGATGACTGTGGGGAGTGGATGAGTGTGTGGAGCGACTAAGTATGGAGAGTGGCTGAGTGTGGAGAGCGGCTGAGTGTGGGGAATGGATGAGTGTGGAGAGCGGATGAGTAAATACAGCCGATGAGTGTGTAGAGCCGATGAGTGTGTAGAGCGGATGAGTACGTAGAGCGGACGAGTACGTAGAGTGGACGAGTACGTAGAGCGGACGAGTACATAGAGCGGATGAGTGTGTGGAGGGGATGAGTGGGTGGAGCGGATGAATGTGTAGAAAGGATGAGTGTGTGGAGCGGATGAGTGTGTGGAGCGGGTGAGTGTGTGGTGCGGTTGAGTGTGTGGAGCTGATACATTTGTTGAGCGGATGAGTGTGTGGAATGGATGAGTGGGTGGAGCGGATGAATGTGTGGAAAGGATGAGTGTGTGGAGCGGATGAGTGTATGGAGCGGATGAGTGTATGGAGCGGATGAGTGTTTGGTGCGGATGAGTGTGTGGAGCAGATGAGTGTGTGGAGCGGATAAATACGTAGAGCGGATGAGTGTGTGGAACGGATGAGTACGTAGAGCGGACGAGTAGTATGTCGAGCGGACGTGTAGTATGTTGAGCCGATGAGTGTGTGGACCGGATGAGCGTGTAGATTAGATGAGTGTGTAGATTGGACGAGTGTGTAGATTGGACGAATGTGTAGATTGGATGAGTGTGTAGAGCGGACGAGTGTGTGGAGCGGACGAGTGTGTGGAGCGGACAAGTGTATGGAGCGGATGAGTGTGTGTGGAGCGGATGAGTGTGTGGAGCAGATGAATGCATGGAACGGGTGAGTGTATGGAGCGGATGGGTATGTAGAGCGGATGAGTGGGTTGAACGGATGAGTACGTAGAGTGGATGAGTAGTACGTAGAGCGGATGAGTAGTATGTTGAGCGGATGAGTATGTGGACCTGATGAGTGTGTAGATCGGTGAGCGTGTAGATCGAATGAGCGCGTAGAGCGGATGAGCGTACAGATCGGATGAGCGTACAGAGCGGATGAGTGTACAGAGCGGATGAGTGCGTAGGCAGACAGGAGCGCATGCGCGGGGAAGACAGGAGCGCATGCGCATGGAATACAGGAGTGCATGCGTGGGGAACACTGGAGAACGAGGGATAGACTAGAGCACGCAAGGTGGACTAGAGTGCGTGAGTGTGTCCAGCAGACAGGAGTGTGTAGGGCAATCTTGAACGCCTGAAATTAATAAAAGTGCATAGAACTGACTTGATCGCATAGAATTGTGTGACGTACATAATATGCTTTGGAATGCAGTGAACATTTGAAAGAGCATATATCATACCACACCCCACGCTTACTCTCTTCTTTACACCACTACTCAACTAGAACACAGAGATACTATGACACCATTGGGTATAACTGTTCTCATATCAACATCTCCCGCTCACTCCCCATCACTCTAAGTAAACACTGCTGGTTTCACACCCCCCTGCCAGGCTTTCTCCTCAGGCCTAACGCAGCCACACTCGATCTGGATAAATCCTGCCAGAACGAACACATACTCCTGATCTCTCAACCACCACACCTACCGCTAAGAAGCAGCTACTACACGAATTCCGCACCAGCTGCACACATACCTGGTGCGCACAGGCACCTTTGGACTCTCTCTACTGACCCGAACTTCGGTTTCCAAGGGCGTTCAACCTACTAGCGCCATCAGACCATACCAATGGTATATAAGGCGCTATATAAATGCAAAATAACATAACATAACTCAGTTTAATTGTCTTGGAAGCAGACACATGTCTCCAAGTTACTGAAGACTTGTTGAGTTAGAAATGTCTCATCCTCATGCCAATCACCTAAACTGTTTCACAGATGGTCTTATTAACTCAATGAGTCTCCAGGAAGATTCAAAGGGTTCTATTTAAAAATGAAATACAGTGCAAGGTGTATTGACTGTTATCAGATTGTTCAGTAGTACAACAGACAGATGGCTCAGTAGTTAGACAGGTAGATTTGCTCAATGGAATGCACTGGGCTGTAAAAGGAGTAGAGGATATGCTCATTTGCATTCCTATCTCAGCTCCCGTGGGCTTTCCCTTTCTAACTGAGGCATCCCTAAACCTCAGATTTCCCACAAGCAATCTGTAACACCTATTGCCTACATCTAAAGATTACCTATCCTATCACTCCCCATGATTGTCTATGTGGCTTGATGGAAAGTGCGCACCTTCAGTCTCTCCCTTTCACTCCTCTCCCTGATCTAACCACCTCCTTTCTTTCCTTTCTCCCACCATTTCCTCTCCCTTCCTATTGACACACACTCTCTCTTCCACTTCTGTCTCTCTGATGTTCTCAATCCCTGCACTACTCCTGACTTTTTTCCCTTCTCTCTTACCAGGCTCTTCTCACCCCTAATGACCTTTTGCCTCACCTCTCACTATACCTCTCTTCCCACCTCTTACTACACCCCTCTTCTTACCTCTCACTACATCCCTCTTCTCACCTCACACTACACCCTCTTCATTGTCTATGTATTACCACTCTCTGTCTGCCTATCTCTTCTCACTACCTTCACCCCACCTGCTTCACTCAGTTTCGCTCTCTCTAGTTCCCCCTACACTTATCCTTCCCTATCTCTGCCTTTTTTCTCTCTCACTCACCTTTTACAGAGTACCCCCTTCCTCACACTGTAATACTCACACAACTGGTACCACTCTCATAAATACCTAACCTGTACTGTACTCCAAGACTGCCACCAACTAACCAGCACTGCACTCACCCGTCCGTCAGCTACCAGGTCACTCATCCACCTTCACACCTCCTGAGCTTACCCCTGCAGCCGACACTCTGCCACTTCTATCTTCGTTTACACTGTGCTCCTGCTAGTACTGTCACCCCCACCCCCTTCCATTAGCTGCAGCGCTCACCTGACTCTAGGAGCCAATCTGTGCCTGCCTTTTCCCCAGTGGCTGGAGTTTACACAGAAAAGGCTTAAAACATGTTCCCCTGCTTTGCCTAGCTGTTCTTGATTCTCTTGTCCTTGCTACGGTCTGGCATGTCTTAGTTGTTCACAGGTGCACTATGGGAGCTGGATACCTGCAACAGAAAAATAGAGAACATATCCCAGAAAATGTACTGGGATGATTTGGGTGATAAAGAGTGGTACCAGACATGGCAGTCATTGCGCATGTTTTTATTTAGGGACAGTGGCACCCCACAACTCCCGCTCCCCACATCTGGGAAAGGGCTGTGTGAAGAGGCAGCAATGAAAGACAGACACAAGGTAAATATATTTTCAAACAAAGACATTTATTAAAATAAAAATGGGTTGGGATACTGCCTAACTGGTTCTATTCTAAAGAGGCGTTTCCCTACCTAAAAGTAAAAACTAAGGGTCAGTCTATGTCAGGAAGTCAGTAACTGAAAAGCTGTCCTTGTGTCCAAAATGTCCTATCTTGACCCACCCACTAAAATAAAACAACAAAGAGGTGCAAGGAAATTTCTTTTTTCTTGAGGTTAGCAAAAGTGTTAAAGCAAAACATAGGATGGCAAAAGTTCCACTTTAATTAATAGTTCATTTGTATCTTCACAGGTTCTTCTTTAAACCACAGGTTTTTTAACAGTCTTTCTTTAGGATTTCTTTTAACTGTGCAGATCACCTGGTGTACTCTCCTGCCTGGATTATTTTTAATAGTTCCTTTTAGATTACCAGTTATACTCTTACATAATCTTTACATAACTTCAACTGCCTAGTGTACTCGCCTGCCAGGAATTCTCTTAATAGAGTCACAGTTTCTTTGTTATACCACAATGGCCTATACCGTGAGGTACTTGGTATATTTGCCTATGGTAACACTTGTTCAAACTTCTCTCCCACACTGGCATCTCATGCACCTGTACTGGATTGGGAGTTTGTCTTTGTACTGTGTCTTGTCTGCATTCAAAAAAATGTCTTATTGGGGGTTGCATTAGTACTTTGCCATGATTGCATTCAAGCATTCTTCTTATTGGATGTTGAATTTGTATTTTACCTTGACTATATTCAAACAACTTTCTTCTGCTCATTTCAGCATTAGCAAACTCATATTTCGAAGGGATTGTGTCCTCAAACGTATTCCTTATCTTTGATAATTCGTCTCCAACTTGCTGGCCTCGGAAAAAATTTTCTCAGTAGAGGGTGCTGCGCATCGACGTCCGTCGAGTTGGGGTCCCTCGACAGCCACTGTATCGGCGCCGATGTCACATGCCCATAAATTGCCACGTGCAGCGTCAGTCCCGTTTTTCCGCGTTTCGTGGTGCCTCGGAATATCGTTGTTCAGCTCTTCAGTCAAATATACTTCATTATTCCTCGAGAATACCGACTCGTACTCGATGCCTTCCTCATCCGAACCAACGACTCCACGGTCCGGCTTCAAAAAATGTCGAGACTGTGGAAAGAAAATGTTGACGGATCCTCACAGGATCTGTTTGTGGGGCCTGGGAGTCGAGCACCATTGTTCGGAGTGCGAGGACTGCATGTCCATGACGCCGAAAGCCTTGAAGGAGCGTAAGGGGAAGCTCGAGAGAGCTAAGGCAGTTAAAACTTCTTCGAAAGTTTCCTCGGCAGAGTCGAGACATTTGTCTCCTCGCCATCACAAAAGACATTCTCGTTCTAGGTCTCGAAGCAGTTCCCATCACTCTTCGAGATCTAAGCATTCAAAAAAGAGACATCGAAGATCCCTTCCTCGTCTTCTTCTTCTTCCGTTTCCCCGAAAAGGGTCTCCTGCCCCACAAAACATAGCCCTCAGGCTGAGTGGGAGGAATTCAGGAAAAAGATGCTTAGCGTCTTTGAGGAAGTGGCCTCCACCCCCTCGAAGACTGCTGAGGGTGATACCCTGGGTGAAAGACCCGAAAAATCGAAACACTGCGAGTCGCAGCACCCGGCGAAAGAAGCTACTCGCAAGCGTCACATACCCTCGAGTAAAGGCGAGGTCGCGTCTTTGACGCCGTCATTGAAAATCCCTTCGACGCATAGATCTGCGTCTTCGACGCCATTATCGAAGGGTTCTTCGACACACAGGTCAGTCGATTCGACGCCATCTTCGACGCCGACATCGACGCCGAGAAAGGACAAACCCACGGCCACCCCACAGCCAGTGGCCATACCCAGAGCCTCGATCACGAGAATATCGTCGACAACCTCGAGTAGAATTCCGATACTCTCGAGTTCCTCGAGGCCTCTACCAACTTTCTTGACGCCTTTTTCTATGGCTTCGAAGCCTTTAACGTCCGCGTCGACGACATCGATGTTTTCTCAGCCAATTATGACGAATTTGGCCCCTTCTGCTCTGGAAATGGGATTCATACCATTTCCAAGATCTGATCATTCCAGAGCCTTAGCATCTATTTATGAAGAAGGGGAGAATTCGGATCAGGAGAGACCTTTTGAGTTGCAGGGATCTGCAACTCCTGTACCAGAGGAATTTACCTCTGAGGAAAGTAGGTTTAAGGACCTCCAAGAATCCTTACATGAAGCAAGTGGGTTGGACACTTCCCCAGAAGTGGAATTTGCCAAACCAGACCCAGGGGAATATGCCGAAACCCCTTATAGAACCTTGATGGCAAGGATAATAGAGTTTATGGGGTGGTCTACACCCTCACCTGCTTTTCAGCAAGACGACCTCACAGACATTTTGGTTAAAGGTCCACAGGAGGATCCTGTGGTGCCATTTCATGCGGCATTATAAAGGAAAATATTGGCAACCTGGGAAACCCCTGAGGTTATCCCAGTGGTTAACAAAAAATTATCAGCCAAGTATAGGGTGTCTACTGCTGACCCTGAATATTTATCCAGACACCCAAATCCAGAGAGTCTGGTTGTGCAGGCAGCAACTTCATCAGGTAGTAAATCGGTTTACCCTACTGTTCCACAGGACAGGGATGACAAGAGATATGACTCTATGACCAAAAAAGTATTTTCTGCATGTAGCATGGCGTTGAAATCCATCAATGCTACTTTGCAGTTGACTGCCTCCCGGAGGGAGAAGAAAGGGAAGCGCTTCTAAACATCATTAAGGATGGTAAAGACGCAATATGCGAATCCCTTCAAACTGGCATCGATTTTGCTGACAGCATCAGCAGGGCCATGGCGGCAAGTACAACAACCAGGAGATTTGCTTGGTTGCAGAAGTCTGGTTTTGCGCCAGATGTTTAAAGCAGACTCTTGAATATGCCCTTTGACGGCTCTTCCTTGTTTGGTAAGAAGGCAGATGACAGTTTAGAAAAGCTTCAAACATCAAAGGCAGCAACAAATACCTGGGAGTTGCAATCCATCAGACACCATATCGCCCCTCAGGAACCTCTTGGAGAGGTAAGTCCTTTTGCTTCTATTCCGCATTCGGAAGAGGCAGAGGACAGCTGGTTCAAAGGGGTCAGAAAAAATTCACCCGAGGTGGACGGGTTAAAAATACAAAAGCCGCAGCAGCAGCAGGTGCCTCTTTACCCTCGCCATCTGCATCAGCCGCCTCCAAACCGCTCTGAGGACTCTCCTCACAAGACACCAGTAGGGGGCAGGTTAACTCAACATCTGACGGAATGGCAGGCTATTAGGTCAGATGCTTGGGCATTGGAGACAGTTGCCCAAGGTTACTGCCTGCCTTTTCTACGCATCCCTCAGAGTCATCCACCGGGGAACAGCACTCGGAAAGTTCCAGATCCGCTCCTCTTGCAGGAAATTGTAGACCTGCTAGAGAAAGGTGCCATAGAACCGGTACCTGTAGCTGAGAGGAAAAAGGGCTGGTACTCCCCCTACTTTCTCATACCGAAGAAAGACAGAGGACTGAGACCTATCTTGGACTTACGAGAATTGAACAAGTTCCTCAGGAAGGACAAGTTCAAGATGGTAACTCTCTCTCAGATCCTTCAGGCCCTCCAGCTCCAGGACTGGCTGGTATCTCTGGACCTCCAGGATGCTTATTTCCATGTGCCAATCAATCTCAAACACAGGAAATACCTGAGGTTCGCAATTGGCGGCTCTCATTATCAATTTCGAGTTCTGCCATTTGGGCTCACCTCTGCCCCGAGGGTCTTCACCAAGTTAATGTCGGTAGTGGCGGCAAGTCTAAGGAGGGGAGGGATTCACGTCTACCCCTACCTGGACGATTGGCTAATCAGGGCTGTATCTTCGGAACAAGCTCAGAGCCAGCTAGATTATGTCTGCCACTTCCTTCACAAACTGGGCTTCTCCCTCAATTTAAAGAAGGCAAAGATGATACCAGTTCATCGGAGCGGTCCTGGACACTTCTCTGGGAAAAGCCTTGCCACCAGAGGTGAGGGCTCAAGATATTCTGCAGATGGTCACCAAGTTTCAAAATGCCCAACATCTCCCAGCCTTCGACTTTTTGAGGTTGCTAGGCCTCATGGCATCTTGCATCTTCCTTGTGCCAGAGGCTCGCCTGAGAATGAGATCTCTCCAGTGGGCACTAAGAACCCAGTGGTCGCAGTTCCCAGGAAAAATGACAGATCTCCTTCGGATTCCGGACAAGGTAGCCCGAGACCTTCAATGGTGGGCTTATCGAGAGAACATTTTGAAAGGAGAACTGTTTTGGCAACCATGGCCGGAGATAACAGTAGTCACGGATGCCTCACTCACGGGGTGGGGAGCCCATACCAACGACTTGACCATCAGCGGTCGCTGGTCTCCATCGTAGTCCAGACTACACATCAACCTACTGGAGCTGAGAGCGATCAGACTAGCGCTGAAAGCTTTCCTGCCATCAGTACAGGGAAAAAATGTCCTGATAATGACGGACAACACAGTGGCCATGCACTACTTCAACAAAAGAGGAGGCATGGTATCACTGCCACTGTGCAGAGAGGCAATTCAAGAAGGAATCTCTCTATCGGCAGTTCACCTAGCCAGAGAGAAGAACTTGACGGCTGACGCTCTGAGCAGGCAGGGCACAGTCTCCCACGAGTGGGAACTAGCTCAGGAAGTCCTTCAGGGGATCTTTGCCCTTTGGGGAACCCCTCAAGTGGATCTGTTTGCCACCAGTACCAACAGGAAGTTCGATCTGTTTTGTTCAAGGCAATTTCCCCCGAGAGGAGCTCTAGGGGATGCATTCGTAGTGGACTGGGAGTTTCCACTCCTGTACGAGTTTCCACCAGTCCCCCTCATTCCTCAAATGATCAGGAGGTTGAGAAGATTCCGGAGGACCATGATCCTAATTGCCCCACACTGGGCCAGGAGAACGCGGTACCCAGACCTTCTGGACATGTCCATCTGCCCTCCAATTTGCCTTCCACTCAAGGAGAATCTTCTCTCACAGAAGGGAGGCCAGGTTCTCCATCCAGACATCAGAACCCTCAACCTTCACGCTTGGCTTCTGAAAGGTTGAGATACAAGGATTGGGACCTCCCTGATGACGTCATGGAGGTGTTGCTTTCGGCCAGAAGGCCAGCAACAAAGTCTTTATACCGCTGCCGTTGGAACAAATTTTGCAGCTGGTGTAGAGAAGAGAATATTGACCCCTTTTCATGTGGTACACCAACGGTGTTATCCTCTCTACTTTACTTGGCAAATTCAGGCCTTCAAGTTGGCACTATCAAGGGCTATCTCGCAGCGCTATCGATCTTCAAGCTCACTGCAGAGGAGCCATCGTATTTCAAATTACCCTTAGTAATACAATTTCCAAAGGGATTAACTAATGTCTATCCTCCAAGACCATTCCAAGTTGCCTTATGGGACTTAAATTTAGTCTTAAATTTCCTGATGGGTACTCCTTTCGAACCACTCCACTCTTGTTTGTTAAGATTTCTCACCCTTAAAACTGTCTTATTAGTGGCACTAACATCTGCTAGAAGGGTGAGTGAATTACAAGCTCTATCTTGTAAACCCCCTCAATTTTTCATAAAGACAAAGTTGTCCTACAGGTGAAACCTAATTTCCTCCCAAAGGTGGTTTCTGAATTCCACATCACTCAGAAAATTACCTTACCTTCATTCTATCCTCCTCCCAATCCGGGGAAAGAGGAAGAAAGGCTACACTGGCTGGACCCAAGGCGGGCTTTAAGCTTTTACATCAGCAGACTTGCTAGGATTAGGCAAGCAGACCAACTGTTCGTAGGTTACTCAGGGCACAAATTGGGACTACCGATAACAAAACAGACCATTTCCAGATGGATTATTTTGGCCATTCTGGAATGTTACAAACTAGCAGGGAAAGAGCCTCCTCAAAATCTTAGGGCTCATTCAACCAGGCGTATCGCAGCCTCTTCGGCCCTCCAAAGAGGGGTTCCGGTTCGAGACATATGTGAGGCTGCCACATGGTCGTCCGCACACATACCGTCACAAGATTTTACAACCTGTATTCCTCCTCTAGTGACGAGACTAGATTTGGCAAAGCCGTATTACATTCTGTTCATTCCTAACGGGAAACATGGTGTTTTACTCCCACCCCCAATTACACACCACTGCTATGGGAGTCTATCAAAGATAAGGAATACGTCGGAGGACACAATCCCTTCGAAGAACAAGTTACTTCTTACCTGATAACGTTCTTTCGATGGGATGTTCCTCCAAAGTATTCCTTATCGCCCCTCCCATCCATCCCCGCAGTAATACTTCCCTTGTGGTTGTAGCTTACGCTCCTTCAAGGTCAATAACCAATTCATGCATGACTTATCTTATGCTACAAAACAGAACTGAGCAACGGACGCTGCGCGTGGCTATTTATGGGCATGGTGACGTCGACGCCGATACGGTGGCTGTCGAGGGACACCAACTCGACGGACGTCGATGCGCAGCGCCCTCTATTGAGAAAAAAATTTCCGAGGCCAGCAAGCTGGAGGCGAATTATCAAAGATAAGGAATACGTCGGAGGAACATCCCATCGAAAGAACATTACCAGGTAAGAAGTAACTTGTTCTTCTCATACACTTGCTGGCGTGCTTGTAGGAAAGTCCCTGGGTTCCCGGATGCTTTTGTTAGATTCACAGGTCTCCTGCAGCGTTTCCGACTCTGCCCATGCCTCTGTGGAATAGCTGCTTCACACGTTTTCCACTCTGGAGTGAGCAAAGTTCTCTCCAGCATTCTGTGTGGATCCACTGTCACACGTTTGCTTCACTTCTCCGCTTGGACTGACAACTGCTGCATCCACAAGCTGCCCAACAGCCAGAGCTTCTGCTCGGCTCCCCACGTCTCCACAGCTTTTCCTGCTTGTCTGCAGTGTCTTTACTTCTGTCCTGGTAGCGTTTTCTATGTGCCTCTCGTTCATGAGCCTCCGCCTGGAGTTCACCATCCTATCCTGCTCTGCTCGACTTGATAATGCGGTCACCATCTTTAAATGCCCTACGCACTGTAGTATTTGAAAAACAACTAGCCTGCATGGTGTACTACTTCGAGCACCTGTCTCTTTTCATTACCTTCCTCATCCTCCTCCTCATCTCAGTACCTGAGTGATCATGGGAGTTGAATTCTATTGATGTCATTGGGCGTTTAACTCTCAAATGGTTTTTCTCAGGAGTTTTAAAATAAGGCATATTAGAAACAGAAGGTGATATTTGTGCTTATGGGTGTTTGGGCCAAAGGTGGGGACCTGACTAGAATATTGTAAAGAGAAGGTTTGTAGATTTCTTATACAGGGGGGAACTGGAATATGACAGTAAGCCATTAAGGTGTTAGGGATCAGAGGGTCTTCCTCATGGGAAACAGGGGGATACTATGTTTCATCCAATGAAGTAATAACATCTCCCTGGTAGTTGTCTCCTCCCATGTTATCCTCCCTCATTAACCCGCCCCTAGGATCAGGCAGTGCATGCCTTCACCTGGCCACATCGAAGGATATTCCCACTGAGGGTTTCCGTGATGTCTCCACTGGATTCATCACACTGGCTCTGGCTTTTGTCCTGGAGAGTCATGTACCCCAGGTTTGGAGGGGTCTCTATCCCTCTCCTTGACAGGGTTATGACCCTGACAAAACTTTCACAGATAAGAAAGGTGCTGCTGATAACTAACGTAATGTTACAAAAGAGATTGCAAGGCTGCTGTTAAGGTGGTGGGTCTGCAACCATGGACTTTGTTTATAATCTTCATGTTGTCATGACAGCTCTGAATGTAAGCATGTCTCTTCTGCAATGGGAACACAGAAGGCAGGCTCCCTGAACCCACAACAATAATCTCAACAATAAGGAATAGAATTTTGAAGGCATAAATCTCAACCAAATATTATTTAAATTCCACTCAAATAATGAATCTGTCATGATTGGTAACAGGTCAGCAATTGGGAACAGGTCAGCAATTGCACACCGCAGACAAAACAAACATCAGTTTTATGATGAACGCAAATAATAACATACAAAAACAAGTTAACCAAATATAATCAAAATATATTTACACTCATTAATACACCAAATGTACAAATACAATATATGAAAATCCAATCTGTACAATTCATAAACAATCTCTATGACATGAAAATGACAATAAATGGCTATTCATGTGCATGCACTGCAACGGATCCCACACACACAATAGATGCTAAATACAGTGTCCACCTGGTGATCCAAGTCTACCCTAGTTCCACATGTTAGTCCTAACTATATTTTGTGGCACAAAAAGCGGTTTCTTAGTTTTGTAACCCTACAGAACAAACGTTTTGTGTAGCACCTATTGGTTTCAACATAAAACTCAAATTGCCACAATGTCTTCATCAGAGTAAACCAAAATCTACAACAAATTGATGAACTAATAGTTGAAGCACCACCCATGATTGACACGTCCAGATGTAATATTCATTTATTAGAAGAGGCTGAATTATGTGTGGACCACCTGCTTCAAATTCAGTAGTCTTGACTATCCACAGATGGCCTACAAAATTCATAGTGCCAGTAAAGGACATTTCCCACAGTAAGATTAAATAGTGTTCCTTTAGCACTTGCCTTGAAATTCAGTGGGTCCTAGGTGGTATAGCCCATTGGTAGTGTGCGCCTGGTCACCTGTGGTTCATGACCATGGATGCAAAGATAGATATATGCTATGTATGCTTTTTCTGTTTCGTTTGAGGTTTGGCAATGTGCCAAACCCTGGTCAACCCAGTGCCTATTGTTCTTTTTTGATTTGGAAAAACGTTTCACCCTTCCATAAAACAACCGCTTTGCCTCTGTAGGAAAGCAAGAGGTTTGGATATTAGCCCATGGGTGAGGCCTGTTTCTCCGAGGTAATACCTCACCTCTCTCCAGCACACTTTCAGATCCTGAGCCAGACCTCTCAGACCAGACAAATAACACTCAAGCGATGAGAAGTGAAATGACACACATAGATGCAAGGAACAGACAGGTAGAAGCCACAATGATGGGAAAGAAGAATGCAGCCACCAGATTGGCTTGGGCTGCTCGTAAAATGTAAAGCTGCAATTAAAAGAAATATATTATACAACAAGACATCTTGTGGAAGAAAATGCAATGCAGATAGTTTTCCTAAAGTGAACTGACAACAGAAAAGTCTTTTTGAAAGAGTGAGAGAGGTGGCATTCACAAAATATTGGATTGCACATCTTGCTCAATGCCATGATGCAAAGGGCGCCCCTGTAAAATGCAAGGTGCAAATAACCGCGTCCACACCTGAGAGACAAATTGCAACTATTTCCAAGGCCTTTAATTGAATCCAGACACTGACCTTTCACTGCTAAGGACATGTTGAGAACTGTACTGGGAAGTAAATGTGACCTTTCTACATGTAAAGGTGCAGAAATGCATGATTTCATGTTTGAAAGAAACCACTGAAAATCTTGTATTGATTCAACGATTGCCTGATCAGTATTTCCAAAAATGTAGGAAAAATTCACATGGAAGTGAGAATAGTGCACATGTGAAAAGAGTGTGTTTGCTACATCCAAAAGAATTCAGCATGCCTCAGAATATATCTTATAGCATTATGAAAATAAATGTACAATTCCGGGATTTCACCATAGTGAAATAGTGCTAATATTGTTGGCAGAATATGTAACCAAACATACATCGAAGGCCAATTGTATTTTGACATGTAGTTCGCTTCACTTTGAATAACACTATTTTTATTTAACTTTAAATGAGGCATGTAAAAATCATTGCATTGGTACACACTCTTCTAAGATGGAAAGATGTGCATTAATTTCTCTACTTCAAGGAACATATAGCTGGAGTTGACCTAGGATTTACCTCACCCATGCAACCCCAGGCACATCTCACGGTATAAGGCCACAGCCGGCCCACATGTTAAAACTAGTTCCAAGTGCAGCCCTCATAAAACATTGCCAGACCCTGACTAATGGACAAAGTACAAAGAAGCATGTCACATATGTCAAAGCTAAGCCCCTAGTAAAATCCATTTAGCTAAGGTCATGGGATCTCTGTGATTAAACAAATAAATTAGCCTGGACATGTAGTAACATCATGAAGGAGAATGTGCATGGTATGAACAGTAATCTATGGTGCTGAATTTAGTATTTCTTTATTTATAAAGGGAATAGAAAAGTTACATATGTTACATTGTAACCCCAAAATTTGATAATTCGAAAATGCATGTCTCTATTATGCAAAATCCTACAAATGCATTTTGTCAGGAAAAAAGATAACTTATAACAAGTATACAATTCGCCTGCTGCATAATGAAAACAATATGTATAAAGTAGGAAAAAGAATTATCTTTGAGAATATGCAATCAGCATCTTCAATTGTGCTTTCTGACTTTCAGGATATAATGATAGTTATTTTAGTGAGTGCTGTCCATGGTAACATCCCAGGAATCAAGGGGCTGGAGCCAAGGGGAATGCCAATGTGACAAAGATACAGATGCAGTGTTAAATATTAAAACTGACAGCATTTTATAGAAATTGAATACAGATTGTTTTTGTAGAATTATACCAAATTAATCTAAAATCCCTGGCTAATGCCGGCATAGAATCATGCAGGACATAGAGTCCTTATGAAATGCTATTGCCTAATGTGATATCGTGCAAATTTGTGGCCGATGTTGAGCCTTGTCATAAATTAGATTTTTGCGCAACAGAAACTGGTACATAGAATTCAACCTAACTAAACAGACAAACATGGAAAGTGTTAAACCCTTAAAGTCCCCTAAAGGCACAGGCAGACCTATGGGTAATCTGAACAGGCAAGGGTGATTTAACCTTTAAGATGGTAGCTTTTACATCTCCAGCTAAAACTTGTAAAGCTGAAGATAAATAAATAGGAATAAATGGAAAGCTACACACACGCACACACACAAACATATAGATTCAAAGCTACACACACACACACATATAGAATGGAAGCTGTATACACATATGTAAATTGAAAGTTGCACCCATTCATTCAATGCTGTGTAGGCTTATGTAGATTGTAGGTTGCACATACACATTCATTGAAAGCTGCACACATATATTCAGAGCAGATAATCTTCACATGTAAGAATTACTTTGCCACATTTAATGTAGATAACATATTCTAATTCCATAAATGGTTTGTGTCATTGGGAAAAATGAAGACTGTGTTTTGATTTAATTAAACAGCAATAATATGTCACATGTTGAAACACTTTTGTGAAGTTAACAATGACAAGCAATAGAAGTGTTTAGAATGCAAGTATGTTTTAGAGTATAATCTATACCTAGAATTGATTATGGAAATTCATGTCTGTGTGAATGGGTATTAGTAACATTCATGTAGGCCATATACAAACCTGTGTCACTGACCTATGGTTTCTGTACCTAAAATATTATAGTGATTTCCTTGGTATGAAGCTTACGACCATCTTGGTTTAGATTGACTTAATTGTTTAAATACTTTTCGAGTTTTTGAGCAATTATGTCTGACGTTTTTAGCTATATTTGTGGATTGGAATCTATATATCGGGAACACGAAATTAGTCATGCCATCCTAGTGGCAATAAATCATCTAAACATATAAAAACACTAATATTTCTGCAATCCTAAGAGATAGTAGCTGATTCAAATGCTCACTATACCACCTCCATGCACCAGGCCATTCTTCCAGAGGGAATGCCAATCTTAGTCATGATGGCACGTGCAGCTCACTGTACCACTGGGATGCCCCCAAAGCCAAGGACTGAATCCTAAATGCTCATATCTGCGACGGAAATTCTGATACAGCCTATACTAGGTCATTCCCAATGCCTCTGTCTATTAAGGTGTTTGCTGCATGCACTGTAATACAGCCTGACTTGGGATACTGGACGACTAGTGAGTCTAACCTGATTAATATTCTTTTGTGGGGATTCCTTGCCAGGGGAAGGCAAACTCCTGTTCAAATGTGGCCAGAACAAGGCCTGAGGTCGAGTTAGAATCCACTGCAAAAAAGTAGTAAGGTGGAAGCTCATTTACCCACAGGGTACTTTTGTGAGCTGGTACCCAGTAAAGGAGCTGTTCTCTACTCTGCAGTTCAAGCAGCCGGTGTCTCTTGGGGTACTTTTGTGGGCTGATATCCAGTGGGGAAGCTGTTCTCAAATCAGCAGTTCAAGCAGCTGGTGTCTCTTGGGTACCTTTTTGGGCTGGTACCCAGTGGAGAAGCTGTTCTCTATTCTGCAGTTCAAGCAGCTGTGTCTTTTGGGGTACTTTTGTGGGCTAGCATCCAGTACAGCAGTTGTTTTCTACTCTGCAGTTCAAGCATCTGGTGTCTCTTGAGGTACTTTTGTGGGCTACTATCCAGTGGAGAAGCTGTTCTCTGCTCCCATGTCAAGGAGCTGGTGTCTCTTGGGGTACCTTTTTGGGCTGGTACCCAATGGAGAAGCTGTTCTCTACTCGGCAGTTCAAGCAGCTGGTGTCTCTTGAGGTACTTTTGTGGGCTGGTATCCAGTGGAGAAGCTGTTCTCTACTTCGCAGTTCAAGCAGCTGGTGTCTCTTGAGAGTAAATGGACTTGATGCACTGTAAAATGTCTAGAGGGGCTCTATCTAACAGTGAGTTATCACAGCAACCAAAGCTGAACTGCGCTAAAATTCATGGTCCATTAGCTAAGCCAGAGGGGAGGACGATTTCTCACCTCTTGGATCAGACAGAGTTAGTCTGGCACAACAAGGCAAAAAGGAATATAGTCGCCTTGCCTAGCACTTCCACCATGCAGGTAATCTGGATACAGGAGCAAAGGAGTTGGGAAGGGGGAGCATACCATGTAATCCAACATATAGCCCCAACATACCAGCTATGAACTTGATTTTACTTACCGGTTCTTCTATTTGAAAATATAATATTCCATCCAAAGGATGTCATCTTCAATGTGCATTAGTGGCACATTGTTTTATAAATACCCCGCCTCGATGGCAGGAAGCACAGACCCAGAGGTCTGTTCCCCAGCCAAGAAATATATTCAGATGGGATCATTCCATTATGTATTTGAGGTTTGATGTAGTACCCTCATGTAAGTCTGCATAATATTTCAGTTATGACAGGCCCAAGTGTAGAGTTATGGATTGTCTTATACTTAAATTGAACAAAGTGTTCAGTTGATAAAGACGTTGCAAAATATTGTGTGTGATGGTATGTTGCAAGCTGTAGGTGGCTGAACTACAGCCTCTAAGCAATGGAGAAAATGTATCTATTTTATGGTTGCATACATTTAAAGAGCAAGTAGTAACTTCCCACTCAACAATAACTAATATCCCACAGAGAAGAAAGTATACTGGTTGGATCTGATAAGTACTCTGACTCTTTCACATTTTGCTAGGAAAGCAGTTCAACAAAGTTTGCAGTCGCTACTGCAAAAGGAGACATGTAAGTACATGAATGTAATAGCTTGAATGTCATACAGAAGTGTATTGATGTACACTTATAATGCATTCAAATCAAAATGAACTGTGGTGTGAAAGGGCAAAGATGGTGAAGATTTAGACAAGAAATAAAACATAGCTGCATATGCTCACAATTCATTATTGCCATATAATGTCATATTGTGGCAAGTGAGTGAATTAGACACACTGGCTCTTGCCTCTCATTTAAAAATTGAAAGTATTTTCTCTTGAAAGAATCGTGCCTATGTAAAAACCTTGCCTTGAAAATCAACAACCACACCCTGTACTGCAAGCCCTGGCAGAAACCTGGAGTTATGGCTACCTGAAATGTAAGCACAAGCTGCGAACATGTGAGCTATAGCGATTCCAGCAGCTTCAGTCCTTGCTTGCTGTGATACTCTCACTGCTGAATGCAAATTATACATGATCTGCCTGCTTTATTCCAATTGTCCAGAGCATTTCTGTTATCAGATTCATCTATTTAGACTCTCCTCACTTCTCCTGTTCCCAAGAAACCTGTGATCCAGGTTAAAGATATCTATGAGGCAGAATTGGGTCTAACAATCATAGTGCAGGATTGGAATTGAATATGTTCAAATCAATTCACTTGGAAAGTGGATTTAGACCTCCACTTTTCTCAACAAAGGGTTTTCCATTACTTGATCTGGAAGATGAGGACAAGTAAGTTACTTCATTTTAAGACTGCAGTTTTTTTATGGCAGCAGAATGCACGAGGAACCACATGTTCTAGGACTGTAAGAAGGTCAAATTATTTTCTGTTTTGAGGTACTTCAAAGGATTGACTTGATCATCAGGTCTCCGTTTATAAAGACACCCAGCGCCTGCATAATAGACATAATACACTCGATCTGCATATCTCTGGAGGAAGAAGAAATTGATTTTCGGAGCTCTAAGTATGTTATGTTGATTTGTACTGTGCACTGCTAGCACCCAAGGGCGTCTCCAGGCGCTCCTTATCAAGAAACAAGTGCCGTGCTGAGACACTGAAAAGCAGTTCTAGACTTTCCTGTGTAAATTGGCTGCAATGTGCGGTCACCGTCTCAGCAAGGGAGAACCTTTGCTTCCAGAGGAAAAATGAACTGGACCATTATGAGATAATGTGTGTAATGTTTTATGATCCTTGTGTGTGATTTTAGTGGCGCAGGTAAGCATGGATCCGCCTTCACTATCCCTTCCTCTCTGACAACACCCTTTCCTCCCTCCCAGAAGTCGTCCCTGCGTTATGTTTTTTTCCCCGTATGGATAGCCTTAATATTTTTCCACTCTTCCACCTTATTGGATAAGCGATAGGAATAAGTAAATTGTACTGTGCCAGAAAGCTGTGATTCTACAAGATTGATTTGTTGAACAGCAAGAAATGTAAACTTGTACTTGTGTTTAATACCTAGTCTTATTTATGAAAATCAATACATTATATACAAAATATATTTTGAATTCCTGAATTGCAACCCCATATAAACAGATGGTTAATAATGGGCAATTATTGTGTAAGGACACATCCACAGTCAAGTGCCAGCTTTGTGTCAAGGTGCAAGTGAGTTCACTGGATTATGTTTTGGTTTAATGAACATTACAATTCTAAATGAGGAGTGGTTAGGAAAATTAACTGAATAAGTACATATCATATTAGTACTGAGGCATGTGAAATTGAGCTTTTAATAGATCATAATGTGATATGTTTAGCCATTTAGCCTTTTTAAAGGTTACCCGCACTGGAGTTTAGTCTTTGAATTCTGTCCAAGGCGCTACATAAGATAAAAAAGAATATTTATGACGTCTGTTCACAGTTACAGTTTGTGGTTTCAACATTTGTCGAGAAAGCAACAGAGTCTGGTCCATAATAACAGTCACCAAAGAAAATGACTCCTGGGCGTGAGTAATCAGAGGGCAGCACAAACAAGACAAATAGAGAATATGTTACAGTAAAGTTTACATCGCAATTCAGATATAAAAAGTTAAATTTCACATCCCTTTAATTTTTTATCTCTATAGCTAGTGTTCACCAAACTTTGTAGAGATTCCAACTATTAGTGAAGAATTTCAGAAGTTAGAAGGATGTGGTTAAACACGTTATATTTGTATTAAATGCAATGAAACTTAAGCTATTTTGGCGAAATAACACTTAACATGGGTATTGAAACACTTGTGTACAGGCGCGCTATAAATGCCATATCATATCATATCATATTGCCTGTACATCCTAATTTCGATAGGATAGGATTAAAGAGCAAGCAGTGAAAGGGCTAATTGCCCCAGGTACATTTAGTGGTGTTTAGCATGTCATCAGTAGGGCCATCCACATTTCGCTTAGAAAACAGCTGCAACCAGAGTTTTCACCTTTCAACCTTCCTATAATGGTCATGTTAGGCAGAATCCTGTACAGTGCCCTTAGGGACCACTACACACAATTAAGACCACAGGTGGCAATACAAGTTTTACCTTTGGTACAAGCCTGTACTACTAAGTTATTGTGGTAGCAGTAGCAGAGCAGACAGGCTTATCACAAGAATATATGAGCAGTAGCAGAGATTACACAAAGGGACCTCAAATACTGTGGCTCAAGCAAACACTGACTCAAGGTTTCAGGTAAAAAATATAAGTAATTTATTTTTAAACCATCAGTTATAAGCACAACAATTCTATTAAACTTTAAACAAAACCACACGTTAAATATACTACAACTAACCAATTCACTTTGTACAGTATGTCTCAAGGTAAGTACCCTGTGTTTGAATGAACCGGTGTTATGAACAAAACACGATATCACGGATACGGTTGCGATCACTTCTTGACAGTTCGGTCTACTAAATAATTGCGTATCCGTGACATGAAATGCTACCGGGGAAAAACACACTTAGCCCCTGAGATACCCAGAGGGAGTTGGAGGCAAAAATCACAGGCAATATTTAGGTTAGGCAGACAGCATAGAGAAACACTCAGAAACAGGAGTCCAAAAGTCAAAGGGTCGGAGCCAGGGTTAAGTGACACCGGAGACCTGTTGCCGAAGATCACACAGTTCACGATTCAGCAGCCCAAAAGTACTTTGATATTGTCAATGTTCGGAAGCAAAAGTTATAAGAAGGAGGGATGACAAGGGCGAGCCTTGAGGATGAAGAAAAGGGTTTCACCGAGTTTGCTCGAGTAGAGCACAGTACCTTATTCCAAGGATGCAGCTGGCGCCCTGACAGTTGTTCCTGTTGGTTTCCCGCAGACCCACGATTCCTGGAGCTTCGTTGTGAAGGAGGACTGCACCACACAGGGATGAAGCCGGCAGCAGCGACAACAAATAAAAAATGCGCTCCTTAAAAAAACAGGAGAGGCTCGGCAGGTGGCTATCCGGACCACTACAGCAGTGTGCAGCGATTTCGATCACGGCGGAGATCTCTGGCTGAAGAAGATGAGCTGGTTATCCCCACCAGGCTCAAGGGAAGAAGACTCCGGACTGGATCTCCTCTTAGTCGTTGAAGGGTAGATAGTTCAGGACTGCAGCAGGGCTTCACTGGGACGGGGTAGTTGCAGCAGCCGTCGTTCTCTCCGCTTCTCTTCAGTTACTTGTAGTTCCAGAGGCGACTCTGACTTCTAGCCCAAGAGACCTGCCTTTTATGCGCAAAACCCCCATTCACACAGCCTGGCTGTCAATCACGCAGCAGGGGGGTTGTCCAGCCGGGACAACCACCTCAGCCAATCATGGCAAAGTGCGACTTGGGTTTCCTAGGATACCCTGTGCAGGGTTGACTACACCCCTTCCCCACATTCAGTCTACCTAGACACCCAGGCGCTAAGAGGAGGACTTCTCTGCAGAAGCCCGCCAAAAAGACGGTGAACAAAGAAGGCGAACCTAGTTTGCCACGCAAAGTAAAACACAAGAAGGATTTTAACAAAAAGAAATGGTGAATAAACCCAACCGGAGCCAAAAGAAAGACGATTTGGTCAAGCGGGTTTATGCTTAAGACTGCAAAAATAGCCAAAAGTATTACCACGTTTATCTAGTATAATCGCGGTAAAGAAGTTAGGGTAGATACCACGGCCCCCAGCCAAGTCTAAATGTTAAAAGAGCGAAACAATGCTCAGGGAGGTACAGACAGAAAAGGGGTACAGATTAGCCCTTTCCAGTATTCCATTTAAGATGGGGTGTACTGGGTCTGTGGTAAAAATGACTATAGTAAATGGCAACTTTACCTTTCTCTGGGGGACAGTAGTCAGCCCCAGCAAAATGGAGTCAGAGGGAAGTCTTAAAGACAACCCTGAGTTACAGAATTAAAGGTGCTGTGTAACCCATACAAGAACAGGGGCACCTGGACTCGTTCCAGTGCCCAAGATCACACAATGAGTAAAAACACATAGTCCAAAACACATGTAAGAGTGGAAAAAATAAACTCCAGAAATCCAGCAAAGCTGCTGGGAGACTCACTAGGTGAGGGAAATTAGCCCTAGAAGGAGAATTATCCCTATCAGCTCATGATGGATTTCCATCAGCGAGAAACTAATCTTCCAGATGCCTTATGGTGAATTACTAGAAGAGTCTGAACCAGAAACGTTCTGATGTTGCAATGCTGGGTGCCATGCAGACAGACACTGAATGACCCCTTCAGGAAGAATGAAAACTGCTGTTTTATGCTCCAGCTCCTCCAGTATCTCCAGTAGCTTAGCACAGTGCACTTTGAAAGATGCCGTTTTTGGCTACATGGTATCCGTAATAACATTATTAGGATTGCTGGAAAGCCTTCTGAAATCTGTTTTAATTTGCTCCTTACCATGCATGCATCATTGAGGATATGGTTTCAGGCTGCATGGTTTGTAACATCAGGAGTGCTAAAGCATGCAGCTTCTTTTTTCAGGTCTTCCAGTAGCCCAGCGTATTTTGAGAGATGTAGCTTCTGGTTGCTTTAGGGCATCACGAAGGATGAAAGTGCAGGTTCCAGTTTAAGATCTCCCAGGAGTCCAGCCCAGTGTATTGTGGAATATGTGATGTGCTTATCTTGTGCAGGCCAAATGACACCAGTTACTAATAATGGCCTCTGAGGAGCAATCACTCTGGCTCCCTTTGCTAGAACAGCCATGAATACAGGTCCATGAGTATCAATGAGATAGGCCAGGATTCTGCAGAGAGAATATGTGAACATTTCCCAGAGGATTCTCCTGGCTGCTTCCGAGAGAACCTGTGGAACCGTGCATTGTTGTTTTGAATCGATGCGTTACTAGAACTTTTAACTGACAGCATAATGTACTTTAAAGAATTTGGTGTCACTTTTCCCAACACACATCCTTTACTTTACAGGAACACTATTCAGATCGCTTTGGGCTGTGGGGACTCCACTTTAAAACAGTCCGTTTTTCTTCAGTCCAGTGCTGTGAATGGGGTACCTCTTTATTGCACAGCACTGCATGATGTAGTTTCAACCATTTCCCGCTTAAGACACTCTCCACAGCAGGTCATGTGAAGCTGTATGGACCAGTCAGCTGGCTGGGGTGAAAACAAGATGAGTTTCATAGTGAAACGTTTTAAACCTCTTTCATTTTGTAGCTCTAGACTAGCCAATTCATTTGCTTCAGAACCGCTACTTTTTTATGTTATACTTCAACCAGATCTTACATCTCCTATCATTTATTTAACAAGATATATACGATCAGTGAAATAGTTTTTTGGGATTTCATTGTATTTTATTTTTGCTGTTTAACCAATGAAAGCCTTATTTTCTAAATCACATAATTTCTGTTTTTTGTGTAGTAAACATGATTCCCATTGGAGACCTTAAACAGTTTAGTGAGCCGAATCCAGTGCTAAGGGTCCTAAAACCTTGGTGGGATGTTCTGGCAGAGTACACCAACATCATAATGGCGATGGTGTCCTTGTTTACAGCGAGTTTACAGGTAAGGAAAGAGATTGAGATATTGGCTACCCATAGTAAACTGCAAGGGTCTGCAATCTTTGGCTATCCAGATGTTTTGGCCTACAATTCTCATAAGCCCCAGGCAGTAAAGTGAATGGTGAGCAGTCAGGCAATCGTAGTGCAAAGGTGCAAAATATATGGAAAGCCACATGCTGCAGACCCCTGGATTTTGTTGTAAATTAATCAATTTAAAAAGCAATATTTCAGGCAAAGAATATCGTTTTGTAAAACAGTGCTTCCATAGGCTCAAAACCTGCCTCTCACTGATCCAGCCTTGGATGTCCAGTGCATACTTGAAGCTCAACCCCTCCAAGACTAAATTCCTACTCCTCACCAACAACACCGAAGACCCAGACATACAGACCTGGCTATCAACCACGAACTGTAACACCTCTCCTTCAAGACACACATAGCTAAGAAATCTCAGAAAGCTTGGTATCAGCTCTTCCTCCTACGGAAAGTCTAGCGTTTCTTCTCTCCGGAAAGCTTTAAATCCACCATGGAGGCACTGGTACTATCCCACCTGGATGGGGCAATGCACTCCTCGAAGGCCTCCCGTCATCCTCCCTTGTGCCCACATGACCTCGGCCCTCATCGACTCTCACTGGCTCCTACTATATGCACAAATCACATTCAAGTCTTGCTGCATCCTCTATAAGACAGTCGCCCTCAAGTCACCCAGCTAATCAATTTCTTTTAAACTAATTCATGCCTTGCCTTGCCATGTTGAGGCAGACAGACAAGGACCTGGATCTGGACCATGCAGTCACCACATTTCCTTGACCAAACCCTAGCAGAAGAAGGCAAGGAGAAAATCACTGATGCAGACCCAGGGAAGCAACCGAGCATTTAGGGAGATAAAACGCACAGAAATATAATTTCAACGGGAGAATAGCAGTGAATTCCACTGACAAGTTAATCAAGGCTGTATTGCCTTTGCTTTCTTGATAGTTTATTTATTTATATTGCCCCCCGACATTCTTAACATGAATCCTCTGACTTTAAACGGCTGTATGCTATATCCATTGAACTCCTTCTAATTCTATCCATATTATTGAACCCTATTAGTGCTTAGTTTGTAAATAAATAAGTGTCAGCACCCACATTTTTTCTTGCATGCTTCTGCAACGTTGGGGCGGTAGCTCGCCTACTACTGCTGCCTTTTGACCACTGCTACTCGCCACAGTGTCACCATATTTGGTGTTTCAGCTGCAAATCCCACAAGCTCGTTGAAGGAGCTGTTTAAACCACCAATGGCAGATGCACGAGTTACAAATACCAAGCCAAGTAACATAGTAGAACCAAATGTTAAGGCATCATCCTCATGACCAAATTTAATAAGTGGCAAGTAGCATATTTTGACCATATATCCACAGAAAATAGAGCAAAACTGCCTTTTTCCTATTGTACAGTGATAGACACATACAAACAAAATAATTACTTAAATGATGAACTTACCTGTCAAACGCCTCCCCAAGATAGTCTATAGGTCGGCTACCCTGGCCTTGCCTATCTGGGGGCTACTGTTTGCTGGTGACTGTGATGTTGATGGCCTCTGTGTATTGGATGCCTCTCTGCCACGCTAATGGCACTGGTGACACTGCAGCACTGATTGCAGTCAGGTGCCAGTGTGCATTTAAGATTTGGTGGCGTGTGTACTGGCACACCCGATACTGATTGATTGTGTACCAGAGAAAAAGGAGAAATGCACAATTTAACAATGGCAATGCATGTGTCATGTAAGTGCTATGCCACCGTGGACCTAATACCATAGTTTCTTTCTGCAGCCCACACACAAGCCACCCACTCTGCAGTGACAATACTGCCAGTTATAACAGTAGTGGAGCAACGTCAATATCATATAGGTGGACTGGATAAGCTCCCAGTTTTATCACATCATGGATCAAGCTTCTTTACGAAACAGGCAAGCTATCACAACCGAGCTGGTGTGGTTCACGCTGTTGTTGCTTCTTGTGCGTCTAAGAATGACAGTTAAAAAGAAAATACCCCCATCATGAACTGAGATTGAGATAATAAGTTATGACGCTCAGAAATATGTCTCAGGGCTCAGCACTGGCAGACACCATGTATCCCCTTTATTTACAGTGACCTATTGGTTCACAGCTAGGTTCACTCTGTATGAAACCAAGCACATACATATGCCCATGCACTTCACAATGCAAACCCTGGATTGTCTCCAGCGTTTTGAGCTTGATTTTCCAGTGTGTTCGTTCAAGCCACATCGAAGTAGTTTTTTTTCTCTATCACTTCTTCTGGGGGCGAAAGAAGAATAAGGAGGAGCAAAGGCTTTGATATGCGCTAGTCCCAAATGTGTACCATAATTTTGCTCAGCATATCTCAAAGCACCAGCTAACAGTTAAACGCAGGCCAGGCACACACCATGGTCTCTCTAAACCAATTCTCACCTGATAGATTATAATTATAACATTACTATCAATGAAAGAAAGCAACAGAAGTTATGCATGCTTAATAGGTTTTAATGAGAACATTTGCTACAAAGTGTGAAAGCAACAGAAATATATTTCCACTGTCCAGCTACAATGGCACTACTTCAGCGAGAGGTAGCAACAGAAATGATAACTGCTTAAAGATTTAAATGGGAGCAATAGTTGCAAAGGGAGATATCAACAAAAACTATTTACATCCAATAGGTTCCATATGAAACAGCAACAGAATGTAAGGTCTGCTTAACAGCCTTCAATGTGAGCATTGGAAATAGTAACAAAGCAGCAGCACATATCTCTGCTTAATAGGCTACAATTTATTCTATGAGAGATAGCTACAGAATTAATTCTGCTTCTATCCCTTGAGTTGTATTTTTTCCGATTCCTGGTTCACGACAGCTCAACTCTCAAACATATGAACAGCTGATTATCAACAGTTGAAGTTTTTTTTAATGCACTGCATTTAGATGTAGGATACTGCAAAATAAATAACATTGTTAGAGGCAGGCCTTGTTAAGGTGTAAGGTGAATGTCTCTTGTAAAAAGAATAGCAGAGTTAAAGAAGCCACACTAGGCTGTTTGAAAAATATGTAACATGACAATACCACAGCATGTGAACCATTAATTCACTGGTATTGACATGACTTCTAAAATACATGGTACTTGGAGCCATGAAAAGGTGAGAAAGTTGGGGTTCACAAAGAGTGAAGGCAAGGCTTCTACAGGGCTCTTGTAGGCCTTTGAGCTGTTTGTTATGTGCAATCTTTAGTGAGCTGATTTTTTGATTTTTTTATTTGCAATATTGTGGTTGAAATATATAGCACCTTAAGGTTTGTATACACCTGGACTTGAGCTCACTATAGGGCCTTCATTGGTTTCACAAGAGTTCTCTAACACTTGCCAGGCTCCAGCCTCCAAAGCACGTAGCAAGTTTCACTTTCTGTCAACAACTCTAATGGTCTGAATACACCCACAATGATATTAGCTACAGCCATCAGTAGGCTAGTAAAGTTGCTCCTTCAAATGGATTGTGTCCTTCCACTTATTCCTCATCTTTGATATATCCAAGTCTGCTTGCAACTTGCTTTGGATTAATTTTTTTCATAGGGTCCAGCATCGGGGGGCGTCGAGTCATGACCTTTGACGGCCTCCGCAGCGTCCCTCGCCGTGACGTTGACGTTGGTATATGAAGCAAGCGCAGGTACCATTACCTCAGTTCTGATTTTTCCATGTGCTTAGGAGCTATCGCATCAGCGAAATTTCAATTGCATTTTCACTTCAAAGCAAGTCAATTCAATATTCATTCAACATGTCCTCTGTTAAGGATTTTAAAGAGGTGTCATACTCCAGACCAGGACTCCTTTCACTGGTAAGGGATGTGGCGCACAATAAAATGCTTTTAAATGTATGAATTTGGATTTAGCTTTGAGAAGGCAGCCAACCCGTCTCACACCCACCTTAACCCTGTGTCACAATGGACCATGAACCAGGCCGGTGTATAATAATTAAGAGGGGAATTCATGGATTATTTGCGCCGAGAAAAACAGGATTTGTGCGCCATTCTGCCCGCAAATCCCTGTTTAACAAATGTTCCATGAAGTACCCCCTAAATATTTATTTATTTTAATTTTGAATAAAAATCAAACACATTCAATATAGGGCAGCAATCACCAGTGTGGTGATAGTTACACAGCGAAATGATAGAATACACTTAGTTTGACCTTTTAGCATAAAATACACAATGCACAATTGAATGAAAGCAAGATTACTTTTTAATTAGAATTTTCAGATAGCACCACAGTTAGGCGTTCCCCCTGCAACAATCCTTCAAACCACTGTTAACCATATTTTGTGTGGGTGGAGAGGAGTAGCAAGGAGTGAGGTATACTAGCCAAAAATCTGAATGAAAATTTGACCTACCACCCCTGAATGGGAGGCAAAATCAGATTAAGCTCCCTTGAAAAATGAGCAAAATGGCACTCGGAATTACTGAACAGTTGTTTTACTTGTGCGGTTGAATGAATAAGGCAAGAACTTGTGTGGCTCTATTAACGAGTCAAGAAAACTCACAAGCTACAAGGCAATGTACTAACAACGGGCATACAGTTAGAAAATCAACTTTCGAAAGGAAAAAGCAGTGCAGAAGGAATCACACATTGCAAAATTTCAATTACTACACTTCACAGGTCTAAAATAGCAAAACGGCTTGGAAAATGAGCTATACAGACATAATAGGAAATCGGTTTTGATGCTAAGATACAAAGGCACATAACAGGTATGATATGAAAGTGAAAGGGTGCCTCTGGATGGAGGACTGTATGGGATTCTTGTAGGAAGGGAAAACTCAGATTTCCTAATGAAATAAGTTACACGGGCGAAATCGGTTTTGAAAGGAAAATGACAGGTTCTACTGAAGCAATTTTTTTAGTTTGCAATGTTAACCCCTTCACTCTGTGTGCATCTTTATATGGGAATTAATTAATTTATTCCAAATAGTACTAAGGACTTATATAGCGGACTGAAATGATTTGGAAAGAATGGCGCTAACACATGGAGAGTGACACAGTTTTTCTAAGAACAGGATACACAGAAGATTCTAACAATGTGAAGAATTTACTAGGGTATTTATAGGATTTCTATGGGATTGGACATAATACCAGGTTACAAAGCAAGGGATGCAGCTTTTTGGTTACTGGGGAAGGGAAATACTTACAACAAGCACTTAATGGAATAGTTTGGACAGCCAGCTGGATCTTGGACAGCGGGACTGGGGTCTGGTCACTGTGCAGCGGCAGCTCTTCTCTAAGGACTCAGCAAGGCAACGGGAGTCTGGTCTCAGTGGACAGCAAGGTGCATGAACTTGGCAAAGCAGGTCTGGTCACTAGATAATCCCAAAAGGGTTCAGACTTTCCGCCTTTTTCCCTGAATGTTTGGGATTTATGAAGGGTTTAATTCTGGATAAGATGTTCAGGCTGGGTAAGAGATTCTGCCTGGATCCGCTATCAGCTACCTCTGGTCTGGCACTGGAATCTGGAATCTTGCAGGGTGAATGTGGAATGTCTGGATCTCTGGATGTTAATCAATGAATGCTGGTTTTTGAATGTCCTGTCTGCCCCTAACTTTCCTCCTTTTATAAAGAAGATGACATCAGAGGATTTTTACTATGTGGGCAGATCTAAGCTATTCAAACCAAACAGATAATGACTATTCTTTATATTTCACCTCAGAGAGCTTGGGTGTTGTCCACTTTGTTAGCTTATAGTAACAGTATCACACAAAACAATGGACATGTGAGGCTATCATTCTGCCGTTCTTTGTTGCACTACTAATGTGTACCCTAACGCTTGCCCTGCACAGAAGAACACCCTCTCCTTGGTTGGTGTAGACAGACCCTAGGTAGCGCTGTGGCATCGCCTATCTAAAAGAGATAGGAAGAGGGAAACCTACCCTATTTCTACATTGGATACCACTCTAGGTGAGGTGATACAGTCTTGTATGTGATTAAAACATTGTGCATTAAAAAGCAGTATTAATTCATATACTGCCTGTCTCGGTTGGTCAAGCAGTTCACGCGGGACTGTTAGTCAAAAAGACAATTTATTTGCCCTCCATGAAGTATGCCTCTGTCACTCGAGAGTGTAATGAAGAGCAGTAAGTGTATAAAATATATTAAAAAGTATATGTATAAGGATTAACACTGAGTTTCAATACAGTAATCCATATATTGAGGGAGAGGTAGCTGACTCTCGCTATTTTGGATGTCTTCAGTTAGTATCTAATTTAGAAACGGGATGTGCTATCTCGTATGTTGACAATCCCCCTATTAGTTTTATAGGCTGTAATATCGAGGGTAAAAAAGAAGAAACTATACTCCAAGAGATTTTTAGTGCTCTAGGGGGGTCTAAGCATATAATGATTTCACTATGGGTCTCCCTTGGTTGTGAGGCTTCCAAGGTAATGGTCGACCGGTTTAAATGACATTTATCTTTGTTCATCATCTTCATCAGGACCGATTTCTTCCATCAGAGAACACAAATCTGTTAAACCATCATAAATGGCACAGCAACTTCTGTAAGGGAAGATCAAAGATCCAGGGTGACTTCTATGTCGCCATCATATGTACTCATGATTGGCTAGTGCTGATCACCAACACTGCCAAATCAATGTCAGAGAATTTGGTTCGCAAATTAGAACAAAAATTGACAACTATCAACAAACAAATTGACTTAGAACTATACAAAACGAAATTGCCCCCTTTAGATGTGACGCTCCAAGAATTCAAAGAATTGAATACTTCAAGGAAGATCCAAAAACTGAAAAAGGACTTAGCCGTGTTTGAACATGCAAAAATCTACCCTTATACAACACAAGAATACTACACACCAGAAGCGAAGCAGGCAAGAAGGGATTACCAAGAGTACCAACTCCAACAATAGTGGCCAAGGAATGGGCAGTGGGGCACCATTCCGACCGAGACAGCAAGTACGTTTCAATACACAGGGTCAGCCAGGCAACTTCGGAGGGGCAGGTAATAAATACCAGCAACAACCACAACCCCTATTTTTAGGACGAGGCAAGAATCGGGGCAGGCCGAGATGGCAAACATTCTCACCAAGGGTAACACGCAGCAGGGGCCAAACATTCCCGCAGCCAACCTTTCCCTGATAATGAACTTTTCTAAACACTGTTTAACACCATCAGAGTAACACATTTTACAAAAGAGGCTGTCATTCGTACCAACGGCACGTTACGACCCTTTTCAAACGAGGATTGAAATCACGCAGATGATGCAAAAGATTAGATTGAAACAATTATTTGCGGACAAAACTAAAGAACAAAAACCCAATGACACTGGCCTACGCATGCCCTCAAAGTTCATACCACCTCCACTGAGCAACACGACAGAATCAGCAACTTTTGAACAAACGCTCCTAAAAAAAAATGAAAGAATTGGAGAACAATTTACCATTCATCATCAACAACTGCACCAAAGAAGAACTGTAGGTATTGAACAATTTAGCCGGCAATGAAGACATAATGATCAAATCGGCCGATAAAGGGGGAGCTACCGTAATTATGGACCGAGACAACTACGATCAAATGGTAACTACTCTCCTATTGGATGAAAGGAGTTACAGAAAACTACCTGCTGACCCCACACCCATTATACCTGGGCTTATTGCACCATTGGTTCAGGAAGCCTTGATGGAAGATATGATCAATGATCAAGAAACAGCCTTCCTAACACCACCGTATCCGAGGATACCAGCCTTTTATGCACTACCAAAAGTGCATAAAGGTGTGTCCCCAATAGCAGGCAGTCCTATAGCCTCAGGGATTCTTTCCATTCTGGAACCACTTTCGCAATACATGGACAAATTCATACGTGACGACATACCGAAAATACGATCCTTCATGAAGGAGTCAACAGTCATGCTCACCCTAGTGGACACCTTGCAATTTAATGCCAACATGCAGTGGCTGGTGACGATGGACATTGAGTCCCTTTATACGAATATTCCACAGATGGAAACTGTGGAAATGGTAAGACGGCATCTGGCGCTTAATCCGAACCTCACGATGGGCCATGGAAATTTTATTACGGCACTCACAGAACTTGCCTTAACAAAAAACGTATTTTTGGTTAATAACCAATTTTACCAGCAGATCTCAGGCACGGCCATGGGTGCCACCTTTGCGCCGGTTCTTGCAAACCTATATGTCAATCCTTTCGTAAAGGAAAACATATGCTGTGCCACTAACCCACACCTCAAGAAGATCATAGTGTGGCAACAATACATCAACAACATTTATATGATCTTCGAAGGCCACAAGAACCATCTATTGAGATTCCATTTGTGGCTTAATGAATGCAGTCCTTTCCTGAAATTTACAATTGATTTTGGCAAAATTGAAACTTATTTCCTAGACCTGCATATATTTACACATGAAGGCGGACTAATTTCTAAAATCTACAGAAAATCAACTGACTGCAACGCACTATTGAAATACATGAGTTATCACCCACGTGCGCTGCGTGACAATTTGCCCTTCAGGCGGTTCCTCCGGTACAGGCGCACCTGCACCAAAGTTAGAGATTTCAACCAACAATCAGAGGAACTACAAAATAAACTTATCCAGAGAGGGGGCCCTAGGAAAATCATTAGGGATACAGGGAAGAGAGCTAGGAATATCCTGCGCGATATCACACTACAACAGCATACGAACACTCCAGCAGAGGACACCATCACAGCTTTTCCTTATCTACTCACCAATCTTCAATAATCTGAAATGGTAAGTTAAAAAACTTTGGCCCATCTTAAATACAGGAAACTGTGGGCTGGCTGAGTCCACTTTTGCCATTAAACGCAGGAGAAACATCAGGGACAGGTTGGTACACACCTTTGAGGAACCTAAAGAGAATTCTGAACAAAATACCATCTGGGACACTACAGCACCGAGTGGCCATTCCCCCTGTGGTTCATGCACGATGTGCAGACAGACTGCTAGAAGTAAAACAGTAGATATAAGGTGGAAAACACCATGGGAACAGAGACGATTTACCAACTACAATAGTAAGGGGGTCATTTATTTGATCACATGCCCCTATAATCTAAGATACATCGGGATGACCACACGCAGCGTGAAGACCCGGCTTAAAGAACATAAGTCATGCATTAGGACCAACAAACTAACTGCACCATTAGTCTCCCATTTTACAGTACTGAAACACTCAGGGGATGACTTTAGCTGGATAATTCTGTAAAAAATCATCCCCCTGCGACGAGGAGTCCAATTCCACGATATATTACTGAAAAAAGAGCAGCACTGGATCTTCCGTCTAGACACTGTAAATGGCGGTATGAACGCGGAGATCCAGTGGAACAGTCTGGCTATAATGAAAAAGGAACAAATTGGTTCCTGCAGCAGCCAATATCTGATGGAAGCAGTGGCGTAACACAAAATATGGGGGCCCCCCTGCGAGCCATGCTGAGGGTGCCCCCCCAACACAGCAACAAATGAAGGGTCGCGCAACACTCAGGGCCAGCTTAGATTATCATACTTGCGCAATACGCACAAACGTGCTGCTGTAGGGATATGCTGCACACTGCACTAGGAGAAAGATATAAATATGTGTTTTGATATAATATACAGCACACTTTCTGAGAAGAATTGGCTAAAAAGCCAGAGTGTTTGCAATTGTTTTGTAGGGTAACGCCAATCCAATAGATGCAAGTCACAAACAGTGCACACGAACATTAATGCTTTGCTATTAAAAATGCCATGCCACAATGAAAACATGTCCAACTGGCTGCACAATGTGCACCAGTGTAGACACGTAATAACAATATAGTAAAGCTTGCCAGGCCACATTTAGACATATCTAGACTGGTTGCTCCAAAATGCCAGTCGAAGCAATAACACTCATCAAGAAGGGAACACACATTCAAGCCTGTGTCTCTGTGGCCTCTAACACCACAGCCAAACTCTTTAAAATATGAAAAGAACTGGTAAATCCTGTTGCGGTCTTTACCTCTCCTTTTCTCTCCCAGACCCTCTGTATGGATCTGTCATCTCACTTCTCTGCTAAAACTCAGAACATCCCCGTCCTCAATCTCCTCTTCCTCCCCCTCTTCCTCTCTCGCCCCGCCTTTGGCCATCTCTACCTCTCGTCCTCCTTTCTCCTCTTTCTCTCTGACAACACCTGACAAGGCTTCTAGACAAGTCTGATCTATGAAAGTGTCGTCCAAACAGGTGCTCTCCTGCTCCACCAGAACCATCAAGAACCATATTGACACCCTCGCTCTAGCCTTGACCGATTTCTGTAATCACTCTTTCGCCACTGGAACGTTCCCCTCTCCCATTAATCACTCCCTTATGCACCCACTCTTCAAGAAGCCGTCTGCCGATCCTGCCTGCCCGACAAACTTTCGCCAAGTCTCCATCACCCCTTTCCTGGGCAAACAGTTGGAAAAACTGGCCATCTCCCAGCTTACTCTCCACACGGAATCTGTTGGTTGTCTCCATGACCATCAGTCTGGCCTCAGAGCTGCCAGAGGCACGGAAACTGCTGTCCTGAACACCTGTGAAGATCTGCTTTCTAACCTTGATTCCAGCATTCCTTCTGTCCTCATCCTTCTTGATCTTTCCTCTGCTTTCGACACGGTCAACCATGCCATCCCGATCAATCCCGATCATTCGACTCCATGAGAACCTGGGCATCACAGATCAGGCCCTTAAGTGGCTGACTTCCTTCCTCTTGGACTGCCCATCCCAGGTCCAAGTTGGTACCTTTCTTTCGCTCCATCCTCTCCCTCTGGTTTTTCAACCTCTACGTGGCCCCTTTGGCCCACCTGATCCTACATTCTCCTCTAACTTTCAGTGTTATGCGGATGACACTCTGCTTTCCTTCATTCACCCCTTAGACTCCTCTCCTCTCTTGCTCATTCCCGACTGTCTATCCGCGATTCAGGATTGGTGTGCCTCCAACGATCTCTGCCTTAATGTCAGTAAGATGGAGATCCTTCTCATTTGGACTCTTGCCCCTGCTTTTCCTCTCTCACTCTGACTGCCCGCCTTGGGCCCACTTCCTTTGCCTTCCTGTGAAGCAAACAACCCTGGTGTTATCTTTGACTCCACTCTCTCTTTCTCTCCTCACATCTCGGACGTCGGCAAGAAGTCCCACTACCAGCTGCTCCTCCTCAAAGGGACTCTTCCCTTTCTCCCTTTCCCCCAGAAGCTCACTGTCTCCAGATCGCTGGTTCTCTCTAGGCTGGACTACTGCAACAGCCTCTTACTCAATCTGCCTTCCTCTACTCTCCAGCCTCTGCAACTAATCCAGAACAGGACTGCAAAACTTATCCTTGGCCTCAAGCCCAGGGATCGTATCTCTCAAGCCCTGAAATCTCTCCAGTGGCTCCCAGTTGCTGCAAGTATCAAGTTCAAGACCCTTTACATTGTCCATAAGACTTTCTGGGCCCGGGGCCCGCACTACATCCAACGCTCTCTTCCAAAATATCTTCCTTCTGAAGCCCTTTGCTCAGCTACCTACAACTCTCTAAGGGTTAGACGCTTCTCCAGGCAGAGAGTGGGGGGTAGATATCTCTCCTCTGCAGGTGCCTCCCTCTGGAATAGCCTCCCTGCCCCTCTCAAACTTGAGCCGGACCACCTGACGTTCTGAAAGCAGCTCAAAACGTTCCTCTTCTCCTCTGGTTTCTCTCTCTCCCTCCCCTGCTGGCCTACCTGACCTACCCGTCTGCTGACCCAACTGGTTGCTTGGCTACCCCCAGAGTATCACTGAGTCCAGACTCTTTCTTGATCAGTCACCCTTGCACTGCCTCTGGGCCTACCATGCACTTAGGGGCTTTAATTGTAACCCTACAGTCCCTTCTTCTCCTTGCACTATCCAGAGCCGTGCTGCCCTGGCTGCACTTACTCAGAGCATTGCTGCCATGTTTTTCCCTCCCCTCTCCCTTGCACTCCCCCCTTTTCCCCTTGCACTTCTCGTTCTCGCACTTGTACGATCTGAATGACACAAGGCCTAGAAAGATTGTTTGTCTTGTCCTCCCTCTATATTCCCTCCCTTGTCTTGTCACGCCTAGCAACACTTGTGTGCTGGCGCGTTTTAAATGTCTTATATCATATCATTTGATCACAGATGCCCAGAAAAATATACAATGCTGCAGTAAGAAACGGCTAGACTGGCAGCACCAAAATGGCAGTCTAGCCAGGTAATTCACTTAGCAGGACTGCTTTATCAGAAATGCCCAGTTAAAAAAAGTCATACCAAACTGAGGAATGACTAGACTGGCTGCACCAAAAAGCCTCTCTAGCCACTAATACCACATATAATGCCTGCTTAGACTGTACATGGACAGCCATTATGATTTGTTGTACAATCCTGCGCCACACACATCCCCTCTCCCTCCCACCCCAACCTCCAAAATCATCTCCTTGGCCCAGAATTACCTCCACGTCCCTCTTCCTTGCCCCAGAGCTTACGGTTGAGGCTCCTTGCCTCATAGGTAAGCACTGGGATGAGGAAGAGTGGGTCCAGGAGTAATGAAGATTACAGGTAGCTAAGTCAGGCATTACCTCCATGTACCTCTACCTCATTCCAGTACTTGTGTATGAGGCAGAGTGCCTTAAACACAAGTACTGTCTCATACACACGGGGACGAGGAAGAATAGGACTAGGAGTAATGAAGATTACCAATAAGTAATCCAGGCATTAAACACAAGTATTGGTGCAACACCATTGAGTTGACTGGGATTCAGCACTCCCCCAGCCCCCTGAAATGTTGGGCTATGTTGACTCGAACTGGCTGACATTCAGAGCAGTTGCCAGACAGAACAGGACACAGATGTTAAACGGCACCTGGGTTTCGGTGTTAACAAGAACCCAGCAATTACTAACATAAAGCATTTCACTGTTAGTACCTGCATTCAAATGCCAAATTTAACTGCTTGTAACATTGAAGCTGCAGTAGAATATTTTCATTAAAATGCGTAAAGAAATTAGATGCCCCAAACAAATAAGTTTGCTCCTCCCCCACCGCCCATGAAGTTAGCGCCTCTCCCAACATTTGAAGGGTTAGCCCCTGAAATGTAGGTTTTGTTGCGCCCCTGAATGCAAGCACATACACCATTCACCATATTGACGCATGCACTCCCAGCCATCCATTCATTTAAGTGTGCATTCTTTCACCATATTGGCACACCCAGGCAGCCACCCATACATTTAAGTGTGCACCCTTTCACCATACAGGCACACACACCCAGGCACCCACCCATACATTTAAGTGTGCACCCTTTCACCATACACTCACACAGGCAGCCACCTATACATTTAAGTGTGCACCTTTTCACCATACAGGCACACCCAGGCAGCCACCCGTACATTAAAGTGTGCACCCTTTCACCATACACTCACACAGGCAGCCACCTATACATTTAAGTGTGCACCCTTTCAACATACACTCACACACGCACACGTCATGGGGTTGAGGGGAGCCCTACCACTTCAAAAGGAAATTCGGCCTCATTACAACTATGCTTGAGTGGAAACAATTGTGCCGATAAGCTTACCGGCACCATTGTTTCCGGGCTGGCATATTACAGCTCTGCGGCGGTTGCCGTCCTGCCCGGTAGGTCAGACCTGCCGGGCAGAACGGCACCCACCCGCATAGTTTTCACGGAAGCACTGGCACCGTTATTAACGGTGCCAGGGCTTCTGTGGTCCCCATTCCCATAGAGTCCGATAGGACTTTATGGAAATGGGGACTTAGCATTTGCTGGCGCCTGACTTCCCAGGCCGCCGGGGCTTTTTCCAGTTACTGGGAAGTCAGGCATCGGTAAATCATAGGGGTGGCAAGCAGACAACCTGGGCAACCCTCATGACAAGGATGGAGAGGAAGTCCTTTTTTTCATTTCTATTCTTCCATCTTTAATGGAAGAGGACAGTTCTCATAAAGGGGCCAGAGGAGGGCTCCTCATGCAACACCCGCTGAATTACCCTGAGCTGCAAGTGGAGCAGCAAAATTACTCTCTCACACACAAGTCTGGGGTAGGAGGCAGACTGTTGCAGCATCTCTGGAGTTTGCAAAGCATAACTTCAGATGAATGGGTGCTACAAAAGGTAGCCGATGGGTTTAAAGAAACCCCTAGATTGCTTCCTGAAAGCCAGATCTACCTTGGAGATTTTCATCCTGTTGAAGAAAGTTGCAAAAGAGCTGGTACCTGCAGCAGAGAGAAACCAGGATTGGTATTCTCCCTACTTCCTAATCCCAAGAAGGACGGAGGATTGCGACCCATCTTGGACTTGAGATGCTTGAACAAGCTACTCAGGAAGGACAAATTCAAGATGGTAACTTTTTCGAAGATCCTTCAGGCCCTTCGACTCCAGTATTGGTTAGTGTCATTGGACCTTCAGGATACTTACTTTCATGTGCCCATTCATCTGAAGCACAGAAAGTACCTGAGGTTCTCGGTTGGCAGTTCTCATTATCAGTTTTGGGTTCTGCTATTCGGGCTCACCTCAGCCCCGAGGGTCTTCACCAAACTTATGGCAGTGATGACACCAAGTCTAAGGAGGGAGGGTTTTTTATCTATCCCTACATGAACGACTGGTTGATTAGAGCTTGTTCTTCGGAGTAAGTACAGAATCATACGAATTGGACTTGCTATTTCCTCCACGAGCTGGGCGTCTCCCTGAAATTAAAAAAATCCCACTTGACACCTTCACAGAAGCTTCAATTTATTGGAGCAGACCTGGATTCAGTCTCGGGAAAAGCTTTGCCACTCGAGTTAAGGGCTCAACATCTCTCACAGATGGTCCAAACTTTTCAAAATGCCCAACATCTCCTGGCCTTCGACTTCCTAAGGCTGCCCGGCCCCATGGCATACTGCATTTTTCTGGTGCCAGAAGCCCATCTGAGAATGAGACACCTTAAGTGGGCTCTCAGATCCCAGTTATCTCAATATCTCAATACTCCTACATCCCCGTCATGATGCCTACCCCCGTGGACCCAGACCAAGTCCAGCAACCCCGGAAGCAGGCATCAAGTTACCCCAAGCAAGCCCAACAACCCCCGCTAGTGGCTATTTGGGTGCAGTCCAGGCGCCATAGGCGCCAGGCTCATAGATTAAAACTTACCTGATGCAGACCATGCTGCAAACTTACCTGATGCAGACCATGCTGCAAGAGCTCCAAGCCAAACGAGGCTTGGAAGGGACTATTTTACCTAGGGACTATTTTTTTACTCCGGTGGGGCTGTGGAGGAATACTTACCTGGGACTACTTTGGAGGCTATTTAAGCCACGCCCAAAGAGCAGCACACGCTTCGCGTTATTCTGCATCCAGCAGCGTAACGCTCACCGTGCCTGCAAGTCTGCATCCAGTCTTCTGCCACGCCCGCCTCGAGTTTGGAGCTCCTAGAAAAAGGGAGAAAGAAGGAGAAAAGGTTAGAACAAGAGCAATACCTTTGATCCTTACCTGAATTCCCGATCCATCGCGCCTTCGAGCTGGAAGAAAGAAGTTATTTTATGCGCGTCGCCTCGCCTGCTGCAGCGCCGCGCTGAACTCACCGGTCTTCGCAGCATCTTCACATTTCACCGCATCCTCCTGCATGTTACCGCCGCACTCCGGCACCTAAGGAGAAGACAAGTACAGCAAGGTGAGCCAAGGGAATACACAGAGGAATACCCCGCATAGATTTACCTGATTTTACCACCGGGGTACTATTCTTCTTCATGGGTCGGCGCAGCTTCCACTGCATCCTAGCCGAACCCCGGCCCCTAAGGGGAAACAAAAGGACAGCAAGGTGAAACAAGGGACTAACAAGGGAAACCCTCTTCACCACAAAAGACTTACCTGATTTTACCGCCGGAGGCATTATTCCCCGAGACTTCATACTTTCTCTCAGCGCCTGAATAAGGGAGAAAGCAACATGTTACATATGGACATTATTTTATCGAACTGTGTTGGATAATACAAATCCTTACCAGAACATTACCGGTTGCCACGAGGAACTCTTCAGTAGGGTCAAGCTGCAACCTGAAAGGAATCGGACAAGAGTGAAAGTCAGGCATTTGAACTCTTACGAACTACATACTTACAGCGTCTTGCCGGTAATATCAGAGTCAATATTGTCCTGGAACTCACCAATTCCTTCGAGCCAGTGAAGCAGCTGGTTATCTACGCTCAATGCAGGATGGAGAGCTCATCTTTTCAAATCATCAGGTGAGACTATAAGAGGGAACATCCAAGGTGATCAGTGGGGAGAACAGCTGGGTGGGGGGATTTACGCTCAACTCCACGGGTGGTTAATTCCCTTTCTCCACTTGCAGAAGAATATTCCTACGGGCCAAGCAAACGAAGTTAGGTGGGCCAGTCCAGTCCGTCATCTCGGCCCTACGCGTCACATTGGTGGAGACCGCAGCAGTCCAGTCCAGATCGACGCCTCTGTGGGAGCCAGGTGAGCGTAACAGAACGCGAAGCCTACCCACAAATTCCCACCCGGGTGTTATGGATACCTCAGAGACTGACCAATTAGCCCAATTACTAGGGGAACTGAGGGCTGAAGTGCATTCCGCCTGTCAAGAAACCAATGCTCTTAGGAGAGAACTGATTTTGTCAAAGGAGCGAACTGATGATCTTGCTAGGCAATTATTGCAAAGCCAATCTGGACAAGCACCCCTACCTGGTTCCGGGGGAAATCCAGCTCCTGTGTTATCGAGTAACCCTGTGCAAATAAACCTACCAGGACATATTCCATTAGCCCCACCCGAACGCTTTGCCAGAGATCCCAAAAGGTTTGCCGTGTTTATAACCAATGCCGCTTGCACTTTTTATGCAGACCTGGAGCTTTCCCAAACGATCAAGCCAAGGTAGCCTTTGTATTGTCATATCTCAGCGGCAGTGCAGCTGATTGGTCAATTCCACTAGTTACTCAGGATGACCCAATTCTTCAGGATTTTCAGGGCTTTCAAACTAGCATGGAAAGACTATTTGCCCGGCACTCCCAAGGACAGGCCCTGGATAACAAACTTTTGTCCCTACGACAGGGTAACCAGGACCTTCTATCCTACATCACGACCTTTAATAGGTTAACTGGATGGCCTGAGGTAAAACGAATCACGTTATTTCATCGAGGGCTTTGAGGAGAACTCAAGGATGTCTTGGCTCAAGTCGTGAACCCACCTCAAGACTGCGCTGAATATATAGACTTAGTGGTCCAGTTAGATCACAGACTTCGGAACAGAAAGGCTGATCGAGCCAAGTTTGAGAATCGGGTGTTGGTCAAAACCCACGCTAACCCCAAAGGAGCAGATGCTTCAGAACCCATGCAAATCGGAGGGGTTAAAGGACCCTTAACCCAGAAGGAAAGAGAAAGGAGACGGCAAATACAAATGTGTCTATATTGTGGAACTTCTGGACATTTTCTACGGATTGCCCTGCAAAACCACCCAAGAAGGTGGTAGGAGCTGCTGATAAAAGCCATATGGAGTCAGACTCGGGAAACAACCACGCCCAACAAGCGTAGAGGTCATCTTGCCAAGCTTGAAGAAGGATACTCAGACCTTGCATTTCATCTTACCAATGGTCCTCGTATATCCAGGGCAGCCATCGTATGCACGGAGTAAGGGCATTGATAGCGGGGCCATAGGAAACTATGTGGACTATGAATTGTCTTCCAGGATGAATCTACCTCTCTGCCGAAAAACCACCTCAGATGTCATCACCACAGTCGATGGAACTGAAATTGCCTCTGGGCCTGTAACTCATTCCACCGCAGAGATGACACTATTGGGTCAGGATGGGCATCGAGAGACTATTGTGTTTGATCTAATCAAAGCCCCACAGTCCCAAATAATACTGGGGATACCTTGGTTGGAAACACATAATCCTTGTATTGATTGGCGAGAGAAGAGAATAACCTTCCCGGATTGTGCACAAACCTGTTACCCAAAGAAAAATCAGAACGCAGGCCTGGCCACAGTAACCACAGCAGTCAAGCAACTACCTCCAGAATACCAAGAATTCCAGGATGTCTTCCAAAAGGAACAGGCAAACACCTTACCTCCTCACAGATCGTACGATTGTCAAATCAATCTCATACTCGGTGCACAACCCCCTTGTAGCAGGATCTATGCCCTTACGGAACCTGAGAACCTTCACCTACGACAATACTTAGACCAGTACCTTGCCAATGGCTTTATTCGCCCATCCAAGTCCCCTGCATCTTCAGCTTTGTTCTTCGTACCCAAAAAGGAAGGAGACCTCAGAACGTGCATAGACTACCGCGCAATTGAACCAGATAACTGTTAAGAACCGATACCCGTTGCCTCTGATCCCTGAACTACTAGACCAAGTGAAGGACGCTTGTATATACACTAAATTAGATCTCCAGGGGGGCATACCATCTGGTACGTGTAAAAGAGGGCGACAAATGGAAAACTTCTTTCCGCACTAAGTATGGGTTATTCGAATACCAGGTGATGCCTTTCGGGTTGTGCAATGCACCAGCAGCCTTCCAATAATTAATGAACGATGTCCTTCGTGAACTCATTGACGTTTCTGTTGTCGTGTATATCGATGATATTCTATTATACTCCTCTTCAGTATCTGACCATGTGAAGCACGTCCGAGCAGTCCTTGAGAAATTGCGCCAGCACAAACTATATGCAAAACTAGAAAAATGCGTTTTTCATGCCACAGAAGTTGAATTCCTTGGGTTTATCCTGACCCCAAAGGGAGTCCGAATGGAGTCACGAAAGGTGGATGCAATCCTTAAGTGGCCATCACCAAGTTCAGCTAAAGGAGTACAAAGCATGCTCGGCTTTGCCAATTTCTATTGCAGATTCATCCCAGATTTGTCACGTCGTACATCCCATCACAGCACTCTTGCGAAAAAAGACTATGTCGGTCAAACTAGACTTTCCCAATTGTTCATCGTGTCACTGTCGCTTCACGAGGCCGGATCCCCATCCTCTTTGTTTGGGTCCGGATCACCGTTGGGACTCCTGTTGTTACTGCGACTCCCTTTTGGTCTAGGCACTTCAACTTCGGTTGGAGCGGAGGGAGGAGGTGTTCCGACAAACTCCTCCTTCGCATTTTCAGGCGTTCATCGATGAGAAGAAAAAACGCCTGGTAAGTTCTTTACTTTTCAGAGCACCCCGATCGGGGGATACCTTTCCAGGTTCATCTCGGGCTGGGAGGAGCGTTGATCGCTTTGTCACCGGGGACTGCCCAGAGGTGCCCGTTGGGCCTAATAATTTTACCAGAGTTTTCTCCGAGGGTCTCCGTAAGGGGCCTGTGAATACCGCAGCACGCTCCGAGGCCCCACCTATGGGGGCTGTTTGTAGACCCAGTTCTACTGAGTCGTTGGGTACCGGAGCTCACTCTGAGGCCTCTCTTTCGGCTTCCCTCAAGAATAAGACCGGGGTGCGCCCGAGGCCTTGGTGGGGCGTGGTGTCACCGAACGGATGTTCGAGGCCAGCGCAGATAAGGCTGTTACCGGACGTGAGTCCGAGGTCCCTCGTATAGCGGCTAAAGCTACCAACATTTCTGAGAGGCCTGACAAGTCCTTATCGGTGAAGGCTGTTTCTCACCGTTCCCGCTCTTGCGGCGACACCAGATCTGTTGAGGGGGTAAAGAAGGAAAGTTCTTCTTTTACCGGCAGTGCTGAGGTCCTTCCTGTGAAGGCTAATTTGGCAGTTGGTATGTCGCAGAAACATTCCAGGCCTCATAGTACCGGCTCGGCCGAGGTTCCTTGTGTTAAGGCTAAAGTTAAGACCCCTGATCCATCGACGGGGACCCCTGCCTCACTTCCTCACGTGCTGCAGTTCCCCTCAGGTGATGACAAAAAGGCACCCATTCCCGCCACGACTGCGGCAGCCATTTTGGGTTCTACCCCTACAACTACACCATCGGCCTCAGGTGTAGGGCTTGGTTCCGTGGGTGAACATAGAGTTCCTTGTGCGCATCCTTATCGGCCAGTTTATGATTGGAACGCCCGGATGCCCCTTCCGCACAATGTTTTGTTGCCTGTGGGGTCGGCACCTTTGATTTTTGTCGATACATCGGGAGATGGCCCGGTGTGGCAACCTTCCCCGTTACGTCCCTGGAATTATCCTCATCATGAGAGGCCTCCTCCGGTTCCAAAACAGAGGACGCCTTTGTCGGCAAATTTCAGACGCTTATGCGTACCGACCCCAAGAGGGAATATTTCGAAGGGCTTTTAGGGAGATATGTCCACCCATGTCTCCGGCTCCACCCGTTCCTCCGGTGGTTCCGCCGGTGCCTCCCTTGCCTATGGTGCCTTCCCCGACTCTTCTGCCTTTGCCCCCATTGTCCCCCGTGGACAAGGCAGTGCCCAACACGGCTCAGCAGGATCCTGACCTGCCGGGTGACGTGCAAGGCGATCAGGACAACGAGGACCTGCCCCGCTCTATTAGAGCTTTTCATGACCGGGTACTGGACATGATGTGCTTCTTAGATGTTCCGGTGCCCGAGGCACCCGCTCCGCAGGAGGGCGTGCTTTCTGGGGCGTTCACCCTGTCTCCTTTGGAGCATACCGGCCTGTTCTTGCAGAAGGACGTTCTGGCCGAGGTCCACAGGGTCTGCGAAAAGCCACACTCTGGACTTTTCGTCAATAAGAAAATTGACGCGAGATACAGGCTGCATTCTTCGGAAGAGGTGGCCCTGTCGTCTTGTCCGCCCCCCTCCTCCACAGTGGTGGCTGCGGCCACTTTGCAGTCCAGGCCTGCAGCATCCTCTTCCACAACGGCTACTCAGGCCCTGGGAAAGAAGGACAAGCTCCTTGACTCCCTTGGGAGAAAAATCTTTGCCAACTCGGCCTTGCGGCTCAGGCAGGCCAATGCCGAACTGGTGTTAGCGGGGGCTAATATGCGGATGTGCAAAGGTCTGTCGGAGTTTGAGGAGTTCATCCCGGTCGAGAAGCTGGAAGACTTTAAGGGGGATTATCCGATGCCAGGGTCTTGGCCCTGGATCTCCTGGAGGCTGCGGCTCATCACGTAGACACCTCGGCCTGGGGCCTAATGCTGGGGGTTGATACCTCACGGCAGGCGTGGCTGCATGCCACTAAATTCTCAAAGGTGTTGGACCTTCCGTTCGATGGTAAGGAGCTCTTTCATTCTACAACAGAGCTAGAGCTCACCAAGACAAAGGATAGCACTCAGACAACTAAGTCCTTGTCGGTCCTTGTTAAGACCCCTTTCAAAACCCAGAGACCGTTTTCGCAAAGTCGACCCTCCTCTGGCTTTAGGGGCTTCCTCGACCGGAAATCTCGCAAAGTGGACACCCCTTCGGGGAATAACCGCTGTAGGCAACAACGGACCTGGTTTTTCTCCAGCTCCTCAACCTCCTCCTCAGGTTCAGGTGGCACCACCACCGAAAAGCCTAATAAATGAGGGTTCTCTGCGCTCGCACGAGACCTCGGTGGGAGGACGCATTGCGTCTCATTGGAGGCGTGGCAGACCATCACCGAAGACAGATGGGTCTTGTATGTCGCTCGGGCGGGCTTCCGCTTACCCCTACCCCCTACCCCACCCTTCAACCCTCCCTCAAAGCCGTGGTTCAGAAACTTATGGGCCTCAGAGCTGTGGAACCCGTTCCCCAAGGGGAGCGAGGGAAGGGTTTCTACTCCCGGCTGTTTACGGTGCCCAAACCCGAACCAGGCTGGCCTGCGCACGATCCTAGACCTTTCCCAGTTCAATCTTTTCCTACCCCAAGAGAAATTCAAGATGATCACGCCCAGCCTGTTACTCACCGATATGGAGAGGGCGTAAACAGTCCGGACCTCTATTGCTGGGGAGTTGCTTGAAGGAGCTAGGGTTGGAGCCTCCTACCCAAGCCTCCTCTCTGTGAGGGAATGAGCTCTTTAAACCGATATGACCACTTGCTGAGCTGTACAGACAAGGGGACCGATCGATCAAAAAAGCGGGGAGAACCGACCGTCTCAAACCCAGGCTGTAAAGGAAAGGATAACAAGTAAATAATCTGTCAATAATGAAACTGGTTTATTCCCAAGACTATTCCCCTTTAGTAGTACCTGGTTTAATCTCCCCTTAAGCCAAAGGAACCGGAGTAACCTAGAAAGTAGAGAGGTCTTAGTATATGGCTAACGTATAATTCTGCAGATGGAAAAAAACAAGAAAAACTATACTTTACCCCTGATGAAAATAGGATTGAAGAAAGAGTCCTGGAAGACAACGAAAGTATAAAATAAAAAATAGGGAGGTTAGTAAGGTAGCTATCCCCGAACGGAACGAGGGTCGCACTGGTTTCGGGATGGTGCACCACAGCAAAGCGTTCAGGAGATGCACTTAGGAAGTCGAATTCCACAGAAAAATGGAGTTCCAATTAGAGTTTCTCTTACCGGAGTAGTTACTGTCTCAGAGTCCAGGAAGCAGGCAGGGGTCTGGTACACGAGCGGTCACGAAACAGCAGAATCAGTGTTCAAGAGTTCCGAAAGCAGGCAAGGGGTCTGGTACACGAGCGGTCACGAAACACAGCAGAATCAGTGTTCAAGAGTTCCGAAAGCAGGCAAGGGGTCTGGTACACGGGTGGTCACGAAACACAGCAGAATCAGTGTTCAAGAGTTCCGAAAGCAGGCAAGGGGTCTGGTACACAGGTGGTCAGAAAACAGTTCAATCGGGGATTCAGAATAAGGAGTCCGTGTGCAGACAGGGTCGGTACACGGGAAAACAAGGACTTCACAATTCAAGATACTGGGAGGGCACTTCAGAAAGTATGCCGGTTGTAACTTTAAACAGAAGCAGCGTTCTGTATGCCGCGGTGGAATAAATAACAACAAGAGGCGTGTTGTTTGAAAATGAGGCTCCCCTCTCAACGCCGAGCACTACAACGTAGCAGGTTTTCTGGATGTTGTAGTTCGTGTGGTTATTTGCCATGGCAACTGCCAGCGCCATAGGAAGGGCGCATGCCGGCGCCGTAACCCTTTATGAAGGGCGATCACTTTCCTGTCCCTTAATTTAGTGTTGCCCGAAATTCCCCGATTGTTCTTGCTCGTACGAGAGCAACGAGGCAGGACCCTGGAAACATGGCGCGGCCGAGGGCGAGGTGTAACACAGCCAGATATGGTCCTCCTTGTAGAATGGCGATTGGCTCAGTATGGTGGATCTTCAGGATGCGTACATGCATATTCTGATTTGGAATCCACACAGGAGATATCTTTGTTTCTCTTTGGGAGAGGAGCACTTCCAGTTTCGAGTGCTTCCTTTTGGCCTCAGCTCAGCGCTGCGTGTCTTCACGAAGATGATGACGGTGATTGCGGCCTATCTTCGCCTGCAGGGTATCCATGTATATCCGTATTTGGACGACTGGCTCTTACACAGCCCTTGTTCGTTTGGAAGCAGCGGGCAATCTTCAGTCCCTCCTTCAGCTACTGTTCCATCTTGGGCTGTCGGTGAGCTGGCGGAAATCTTCCATGACAGTCTCGCAGGACTTGATTTTCCTGGGTTTTTGCTGGAACACGGACCTGGAATGGTGGTCATCTCTCAGCAACCTGTCGGTGGGTGCAGGGTTTCAGGACCCAGCCCCTACTTTGACGATCACGACGGACTCCTCCTCCAGGGGTGGGGTGCGACGCTAAATCTTCTTCAGGTCTCGGATCTCTGGTTGCCTCAGGACAAGCACCTCCACATAAATCATTTAGAGCTTCTGGCGATCTTCCTAGCGCTCAGGGCGTTCAGACCGATCATAGCCAACAAGGTGGTCCACATACGCACAGACAATGTGGTGTCGATGTATTACATCAACAAGCAAGGGGGAACCAAGTCTCCCCCCCTCGTGGACCTGTCTATCCAGATTTGGGATTGGGCTGTGCTTCATGGCGTTTGGCTGTTTCCAGTGCACATTCAGGGCCAGCTGAATGTCACAGCAGATGCCCTCAGCTGGTAGACAGTGGTCAGCTATGAGTGGGAGTTGAAGGCGGAGGTCCTCTCATGGATTTTCTTGTGTTGGGGCATGCCGGAGGTGGACCTCTTTGCTACGGCGGTAAACAAGAAGCTTCCTCAGTATGCCTCGAGAGGGGCTGGGAGCCTCCTCTCTGGGGGACGCTCTCGAGATTCCATGGCACAACATGAGAGTTTACGCCTTCCCGCCTCTGCCTCTAGTCCATCGAGCAATTTGGAAGCTGAGGAACTCGGTGAACTGTTACCTTCTACTCATAGCCCCATGGTGGCCGGCCAGGTTTTGGTTCTCAGAACTTCAACACCTGTCGGTGTATCCGCCGATCAGGTTACCAGTGACCCCCGATCTTCTTCATCAGGGGGAACAGCGGATGTGGCACCCATCCCCACAATCGCTCAGCTTGGCGGCATGGTGCCTGAGTTCAAGTCTTTAGAACATCTTAACTTGTCTGCGGATAACATGCGTATTATCCAGGCAGCCAGGAAACCCTTGACTAGATCCCAATACAAAAGTAAATGGCTTAGGTTCTGTCATTGGTGTTTGGAAAAACGGTTGAACCCAAGGGGGCTATGATTGCCACGGTGCTGTCCTTCGTATCCTTCCTAGCAGAGTCAGGTGTTCACGTTCTGTCATGCAGAACTTACCTTTCAGCGGTCTCCGCTTATCTTTCGACGGACCAATGTTCTTACTCTGTGTGTAACCCAGTGGTTAAGAGGCATTTTGCAGGCTTGACACGCCTCTATCCTCCAATTCGTAGTCCGCACCCGCCGTGGGACCTAAATGTAGTCCTGACGGCGTTGTGCCATAAGCCTTTTGAACCAATGGCCACGGTGGACCTTAAGTACCTATCCTGGAAGGTGTCCTTTGTGGTTGCCGTTACAACAGCAAGGCGGGTCAGTGAGCTCCAGGCCTTGTCGGTGGAGCATCCCTTTTTGGTCTTTCACAAGAATAAGGTAGTCCTACAGACGAATCCTGCCTTCCTGCCGAAGGTGGTTAACTGAATTCCATCTGAATCAGTCGATCTCCCTGCCTGTCTTTTTTTTCTGAACCCTACCTCAGAGGCAGAAAGGGTTCTGCATTGTCTCGATGTAAGAAGGGCTCTTAAGGTCTATCTGGACAGAACTTCCGATCCTAGGAGTTCCTCTCAACTGTTTCTGACTTTTGGTAACCCTCAGGGAAAACAGGCATCTAAGGCGACTATTTCTCGGTGGATTGCCGCCTGCATTACGGAGTCTTTCACCGTTCAAGGGCTGAAACCTCCTAAGGGTATTCATGCACACCTCGTGCAGGGCAAGGCAGCTGCTGTTGCTTTTCAGAAATATGTCCTCTGGGAGTCCATCGCTAGGGCAGCTACTTGGGCCTCCCCATCTGCATTTTGTAAGCATTATTGTCTTGACATGAACTCAAGAGCTGATGCTCAGTTTGGTCAGGCTGTGCTGAAGAACCTTTTTCAGTAAGGGGTATTTCCATCCACCCTTAGTTCCTGTTAGGAGTGCTTGGGAATCTCCCATAAGTATGGAGGAAAGGGGACGGGACGTAGGAGTATAACCAGGTTACTCACCGTAGTGACCACCTTACTCCTAGTCCATAATCCCCTTTCCTCCATACGCCCGCCTGCCGTCCCCTCTAATAAGGTTCCTCTGTCATTACTAATAGGTCTCTGACCTGGTGATAGAAAAGGACTGATGGGCGATGCGCAGGGTGGAGCCAAGGTGGGCGGGGTTACGGACGCATGCCGGGCCCCGCGCAAGAAAGAGAGGAAGGACACATTTTTTAAAACAATTTTTGGATGCTTTTTACAAAGTGCTCCGGTCCCCGCCCACAGGACGGAGAGATGTCCCCTAAGTATGGAGGAAAGGGGACTATGGATTAGGAGTAAGGTGGTCACTACGGTGAGTAACCTGGTTATTCTCTGGCAGAATGATGGACCTTTTTCAGGTGCCAACAAAGGTCACCCAGGATCTTCTATGTTGGGCCACCCAAGAGAATGCGATGAGAGGAGAACCTTTTTGGCAACCATGGCCCGAGATGACAGTTGTGACCGATGCCTCCCTCACAGGATGTGGAGTGCACATGAAAGATCTTTCAGTAAGCAGACACTGGTCTTAGTTGGAGTCCAGACTCCATATCGACCTTTTGGAGCTGAGGGCAATCAGACTCGCCCTGGTGGACTTCCTGCCCTCAATACTGGGCAATGGTGGCTTGATAATGACGGACAACACAGCAGCATGCACTACCTCAACAAGAGAGGGGTTGTAGGGTCACTGCTCTTGTCCAGAGAGGCAATGCAGCTCTGCTTTTGGGCACTGAGAGAAAGAATGTCTCTTCTGGAAGTTCATCTAGCCGGAGAAGAAAACACAGCAGCGGATG